>NC_092275.1:12862504-13200004 GCF_036320965.1 Panulirus ornatus | reverse complement strand
ACAAATGTATATACATACATGTCCGCACATGCACAATATACATACCTATACATCTCAATGTACACATATATATACACACACAGACATATACATATATACACATGTACATAATTCATACTGTCTGCCTTTATTTGTTCCCATCGCCACCTCGCCACACATGGAATAACAACACCCTCCCCCCTCATGTGTGCGAGGTAGCGCTAGGAAAAACACCAAAGGCCCCATTCGTTCACACTCAGTCTCTAGCTGTCATGTAATAATGCACGGAAACCACAGCTCCCTTTCCACATCCAGGCCCCACACACTTTGCATGGTTTACCCCAGACGCTTCACATGCCCTGGTTCAATCCATTGACAGCACATCGACCCCAGTATACCACATCATTCCAATTCACTCTATTCCTTGCACGCCTTTCACCCTCCTGCATGTTCAGGCCCCGATCACTCAAAATCTTTTTCACTCCATCTTTCCACCTCCAATTTGGTCTCCCACTCCTCCTCGTTCCCTCCACCTCTGACACATATATCCTCTTGGTCAATCTTTCCCCACTCATTCTCTCCATGTGACCAAACCATTTCAAAACACCCTCTTCTGCTCTCTCAACCACACTCTTTTTTATTTCCACACATCTCTCTCACCCTTACATTACTTACTCGATCAAACCACCTCACACCACATATTGTCCTCAAACATCTCATTTCCAGCACATCCACCCTCCTGTGCACAACTCTATCCATAGCCCACGCCTCGCAACCATACAACATTGTTGGAACCACTATTCCTTCAAACATACCCATTTTTGCTTTCTAAGATACTGTTCTCGACTTCCAAACATTCTTCAAGGCTCCCAGAATTTTCGCCCCCTCCCCCACCCGATGATTCACTTCCGCTTCCATGGTTCCATCCGCTGCCAGATCTACTCCCAGATATCTAAAACACTTTACTTCCTCCAGCTTTTCTCCATTCAAACTTACCTCCCAATTGACTCGACCCTCAACCCTACTGTACCTAATAACCTTGCTCTTATTCACATTTACTCTTAACTTTCTTCTTTCACACACTTTGCCAAACTCAGTCACCAGCTTCTGCAGTTTCTTACATGAATCAGCCACCAGCGCTGTATCATCAGCGAACAACAAATGACTCACTTCCCAAGCTCTCTCATCCACAACAGACTGCATACTTGCCCCTCTTTCCAAAACTCTTGCATTCACCTCCCTAACAACCCCATCCATAAACAAATTAAACAACCATGGAGACATCACACACCCCTGCCGCAAACCTACATTCACTGAGAACCAATCACTTTCCTCTCTTCCTACACGTACACATGCCTTACATCCTCGATAAAAACTTTTCACTGCTTCTAACAACTTGCCTCCCACACCATATATTCTTAATACCTTCCACAGAGCATCTCTATCAACTCTATCAAATAATCTTGCATAAATAATCACTTGTTTTGTAATGCAAAGTATATAATAAAGGATCTTGGGATCTGAATCTTAAAATCAATTTTTTGTTTCCTCTGACAACATTGCTCTCATTTGCCGTTCTTGTGAACACATGATTTGAGTGGAAGTCGATGTGGTCTCCAATTTAATTTTCACAGTTGAGTAAGTACTTACCTGTATACAACTGAAATACCTTACCTAAATATACAGTGACTTCAAAAAACACTGTCTGCCCCGAAGAGCATGTATTTTCAAAGTGATACACAACAAGGTTTATTGTGGGTATAAACATATTACACTCTCATGGTGAAATAATCATAAAATCTGACCACTGCAACTAGTGTTTCTAACAGTGTGAGCCCAAGAAGCCCACCTCAGTATGCCTCAGGCTCTCTTGATGGAAGGATGTTCTTTCTGAACTCTTCCTGGCTGCTATTTCATTTTGGGGATTTCACTTCTGCGCACTGTATTTCTTCCATCTGAGCTTCATGATGGTTGGCTCTTACCTTTGTACACAAAAGAAAGGAATGTGGAAGCAAAAAAAATGTGGATACATGTAAGACTTCTAAGTGCACTGGGCACACAGAATGTATGATCTGGCAGCTGCTTCCTGTAACATCTCATAAGTGCCTCTCCTCATTCAGTATATCAAGACCCTATGGACCTAAAGCATGAACCTAGAATACTTCAAGATCCTTGCCAATTCCATGCCAGACATTTGCAGATGGGAACAAAGGCCAAAGGAGAGATGACAAAGTACTAATATTTAATGTGTCATCACTTTAAAGATGTATGGGAAGGCAGACAAGGTTTTTGCATACACTCTACACTTAGAAGTGAAAATAACAGCCTAAGGGATAAAATTTTCACTGTATCCACAAAAAAAAACATTTTTATCCATCTGAGGGAGAAGTAAGGAACATACAGTAGGTACTGGTATGTCTAGGGCAGGGATACTCAGTTACTATTAGTGGAAGTCCAGTCACATAAAATCATTGGGGAGCAAAGATCTAGATGAAAAACTAAAATGGCAACTTAAAATACCCCTCCATCATCCACCTAAAACTTTAGCATGCTAATGATACCAATCTGAAAAACTTATTGTGTAGCACGATGAAACATGTTAAGTCAGTATGATGTGGTTTCTCAAAATAACTGTAAAAATTACCTGAAGGTAATACAAGAGATGATTTTATGAAATGCTAACAACTGCAAACTTACCATAAAAGGAAACAGTCCTAATCTTTTTCTTTCTTATGAACTAGTCACTGAACAGAGAAGGAAAAGGTTAGGGTCTGCATCAAAGCTTGCTGCAGTCCAGATTCAGAATGCAGTTCACCAATTGAGTGGACCTGGTCTAGGGTAACCCTCAAAACTTTGCGTCGACTTATACACAAGATATATGAAACAAAATGGGTTTTTGGCTGAAAATTGAGAATCATCTTATGCTCGAGATCAAACAATACATAAGCATATATATAGCACTTGAGGCTTCAACAAGAAACTGGTCAGCTATATGCACAAACTACGGATTAACACCACGCTAACCTACTTAGATATGACCCTTGTTTCATGTTGTGTTACATGAGTGTTACTCAGTCAAATGAATGTATTCATTTGCATGACTCCTATGGTGCAAACAAAATCACTCAAGCGAAAATGCATGCCATAGGCCTCGAACAAATACGAGAAATTTCTTGCCTTAAGAGTTGCATTCTAAACATGAACACAATTCAATTCCGAGTTATGATATAAAAAGATGGCAAGGTATATGGCAAAAAGATTTTCATCACAATAATGAGTTTTAGTTATTCTTAATACAAATCTTGCAACAATAAATAGAAACTGACAGAAATAAACAATGCACAATCTTGTCTGGTGAGTACTGGTGAACCTTAGGGAAAAAAGAAAATACTCACAAGGTAGTCCTCTGGTTGAATTCTAAACAGATCTCTGAAGTGTCTAAATGCTATGGGGGCATATACCTTAAATCTGAAATAAATAAGAAAAATGTACCATTAAAATATGAAAACCAGCCAGCATTAAAAAACAGATATCTATGCCTACAAAGGCCAAGCTTATAAATCTAACCATTTTCATTATTATCATATGAAGATGTGCGGGGATGGAGTATTTTGAAGGTTTGTTGAATGTGTTAGATGATAGAGTGGCAGATATAGGGTGTATGGGTCGAGGTGGTGTGAGAAGTGAGAGGGTTAGGGAGAATGATTTGGTAAACAGAGAAGAGGTAATGAAAGCTCTGCGGAAGATGAAAGCCAACAAGGCAGCAGGTTTGGATGGTAGTGCAGTGGAATCTATGATGGTAGTGCAGTGTAATCTATAAAAAAAAAAAAAAAGGGTGTTGACTGGTTGGTAAGGATATTTAATGTATGTATGGCTCATGGTGAAGTGCCTGAGGTTTGGCGGAATGCATGCATAGTGCCATTGTACAAAGGCAAAGGGGATAAAGGTGAGTGTTCAAATTACAGAGGTATAAGTTTGTTGAGTATTCCTGAGAAATTATATGGGAGGGTATTGATTGATAGGGTGAAGGCATGTACAGTGCATAAGATTGGGGAAGAGCAGTGTGGTTTCAGAAGTGGCAGAGAATGTGTGGATCATCTGTTTGCTTTGATGAATTTTTGTGAGAAATACGTAGAAAAAAATGGATTTGTATGAAGCATTTATGGATCTGGAGAAGGCATATGATAAGAGTTGATATTGATAGAGATGCTGTGTGGCAGGTATTAAGAATATATGGTGTGGGAGGTAAGTTGCTAGAAGCAGTGAAAAGATTTTATCAAGGCTGTAAGGCATGTGTACGAGTAGGAAGAGAGGAAAGTGATTGGTTCTCAGTGAATGTCGGTTTGCAGCAGAGGTGTGTGATGTCTCCATGGTTGTTTAATTTGTTTATGGATGGGGTTGTTAGGGAGGTAAATGCAAAAGTTTTGGAGAGAGGGGCAAGTATGAAGTCGGTTGTGGATGAGAGGCCTTGGGAAGTGAGTCAGCTGTTGTTTGCTGATGATACAGCACTGGTGGCTGATTCGGGTGAGAAACTGCAGAAGCTGGTGACTGAGTTTGGTAAAGCTTGTGAAAGAGGAAAGCTGAGAGTAAATGTGAATAAGAGCAGGGTTATTAGGTACAGGAGGGTTGAGGGACAAGTCAACTGGGAGGTAAGTTTGAATGGAGAAAGGAGGAAGTGGATGGAACCATGGAAGCGGAAGTGAGTCACAGGGTGGGGGAGGGGGCAAAAGTTCTGGGAGCGTTGAAAAATGTGTGGAAGGCGAGAACATTATCTCTGAAAGCAAAAATGGGTATGTTTGAAGGAATAGTGGTTCCAACAATGTTATATGGTCGCGATGCGTGGGCTATTGATAGGGGTGTGAGAAGGAGGGTGGATGTGTTGGAAATGAGATGTTTGAGGATAATATGTGGTGTGAGGTGGTTTGATCGAGTAATTAATAAAACGGTAAGAGAGATGTGTGGTAATAAAAAGAGTGTGGTTGAGAGAGCAGAAGAGGGTGTGTTGAAATGGTTTGGTCACATAGAGAGAAGGAGTGAGGAAAGATTGACATAGAGGGTATATGTGTCAGAGGTGGAAGGAACGAGGAGAAGTGAGAGACCAAATTGGAGGTGGAAGGATGGAGTGAAAAAGATTCTGAGCAACTGGGGCCTGAACATGCAGGAGGGTGAAAGGCGTACAAGGAATAGAGTGAATTGGAACGATGTGGTATACCAGGGTCAACATGCTGTCAATGGATTGAACCAAGGCATGTGAAGCGTCTGGGGTAAACCATGGAAAGTTTTGTGGGGCCTGGTGGAAAAGGAGCTGTGGTTTCGGTGCATTATAAAGGACAGCTAGAGACAGAGTGTGAACGATTGTGGCCTTTGTTGGCTTTTCCTAGCGCTACCTCACGCACGTGTGGGGGGAGGAGGGGGTTGTCATTTCATGTGTGGTGGGGTGGCAACAGGAATGAATAAAGGCAGCAAGTATGAATTATATACATGTGTATATATGTATTTGTCTATGTATGTATATATATGTATTCCTATGAATCCACGGGGAAAATGAAGCACGATAAATTCCCAAGAGCACTTTCACGTAATAATCACATCATCAGGGGAGACATGAAAGAAATATAAGTCAGTTGATACACACCGAAGACGAAGCTAGGACGCCATTTGGTAAACATAGACAATCACGTTTACCAAATGGCATCCTAGCTTTGTCTCTTCCATGTATGTCAACTGACTTATATTTCTCTCTTGTGTCTCCCCTGATGATGTGATTATTACACGAAAGTGCACTTGGGAACTTATCGTGTTTCATTTTCCCCATGGACTCATAGGAATATCTTGATCACGCGCAAAATTGTGATCCTTTCCAATATATATGTATACGTTATTGGATTACGTGTTAATTGACAGGCGTGCGAAAGGGAGACTTTTGGATGTTAATGTGCTGAGAGGTGCAACTGGAGGGATGTCTGATCATTATCTTGTGGAGGCTAAGGTGAAGATTAGTATGGGTTTTCAGAAAAGAGGAGTGAATGTTGGGGTGAAGAAGGTGGTGAGAGTAAGTGAGCTTGGGAAGGAGACCTGTGTGGGGAAGTACCAGGAGAGACTGTGTACAGAATGGAAAAAGGTGAGAACAATGGAAGTAAGGGGAGTCGGGGAGGAATGGGATGTATTTAGGGAATCAGTGATGGATTGCGCAAAAGATGCTTGTGGCATGAGAAGAGTGGGAGGTGGGCTGTTTAGAAAGGGTAGTGAGTGGTGGGATGAAGAAGTAAGAGTATTAGTGAAAGAGAAGAGAGAGGCATTTGGACGATTTTTGCAGGGAAAAAATGCAATTGAGTGGGAGAAGTATAAAAGAAAGAGACAGGAGGTCAAGAGAAAGGTGCAAGAGGTGAAAAAAAGGGCAAATGAGAGTTGGGGTGAGAGACTATCAGTAAATTTTAGGGAGAATAAAAAGATGTTCTGGAAGGAGGTAAATAGGGTGCGTAAGACAAGGGAGCAAATGGGAACTTCAGTGAAGGGCGTAAATGGGGAGGTGATAACAAGTAGCGGTGATGTGAGGAGATGGAGTGAGTATTTTGAAGGTTTGTTGAATGTGTCTGATGACAGAGTGGCAGATATAGGGTGTTTTGGTCGAGGTGGTGTGCAAAGTGAGAGGGTTAGGGAAAATGATTTGGTAAACAGAGAAGAGGTAGTAAAAGCTTTGCGGAAGATGAAAGCCGGCAAGGCAGCAGGTTTGGATGGTATTGCAGTGGAATTTATTAAGAAAGGGGGTGACTGTATTGTTGACTGGTTGGTAAGGTTATTTAATGTATGTATGACTCATGGTGAGGTGCCTGAGGATTGGCGGAACGCGTGCATAGTGCCATTGTACAAAGGCAAAGGGGAAAAGAGTGAGTGCTCAAATTACAGAGGTATAAGTTTGTTGAGTATTCCTGGTAAATTATATGGGAGGGTATTGATTGAGAGGGTGAAGGCATGTACAGAGCATCAGATTGGGGAAGAGCAGTGCGGTTTCAGAAGTGGTAGAGGATGTGTGGATCAGGTGTTTGCTTTGAAGAATGTATGTGAGAAATACTTAGAAAAGCAAATGGATTTGTATGTAGCATTTATGGATCTGGAGAAGGCATATGATAGAGTTGATAGAGATGCTCTGTGGAAGGTATTAAGAATATATGGTGTGGGAGGCAAGTTGTTAGAAGCAGTGAAAAGTTTTTATCGAGGATGTAAGGCATGTGTACGTGTAGGAAGAGAGGAAAGTGATTGGTTCTCAGTGAATGTAGGTTTGCGGCAGGGGTGTGTGATGTCTCCATGGTTGTTTAATTTGTTTATGGATGGGGTTGTAAGGGAGGTAAATGCAAGAGTCCTGGAAAGAGGGGCAAGTATGAAGTCTGTTGGGGATGAGAGAGCTTGGGAAGTGAGTCAATTGTTGTTCGCTGATGATACAGCGCTGGTGGCTGATTCATGTGAGAAACTGCAGAAGCTGGTGACTGAGTTTGGTAAAGTGTGTGGAAGAAGAAAGTTGAGAGTAAATGTGAATAAGAGCAAGGTTATTAGGTACAGTAGGGGTGAGGGTCAAGTCAATTGGGAGGTGAGTTTGAATGGAGAAAAACTGGAGGAAGTGAAGTGTTTTAGATATCTGGGAGTGGATCTGTCAGCGGATGGAACCATGGAAGCGGAAGTGGATCATAGGGTGGGGGAGGGGGCGAAAATTTTGGGAGCCTTGAAAAATGTGTGGAAGTCGAGAACATTATCTCGGAAAGCAAAAATGGGTATGTTTGAGGGAATAGTGGTTCCAACAATGCTGTATGGTTGCGAGGCGTGGGCTATGGATAGAGATGTGCGCAGGAGGATGGATGTGCTGGAAATGAGATGTTTGAGGACAATGTGTGGTGTGAGGTGGTTTGATCGAGTAAGTAACGTAAGGGTAAGAGAGATGTGTGGAAATAAAAAGAGCGTGGTCGAGAGAGCAGAAGAGGGTGTTTTGAAATGGTTTGGGCACATGGAGAGAATGAGTGAGGAGAGATTGACCAAGAGGATATATGTGTCGGAGGTGGAGGGAACGAGGAGAAGAGGGAGACCAAATTGGAGGTGGAAAGATGGAGTGAAAAAGATTTTGTGTGATCGGGGCCTGAACATGCAGGAGGGTGAAAGGAGGGCAAGAAATAGAGTGAATTGGAGTCATGTGGTATACAGGGGTTGACGTGCTGTCAGTGGATTGAAGCAAGGCATGTGAAGCGTCTGGGGTAAACCATGGAAAGCTGTGTAGGTATGTATATTTGCGTGTGTGGACGTGTGTATGTACATGTGTATGGGGGGGGGTTGGGCCATTTCTTTCGTCTGTTTCCTTGCGCTACCTCGCAAACGCGGGAGACAGCGACAAAGTATAAAAAAAAAAAAAAAAAAAAAAAAACGTTGAAATGTATAGGTATGTATAAGTGCGTGTGTGGACGTGTATGTATATACATTTGTATGTGGGTGGGTTGGGCCATTCTTTCGTCTGTTTCCTTGCACTACCTTGCTAATGCGTGAGACAGCGACAAAGTATAATAATAATAATAAATCATTATCATATTCATATTCATTATTATTATACTTTGTCGCTGTCTCCCACGTTAGTGAGGTAGCACAAGGAAACAGACGAAAGATGAAGCAACCTATCTATTAAAAGTCCCTACAGTGAGATTTTGCCAAGGCAAGGACATATTTCAGATATAATAGAAATAAATGAAGAGTTTTATTCTAAAGGAAGATTAATACACAGCTTACAAAAGGTATATGGTGCTGCAAATCTAAAGATGTTTGAAAAAAGCTGAATGAAAGTCCTAAGGAATTAATCCTTCTATTTCTGTTTTATTGTTACAGAAAAGGGAATGACATCCAGCTAACAAGAAAATACTAAAGTGCCAAGTTATCTATAACTGCACTGTTTGCTCAAACAAATTCATCCATCCAAATTTTTTTCTTTAAGGGCTCCAGTCACAGACAAAGGTCCACATCAAAACCAGGCCTTAACTGAAATATAGTGAGAATTATGAAATCGAAAAAGAAGACATGGGAAACTGTTTACAAATTTTGGAAGTGAAAAACTTGTCTTTTACAATAAGCCAAGTTATAGTTATTGGGTTAGACATGAGAAGGCATAGAGTTCCAAAGTTTCGATGTATTGGGAAAGAAGCAGTTACTAAAATGGCCCAGGCCCACCCTTGAGTTGCTGATGGCCACACAGTAATCATCTGATGCAACAGCCTGCCAAGTACTGCATAGTCTAGCTAATGGTGGGGACACACAAGCAGCCAGCTCTCGGGAGCAAAAACCCAAAGTAATACCTATAAAAGAGGTAAAGTGAACCAACAATGTGGCATAGAGCAAGAGGGTCAGGTTTGGAAGTTAGCCTGGGACAGCTTATGAGTCAGACCACTTAAAACTCAACTCGTCAAGTAAGGATGCAGTGTTAGAACTACCCACAAGTTAGAGCAGTACTCCACACAAGGACAAATAAATCCTCTGTGTAAACAGAGCAACTGATAAGAAGACAAGAAGTTTTGACATCTAAACAGGACACTCAATTTCTTAAAGGCAGACTTAGCTATTCTTGTAATGTGGGACTTCCAAGAAAGAGTGGATGTTAAAGTAATACCAAGTATGTTCATCAAGTCATGAAGAGGAATTACAGAACCATCAAAGGCAAGACCAGAGTTGTGAAGAGTTTTCAACAGAGTGATGGGTAAAAACTGGGTCTTGAAGGCATTAAACTTAATTAGATTTCATTTGCCTCACTGAGATATCCTGTCCAAGTCAGAGTTTATTGAAGAAGCTGTGTCAAGACAAGAAGCAAATAAAGTGAGAAAAGAAACAGCAGAATTGAAGGATGTGGATGAATGCAGTGCTGAGTCATCAGTGAATGAGTGCATGACTATATAATCCTTTTGAGTCAAGTTTAACCTAAGTCCAATGATATGTTTCTTTTAAAAAACTCATAAATAACTCCCGAAGCTGGACATATGAATAAGAGAGATACAGAATACACAGTTAAGGGGTAAGCTTAAATTATTTCATTAGCTGACCTAATAAACCAAGGAGCCATGTGCAATTTACCCTTACAAAATTGATAAAGCAACTCATCCTGCAAAAAATACTAGAAAGAAGGACCTACAGGGCAAGAAATAACAAATGATAAGGCTGAATTGAATGTACAGTCTTGTGTGTGTGAGCTGGATCACTTTGCAAAGTTGTAGGGGACTAACTGATCAGCTTTAATCTAGTACATGAAAAAAGCTACAAAGAAAGTTGCAAAGCAATATCAAACATTTGCATAATTTTCTTTAAGGATTTTTTTGACAATATGAACCACTTTATGATTAGCTATAAAGAGTAGCCAGCTTCATAAGCAGAGTCCTGACATCAAATATCCAAGAGCTAATTTTCACTAACATGAACACTCACCTGAAATCAGAATACTGGTGGGCTGGTGTTGACTGAGACCCAGCAGAAGGAAAGAATATAGTTTCTACGACATAAAAATCCTGAATTAGAACGTCTAATTCAGGTTTACTTGCCAAGCTTCCAACTGCTTGCTGAATCCCAAGCTGAATGGATCCCATCAACTGGGAAGTCCCAATCTGTGGGTCAAAATGATCAATTAACATTCAGTGTTCGGCTGAGTAAAATTTGTCCTTCCTAAATATGGTTAAAATAATTCAAGTTTAAAGGAATGTATATATGCAAGTGTGTATATGAGTGAATGGGTCTATCTTCATCTGTTTCCTGGTGGTACCTTGCTGACGCAGGAAACGGCAATCAAGTATGAGAAATAAATCATAAATATGAATGAATGAACTGGGGAGTAAATGTCATTTGTGTCACATCTGATACCCATATGGATAAATTTCTGCAATGTGGAAACGGTTGACCATTCAGGGTTAGTTGCTGATGTGTTAGTTGGAGCCTTCAATGCATGTATGGCTTATGGTGAGGTGCCTGAGGACAGGTGGAATGCATGTAAAGTACTTCTGCATTGATGTAAGTAGGACAAAAGTGAATGTTCAAATTATATAGGTATAAGTTTGTTTGATCAAGTAAGTAATGAAAGGGTGAGAGATGTGTGGAAATAAAAAGATTGTGGTTGAGAAAGCAGAAGAGGGTGCATTGAAATCGTTTGGACATATGGGGAGAATGAGTGAGGAAAGATTGACAGAGGATATATGTGTCTTGAGGTGGAAAGAACAAGGAGAAGCGGGAGATCAAATTGGAGGTGGAAGGATGGAGAGAAAAAGATTTTGAGCAATCAAAGCCTGATCATACAGGAGGGTGAGAGGCATGCAAGGAATAGAGTGAATTGGGACAATGTGATATACTGGGGTCAACTTCCTGTCAGTGGACTGAACCAGGGCATGTTAAACGTCTGGGGTAAACCATGGAAAGGTCTGTGGGGCCTGGATATGGATAGGGAGCTGTGATTTCGGTGCATTATACATGACTGAGAGACTGTGTGAATGAATGTGGCTTTTTTTTGTCTGTATTCCTGAAGCTACCTCGCTGAAGTGGAGGGTAGCGATGCTGTTTCCTGTGGGGCGGGGTAGCGCCAGGAATGGATGAAGGCAAGCAAGTATGAATATGAACATGTGTATATATGCATCATGTTTGTGTATGTATGTATATGTGTATATGTTGATGTGTATATGTATGTGCATGTATGAGTGTTTATGTATATATATATATATGTGTATATGAGTGGATGGGCCAGTCTTCATCCATTTCCTGGCACTACCTACCTGACACAGGAAACAGCAATTAAGTATAATAAAATGAAAAAAAATGTTTGTTGAGCATATATTGCAAGCTGTCTGGGACAGTGATGACAGAGAGGGTGGTTACATGCACAGTTTCAAATTGGGCTGGAAGAAAATGGCTTTAGAAAAGGTAGAGGATGTGACGATCAGGTAATGACTTTGATGACTGAATGTGAAAAACATCTAAAAGAAACAAAAGGATCTGTATATGGTGTACTGATTTGGAGAAAGCATATGCTCTAAGGTAGGTGTTACACATATATGGTGTGGGTGGAAAGCTATTAGAAGAAGAGTTTTTATTGAGTAAAACGTATGCATAATCAGGAAAAGAGGGGGGTGATTCTAGGTAAAGGTGGGTCTGTGGCAGGGGCATGTGATGTAACCTTGGCTATCTAATATATTTATGGAAGGGGTGGTTCGGAAGGTAAATGTCCAAACTATTTTAGCACACCCTCTTCAGCTCTTTCAACCATACTCTTCTCATGACCACACCTCTCACCTTACAATTACTTAATTAAATCCCTTTACACCACACACTGTTCTTATACATATAATTTCCAACACATCCACCCTCCTCTGCACATTTTCGTCTGTAAGCCATGCTTCACATTAATACGTCAGTGATGAAACATACACATTTTTGCCAACTGTGATAGTGACTACTCTTTCCACACATTTCTTAATGCTCCCAGAACCTTTGCCCCCTCACCCTCCCTGTGATTCACTTCTGCATCCATGGCTGTATTTGCTGCCATGCCCACACCCGTGTATTTAAAACATCCCACTTCCTCCCAGATTTCTCTATCTAAATACACTCAACTAACCAGTCTCTCTGCACTGCTACACCTAATAACCTTGCTTTTTCTCATTCACTTGCAACTTCCTCCTTTCACAAACTCAGACACCAACTGCAGTTTCTCACTTGAATCTGCCACTAGTGCCATGTCATATGCCAATAACAAATGACACTTCGCAGACCCTCTAATTCCTTACAGACTGCAAAACTGCCCTTCTCTATCCACCTTGCATTCATCTCCCTCACCACCCCATCCATAAATAAATTAAACAGCCAAGATGACATCACATCCATGATGCAGTCATATTTTCATCTAGAACAACGCACCCCTCTCTCCAACTACTCACACACTAGCCTAAATCTCTTGATAAAAACTACACTGCTTCTAAAAGCTTTCCTCCACACACCATATATAGTAGCCCCTTCCAGAAAGACTCTTGATCAATCTAGTCATATGCTTTCTCTGATCCATAAATTCCATAGACAAATCCTTCTGTTTCTCAGAGTATTTCTCACATACTTTCTTCAATGCAAAAACCTGATACACATATCCTCTACCATTCCTGAAAGAACATGTTTCTTCCAAATCTCATGATCTATGAGTGCAACCATCCTCTCAATCACTACTCTCCCATACACCCTACCAAGCAAACTCAACAAACTTATACCTCTGTAATTCAAACACTCATCTTTGTCCCCTCTACTTTGATACAATGGTACTATACAGGCATTCTGCCAATCCTCAGGCACTTAACCATGATCCATATATACCATGAAATCATAACTAACCAATTAAAAATGCAAATTCCCCCTTTCTTAAGAAAACCAACCGTAATAACATCCATTCCAGCCAACTTGACACACGAATCTTATGCATGGCTTTCATCACCTTTCCATCTATCTACACCTCTGATACCTGTTCCCAACTGGAACTCCCTCAAGGGGGTGGCTGCAGCAATAGAACCTCCATAACTAGTGAACTCTAGTACCACTTCTTAGCCTTTAGCGCCTCACCCTTATCAGGCCACTGGCAGAGGGCAACTCTAGAGCAATGTTTGCTAAGGATCCTATCTAATGTTCCTGCTGACTACTTCTACCTAATGCTCCTGCCCAATGTTCCCACCTATTACTTCTACCTATGTTTCTACCTTATGCTCCTGCCTGAATGTTCCTGTCAACTTCTTTATCTATTGCTCCTATTATTTTGCCAAAAGGCAGAGCTAGCACACAGTGCTCATTGCAGGAAAATCTGCAGTTACAAAGAATGAGTTATGCGAGTCAAGTGTTCGTCATATTATTTACCCCTCTGTTCTCTCATTTTCTCACACTATTAACCTCCTTTCAAATCATCGCTTGCTGATACTTGCTTCCTCTAACTCTCACTGCCTTCTTTTTCAGCCCTTGCATCTTCCTCTTAACCTCCTACCATTTTTTCTGTATATTACACAAACTTAATCCTCCCCTGTTGGTACCAACCATACAACTCTTTTCTCTTTCACTAGCAATGTCACTTCATCATCCTACCACTCACTAACCATTCTAATCTATCCACCTCCCACCTTCTGCATGCCATACACTTCTCTCATATATGCCAGCAGCACTTCTATATATACCTCCCAATCCTTATCTGTTCCTCTTGCTTTGTTTGCTCACACCTTTTGCCATTCTACACTCAATATTTCCTGGTTTCTTTTCCAAGCTCACTTACTATCATCACTCTCTTCTCACTCATATTTTCTCTTTTCCAAAACCTCATCAAATCTACCCTTGTCACCTCCAGGTAATGATCAGAATCCCACCAGCAGTCCCTCTCAGTATATTCCCATCCACAAGGCTATCTTTTGTACATCTTCCAATCAGAATGCATTCCAATGATGCACAGTTACCATCATTTCTACTCACCCGCATATACTTATGCATGTCCTTTTTAGCATGCAACTCCTCCAGTTGTTCACCATTTTCATTCACATTGTCAAATACCCCATGTTCCCTAGCCATACCTTCAGCTGCCACATTACTCATTTTCACATTTAAAACTTTCACATTTAAAACATTCATCAATAATACCAGATCTCTTGCATCACATATGGTGACACATTCACTCAGCTGCTCTAAAAACACTCGCCTCTCTTCACCGTCCTTCTCGAGGCTAGGTGAATAAGCACTAATAATCATTCCTGTCTCATGATCCACTTTCATTTTTACCTAGATCAGTCTGAAGTTCACCTCCTTACAACCTTTCACACACTCCCACAATAACTGCTTCAGCAGTAGTGCTACCCCTTCCTTTACTCCTGCCTTCACATCGACCAACATCTTTAACCCAAAGGTATTCCCAAATCATTCTTCCCCTTTACGTTTTGAGTTTTGTTTCACTTAAAGCCAGAAATCCGAGTTCCATTCCTTAATCATATTACCCATCTCTCCTTTCTTCTCATTTTGATTACATCCTGACATGTTCAGACACCCCAGCCAAAGCCTCTGAGGAGGACAAGCACTTCTTAATTGGTTCCTTCTTCTGTTCCATCTTTTAGAAAATGACATACAATTAATACAATAAAATGAGGAACAGTACCAACTACAACATAATCAACATCTATATACCTCCCCCTCCGCATCAACATCCGAAGATATTCTGCCTAACTGCAGAACCTTGCCAGTATGTCCAAAATCTATCTTTGTGAAAGTTTCAATGCCCACCATTATAGCTGGCTCAATACTTACACCTATGACCCCTAAAGAGAACTACTCACATACCAACAGCAACTTCTCAATATCAATATTACTGTTGGGATGGGTCATATCCAGAGCACAGATGTGAAAGCTTAACCTGAGTTTGTTTGGGAAGTGCAGTTTTAGATGCTGTGATGTTAAAAACTGAGTTAGGAAGGCAAGTGTTTAGTGCTTGTCACGTCATTACAGCGTGTATGTGTTTTGTCAATGTTATGTTTCCTGGGGTTTTGGGGATCTGTGAGTTGTGGGTGCTGAGGTGTGAGGGAAGGGTAGGCTTTCCATTTACATCTCAGGGTTTGGTGTCTACTTATGAAGTGGCTTGGGAGAAAGGTTCAGTGCTGCTGAAAGAAAATAAATACTTTTCCAGGCTTACCTTCTTGTATGTGACCACTCCACCCTCGCCAACTCTTCTGTGGCCAATCTTCCGCTCCTTGTCTCGGATGGTGTCATAATGGGAGGGGCCTGCATGAATTCTGGGGGTCTGGGATGCTGCTGTAGTTGGTGTTTTGATGCCACCATCCTGACCTGCATTTTGTGCTGCTGTGACCTAAAAAAATAAATAAATTCATGTCAGCATAATGTACTGCAATGAATGCAAAAGCTAATACTTTATCTATCACCTTTTTATACATTCTCAATTTTTTTACGTTAGCTGAGATGGCATGGGCAACAGAGGCCTAAACAAGGCCATCTCATTAATGCTATATACATATACAGAGTTGCCAACCTTGTCAAACAAAAAAGTAACACAGATGGTATTAATACTATATACATATACAGAGCTGCCAACCTTGTCAAACAAAAAAAGTAACACAGATGGCAAAAATATGGAATTTTGAGTGAAAAAAAGGAAATTTTGCAAAATGAAACTCACAACCATGCGCAAAACAGCCTGCATTTTCAATACAGGAAATTGTGATATTCAGTACTCAAGCTGTTATCTCCATTCATTTACCCACATGTAGATAGTCCACAACTCTTTACTTTAAAACCAAAAAGTACCTAATCAGTAATGGTTCATTTTCAGTCCTCAAGCTAAGTCAACAGAGGTTCTAATGTTAGTTTGTCCACACATATTCAGTCCTGGCGAGAAAGGTTTTTGTTACGAACAGTGAATGCCTGTTTACACTTCTCCAGAAGCCTTTCACTGAACTTCACTTGATGACAAGTCATATGCAATACGAACAATGGCAAGCCAAAACATCAAAATAAGAGGTCAAGATTTCCCATGTGGGAGATGGCTGTAACATTTTGACCTCTCCAAACTTTTCCATTAAGAAGTGGTCATTGTCTATAATTGATTTTCCTTATTATATCACCTTTTAAATGTTTTACATAGACATGATTTGGCATATGTAATGGTAATATGAGCACTTTCACTGGTTTGTTAAAGATAAGCCACATTAAATTTTGCAGGAAAGGATTAGAGTTATACACAGTAGTTTATTTCATCCCCGTTACTTAATGGTCGAGGTCCAAATAAACAGATGTGATGATGTAACTTCCTTGCTAAGATTTGATTTTTCTAGCAAAATTTTTGGTTTCTCTTCATGTCATTGCTAGAAAATCTTAGTAAATTAAACTTTAATACTTTGAAGAACAGCAATAGATGGATGGGAACTCAAAATCTTATCCACTTCTATACATGATAATTTTGCCCGACTTTGAAGCCTCAGGAAGGCCTGGCATAGGAGTAGGACTAGCCTGGTTACACAAGCTAAAGTTATGATCGGAGAGAAGACGAACAATGCAACAATTAGTATGGTCATTTCCATGAAATGGTCGGAAATTGACCAATGTCCAAAGGTTAATTTGTGAACGGCATTAGTACTTGCATGTGCGACGAGAATGTACACTAAATACTGAATAGCACACCCCTGTGAATTTCTCATATCACATGCACAATATTGACATGTACAATATGTGAACATACAACCAGAATTTCAAAAAACACATTTTACTTAGAAAAATCATACTACCATATTTATCTAAAAAAAAACATAATAAATATGGCAAAAAAGTAAAAGTCAGCAGCTCTCTCTCTCTCTCTCTAGACAAAAAATTGGCCCAACCCACTCACATACACATGTATATACATGCATGTCCACACATGCACATAAACATACCTATACATTTAAATGTATACATATATATACATATACAGACATATACACATATATACATGTACATAATTCATACCTGCTGCCTTATTCATTCCTGTCGCCACCCCGCCACACAAGAAATGACAACCCCCTTCCCACCACACGTGTGCGAGGTAGCACTAGGAAAAGACAACAAAGGCCACATTCGTTCACACTCAGCCTCTAGCTGTCATGTATAGTGCACCAAAACCACAGCTCCCTTTCCACACCCAAGCTCCACTAAACTTTCCATGGTTCACCCCAGACGCTTCACATGCCCTAGTTCAATCAATTGACAGCACGTCGACCCCGGTATACCACATCGTTCTAATCACTCTGTTCCTTGCACGTCTTTCACCCTCCTGCATGTTCAGGCCCGAATCACTCAAAATCTTTTTCACTCCATCCTTCCACCTCCAATTTGGTCTCTCACTTCTCCTCATTCCCTCCACCTCTGACACATATATCCTCTTTGTCAATCTTTCCTCACTCATTCTCTCCATAAGGCCAAACCATTTCAATACACCCTCTTCTGCTCTCTCAATCATACTCTTTTTATTAACAAGCATCTCTCTTACCCTTTCATTACTTACTCGAACAAACAACCTCACACCACATATTGTCCTCTCTCTCTCTCTCTCTCTCTCTCTCTCTCTCTCTCTCTCTATATATATATATATATATTTTTTTTTTTTTTGCTTTGTCGGTCTCCTGCGCTTGCGAGGTAGCGCAAGGAAACAGACAAAAGAAATGGCCCAACCCACCCCCATACACATGTATATACATACGTCCACACACGCAAATATACATACCTACACAGCTTTCCATGGTTTACCCCAGACGCTTCACATGCCTTGATTCAATCCACTGACAGCACGTCAACCCCTGTATACCACATGACTCCAATTCACTCTATTCCTTGCCCTCCTTTCACCCTCCTGCATGTTCAGGCCCCGATCACACAAAATCTTTTTCACTCCATCTTTCCACCTCCAATTTGGTCTCCCTCTTCTCCTCGTTCCCTCCACCTCTGACACATATATCCTCTGGGTCAATCTTTCCTCACTCATTCTCTCCATGTGCCCAAACCATTTCAAAACACCCTCTTCTGCTCTCTCAACCACACTCTTTTTATTTCCACACATCTCTCTTACCCTTACGTTACTTACTCAATCAAACCACCTCACACCACACATTGTCCTCAAACATCTCATCTCCAGCACATCCATCCTCCTGCGCACAACTCTATCCATAGCCCACGCCTCGCAACCATACAACATTGTTGGAACCACTATTCCTTCAAACATACCCATTTTTGCTTTCCGAGATAATGTTCTCGACTTCCACACATTCTTCAAGGCTCCCAGAATTTTCTCCCCCTCCCCCACCCTATGATTCACTTCCGCTTCCATGGTTCCATCCGCTGCCAGATCCACTCCCAGATATCTAAAACACTTTACTTCCTCCAGTTTTTCTCCATTCAAACTTACATTATTATTATTATTATTTTGCTTTGTCGCTGTCTCCTGCGTTTGCGAGGTAGCGCAAGGAAACAGACAAAAGAAATGGCCCAACCCACCCCCATACACATGTGTATACATACACATCCACACATGCAAATATACATACCTATACATCTCAATGTACACATATATATACACACACAGACATATACATATATACACATGTACATAATTAATACTGTCTGCCCTTATTTATTCCCATCGCCATCTCGCCACACATGGAATAACAACCCCCCTCCCCCCTCATGTGTGCGAGGTAGCGCTAGGAAAATACAGCAAAGGCCCCATTCGTTCACACTCAGTCTCTAGCCATCATGTAATAATGCACCGAAACCACAGCTCCCCTTCCACATCCAGGCCCCACAGAACTTTCCATGGTTTACCACAGACGCTTCACATGCCCTGGTTCAATCCACTGACAGCACGTCGACCCCGGTATACCACATCGTTCCAATTCACTCTATTCCTTGCACGCCTTTCACCCTCCATGTGCATGTTCAGGCCCCGATCACTCAAAATCTTTTTCACTCCATCATTCCACCTCCAATTTGGTCTCCCACTTCACCTCATTTGGACGATTTTTGCTAGGAAAAAATGCAATTGAGTGGGAGATGTATAAAAGAAAGAGACAGGAGGTCAAGAGAAAGGTGCAAGAGGTGAAAAAGAGGGCAAATGAGAGTTGGGGTGAGAGAGTATCATTAAATATTAGGGAGAATAAAAAGATGTTTTGGAAGGAGGTAACTAAAGTGCGTAAGACAAGGGAGCAAATGGGAACTTCAGTGAAGGGCGCTAATGGGGAGGTGATAACAAGTAGTGGTGATGTGAGAAGGAGATGGAGTGAGTATTTTGAAGGTTTGTTGAATGTGTTTGATGATAAGAGTGGCAGGTATAGGGTGTTTTGGTCGAGGTGGTGTGCAAAGTGAGAGGGTTAGGGAAAATGATTTGGTAAATAGAGAAGAGGTAGTAAAAGCTTTGCGGAAGATGAAAGCCGGCAAGCAGCAGGTTTGGATGGTATTGCAGTGGAATATATTAAAAACGGGGGTGACTGTATTGTTGACTGGTTGGTAAGGTTATTCAATGTATGTATGACTCATGGTGAGGTGCCTGAGGATTGGCGGAATGCGTGCATAGTGCCATTGTACAAAGGCAAAGGGGAAAAGAGTGAGTGCTCAAATTACAGAGGTATAAGTTTGTTGAGTATTCCTGGTAAATTATATGGGAGGGAATTGATTGAGAGGGTGAAGGCATGTCCAGAGCATCAGATTGGGGAAGAGCAGTGTGGTTTCAGAAGTGGTAGAGGATGTGTGGATCAGGTGTTTGCTTTGAAGAATGTATGTGAGAAATACTTAGAAAAGCAAATGGATTTGTATGTAGCATTTATGGATCTGGAGCAAGTTGTTAGAAGCAGTGAAAAGTTTTTATCGAGGACGTAAGGCATGTGTACGTGTAGGATGAGAGGAAAGTGACTGGTTCTCAGTGAATGTAGTTTTGCGGCAGGGGTGTGTGATGTCTCCATGCTTGTTTAATTTGTTTATGGATGGGGTTGTTAGGGAGGTGAATGCAAGAGTTTTGGAAAGAGGGGCAAGTATGAAGTCTGTTGGGGATGAGAGAGCTTGGGAAGTGAGTCAGTTGTTGTTCGCTGATGATACAGCGCTGGTGGCTGATTCATGTGAGAAACTGCAGAAGCTGGTGACTGAGTTTGGTAAAGTGTGTGAAAGAAGAAAGTTAAGAGTAAATGTGAATAAGCAAGGTTATTAGGTACAGTAGGGTTGAGGGTCAAGTCAATTGGGAGGTTAGTTTGAATGGAGAAAAACTGGAGGAAGTAAAGTGTTTTAGATATCTGGGAGTGGATCTGGCAGCGGATGGAACCATGGAAGCGGAAGTGGATCATAGGGTGGGGGAGGGGGCGAAAATCCTGGGAGCCTTGAAGAATGTGTGGAAGTGGAGAACATTATCTCAGAAAGCAAAAATAGGTAAGTCTGAAGGAATACTGGTTCCAACAATGTTACATGGTTGCGAGGCATGGGCTATAGATAGGGTTGTGCAGAGAAGGGTGGGTGTGTTGGAAATAAGATGTTTGAGGGCAATATGTGGTGTGAGGTGGTTTGATCGAGTAAGTAATGAAAGGGTGAGAGATGTGTGTGGTAATAAAAAGAGTGTGGTTGAGAGAGCAGAAGGGGGTGTATTGATATGGTTTGGTAACATGGAGAGAATGTGTGAGGAAAGATTGACAAAAGAGGATATATGTTTCAAAGGTGGAGGAAACTAGAAAAGGGAGATCAAACTGGAGGTGGAAGGATGGAGTGAAAAAGATTTTGAGCGATTGGGGCCTGAGCATGCAGGAGGGTGAAAGGCATGCAAGGGATAGAGTGAATTGGAACGATGTGGCATACCAGGGTCGACGTGCTGTCAATGGATTGAACCGGGAAATGTGAAGCATCTGGGGTAAACTATGGAAAGTTTAGTGGGACTTGGATGTGGAAAGGGAGCTGTGGTTTTGGTGCATTATACATGACAGCTAGAGGCTGATTGTGAACGAATGTGACCTTTGTTGTTTTTTCCTAGTGCTACCTTGCGTGTGTGCAGGGGGAGTGGGTGTCATTTTATGTGTGGCGGGATGGCAACGGGAATGAATAAAAGCAGCAAGTATGAATGATGTACATGTGTATATATGTATATGTCTGTTGAAATGTATACGTATGTATATGTGCGTGTGTGGACATGTATGTATACACGTGTATGTGGGTGGGTTGGGCCATTATTTCGTCTGTTGCCTTGCACTACCTTGCTAGCACGGGAAACAGCAACAAAGTATAAAATAGAATAAATAAACAAAATAAATATATTGTCACGATTGTGTGTTTTTGTGTTTTTATGGTGTAACTGATATTTTATGTTGTAGGACAACAGAGAAGAGGGCCAGGGCCCCCATTATCCCAACTTGGGTTTCACTCCCCTAGCCAGGTCATCAATTCAGACACTCTCAGTCCTTAGGCCTGCTGCCTTTCCCACACCCAAGAAACCAGATGGCTGAGGTCACGGCCGGCCATTAATTCCAGTTAACCACAACATTTGGACCTTTCATTTCTCCCCCGTCCGAGACACCAGATGACAAGGGTCAAGATAGAAGGTCAGCTGGGAGATATGGCTTCCTGTATATTGTCATTATCGTCAGGACAAGAGGAGGTTGGGCCTTAGGCAAGATGTGGGCCAGACCTAAGACCCTTCATCCAACCAGGAGTGGCACTTTGAGCCACCCTGCTCCAGTCACAGCCAGACCTAAGACCCTCCAGCCAAGTAGTAGAGGCACTATGAGCCACCCTCCTCCAATCACAACTGGACCTTGGGTCTCTAGCCAATCAAGAGCGGCACTATGGGTCACCCTTCATCAATCCCACCTGAGACTAGGGAAGCAGGGCGGGGCAGGTCGCTTCTGGCTTGCTCCTCCCTGCAATAAAAACTTCTCACACCAGTTGGCCATAATTTCCTCTCTACTCAGTAGCCCAGAAGATAAGTAGTTTTTCCCTCTGTCTCAAGCCCTTATTCTACAATCAGTGTAAAGTGGCACTATACGAAACTCTACGGTGTTGAACTGCCTCTGTCATTTAGTTCCGAGTATTATAGAGTACTGTAACTTGTCATAGAAGTGTTCAACAAATAAGTGTATCTTGAATCATGTTGCTAGAGTCAAATTGTCATAAAGGAAAGAGATCTCCTGGTTTGAAATCTTACCTGAAATATTGAACTCATGTTCAGCGTTAACATAAATGATTTGTGCCTGATTTGGCTCACTCCTCCCTGCAATAAAAACCTCTCACACCAGCTGGGCCACGGTTTCCTCTCTACCCCATAGCCCAGCAGATAAGTGGTTTTCCCGTCTCAAGCCCTTAGCCTACGATCAGTGTAAAGTGGCATATATGAAACTCTACGGTGTTGAACTGTCTCTGTTGTTTAGTTCCGAGTGTCATAGAGCATTGTAATGTCAAAGAAGTGTACAACGAATAAGTGTATCTTGAATCATGTTGCTAGAGTCAAATTGTCATAAAGGAAAGAGATCTCCTGGTTTGAAATCTTACCTGGAATATTGAACTCAAGTTCAATGTTAACATAAATGATTTGTGCCTGATTAATGTGCTTCTGTTATTTTGCACTCTTTAGTTTAGTTCTTGGATTTTAAGAAGTTTTAACACTGGTGTTTGATTTAATCTCATGACTTTAAGATAGTGTTATCCATGTGCGTAGTGGACCATCCTTCCCAGTAGGAGGATTCGCAACTATATATTTTTATCATTTACTTATTTTGCTTTGTCACTGTCTCCCGCATTAGCGAGGTAGCGCAAGGAAACAGACGA
Organism: Panulirus ornatus; assembly: GCF_036320965.1. Classification (NCBI taxonomy): domain Eukaryota; kingdom Metazoa; phylum Arthropoda; class Malacostraca; order Decapoda; family Palinuridae; genus Panulirus; species Panulirus ornatus. The sequence continues at coordinate 13,176,694 of NC_092275.1, read as the reverse complement.
AAGAAATGGCCCAACCCACCCACATACACATGTATATACATACACATCCACACAAGCAACTATACATCTCAACGTATACATATATATACACACACAGACATATATACACATGTACATAATTCATACTGTCTGCCTTTATTCATTCCCATCGCCACCCCGCCACACATGAAATAACAACACCCTCCCCCCTTATGTGCGTGAGGTAGCGCTAGGAAAAGACAACAAAGGCCACATTTGTTCACACTCAGTCTCTAGCTGTCATGTAATAATGCACTGAAACCACAGCTCCCTTTCCACATCCAGGCCCCACAAAACTTTCCATGGTTTACCCCAGATGCTTCACATACCCTGGTTCAATCCATTGACAGCACGTCGACTCCGGAATACCACATCGTTCCAGTTCACTCTATTCCTTGCACGTCTTTCACCCTCCTGCATGTTCAGGCCCCAATCACTCAAAATCTTTTTCACTCCATCTTTCCACCTCCAATTTGATCTCCCACTTCTCCTCGTTCCCTCCACCTCTGACACATATATCCTCTTGGTCAATCTTTCCTCACTCATTCTCTCCATGTGACCAAACCATTTCAAAACACCCTCTTCTGCTCTCTCAACCACACTCTTTTTATTACCACATATCTCACTTACCCTATTATTACTTACTTGAACAAACCACCTCACACCACATATTGTCCTCAAACATATATATATATATATATATATATATATATATATATATATATATATATATATATATTTTTTTTCCCATACTATTCGCTATTTCCCGCGATAGCGAGGTAGCGTTAAGAACAGAGGACTGGGCCTTTGAGGGAATATCCTCACCTGGACCTCTTCTCTGTTCCTTCTTTTGGGAAAAAAAAAAAAAAAAAAACGAGAGGGGAGGATTTCCAGCCCCCCGCTCCCTTCCCTTTTAGTCGCCTTCTACGACACGCAGGGAATACGTGGGAAGTATTCTTTCTCCCCTATCCCCAGGGAAAATATATATATATATATATATATATTATATATATATATATATATATACATATATATATATATATATATATATATATATATACATATATATATATATATATATGTTTCGGGCATTATTACATGACAGCTAGAGACTGAGCGTGAACGAATGGGGCCTTTGTTGTCTTTTCCTAGCGCTGCCTCGCACACATGAGGGGGGAGGGGATGTTATTCCATGTGTGGCGAGGTGGCGATGGGAATAAATATAGGCAGACAGTATGAATTATGTACATGAGTATATATGTATATGTCTGTGTGTGTATATATATGTGTACATTGAGATGTGTAGGTACGTATATTAGCGTGTGTAGACGTGTATGTATATACATGTGTATGGGGGTAGGTTGGGCAATTTCTTTTGTCTGTTTACTTGCGCTACCTCGCAAATGCGGGAGACGACAAAGCAAAATAATAAAAAAAAATATATATATATATATATATATATATATATATATATATATATTTGGATGCGGAAGTGAATCATAGGGTGGGGGAGGGGGCGAAAATCCAGGGAGCCTTGAAAAATGTGTGGAAGTCAAGAACATTATCTCGGAAAGCAAAAATGGGTATGTTTGAAGGAATAGTGGTTCCAACAATGTTGTATGGTTGCGAGGCGTGGCCTATGGATAGAGTTGTGCGCAGGAGGGTGGATGTGCTGGAAATGAGATGTTTGAGGACAATGTGTGGTGTGAGGTGGTTTGATCGAGTAAGTAATGTAAGGGTAAGAGAGATGTGTGGAAATAAAAAGAGCGTGGTTGAGAGAGCAGAAGAGGGTGTTTTGAAATGGTTTGGGCACATGGAGAGAATGAGTGAGGAAAGATTGACCAAGAGGATATATGTGTCGGAGGTGGAGGGAACGAGGAGAAGTGGGAGACCAAATTTTAGGTGGAAAGATGGACTGAAAAAGATTTTGTGTGATCGGGGCCTGAACATGCAGGAGGGTGAAAGGAGGGCAAGGAATAGAGTGAATTGGATCGATGTGGTATACCGGGGTTGACATGCTGTCAGTGGATTGAATCAGGGCATGTGTAGCGTCTGGGGTAAACCATGGAAAGTTGTGTGGGGCCTGGATGTGGAAAGGGAGCTGTGGTTTCGGGCATTATTGCATGACAGCTAGAGACTTTGTTGTCTTTTCCTAGTGCTACCTCGCACACATGAGGGGGGGAGGGGGATGGTATTCCATGTGTGGCGAGGTGGCGATGGGAATGAATAAAGGCAGACAGTGTGAATTGTCTGCATGGGTATATATGTATGTGTCTGTGTGTATATATATGTGTACATTGAGACGTATAGGTATGTATATTTGCGTGTGTGGATGTGTATGTATATACACTGTGTATGGGGGTGGGTTGGGCAATTTTTTTCGTCTGTTTCCTTGCGCTACCTCGCAAACGCGGGAGACAGTGACAAAGCAAAATAAAAATATAAATAAATATTTGGTTTGAGTTTGGTAAAGTGTGTGAAAGAAGAAAGTTAAGAGTAAATGTGAAAAAGTTCAAGGTTATTAGGTACAGTAGAGTTGAGGGTCAAGTCAATTGGGAGGTAAGTTTGAATGGAGAAAAACTGGAGTAAGTAAAGTGTTTTAGATATCTGGGAGTGGATCTGGCAGCAGATGGAACCATGGAAGCGGAAGTGAATCATAAGGTGGGGGAGGGGCCGAAAATCCTGGGAGCCTTGAAGAATGTGTGGAAGTTGAGAACATTATCTCGGAAAGCAAAAATGGGTATGTTTGAAGGAATAGTGGTTCCAACAATGATGTATGGTTGCGAGGCGTGGCCTATGGATAGAGTTGTGCGCAGGAGGGTGGATGTGCTGGGAATGAGATGTTTGAGGACAATGTGTGGTGTGAGGTGGTTTGATCGAGTAAGTAATGTAAGGGTAAGAGAGATGTGTGGAAATAAAAAGAGCTTGGTTGAGAGAGAAGAAGAGGGTGTTTTGAAATGGTTTGGGACATGGAAGAATGAGTGAGGAAAGATTGACCAAGAGGATATACGTGTCGGAGGTGGAGGGAACGAGGAGAAGTGGGAGACCAAATTGGAGGTGGAAAGATGGAGTGAAAAAGATTTCGAGTGATCGGGGCCTGAACATGCAGGAGGGTGAAAGGCGGCAAGGAATAGAGTGAATTGGATCGATGTGGTATACTGGGGTTGACGTGCTGTCAGTGGATTGAAACAGCAAGTGAAGCATCTGGGGTAAACCATGGAAAGTTGTGTGGGGCCTGGATGTGGAAAGGGAGCTGTGGTTTCGGGCATTATTGCATGACAGCTAGAGACTGAGTGTGAACGAATGGGGCCTTTGTTGTCTTTTCCTAGCGCTACCTCGCACACATGAGGGGGGAGGGGGATGGTATTCCATGTATGGCGAGGTGGCGATGGGAATGAATAAAGGCAGACAGTGTGAATTGTGTGCATGGGTATATATGTATGTGTCTGTGTGTGTATATATATATGTGTACATTGAGATGTATAGGTCTGTATATTTGCGTGTGTGGACATGTATGAATATACATGTGTATGAGGGTGGGTTGGGCCATTTCTTTCATCTGTTTCCTTGCGCTACCTCGCAAACGCGGGAGACAGCAACAAAGCAAAATAAATAAAAATAAAAAAATATATATCCCAACTTACGTCAGGTACCCATTTTACAGACTAACTCCAAAGGGTGGATGAACAGCGGGGTTGACTGTCACAACTAGAAATCGAACCTATGCACTCAACCCTCGGCAGCCCTTGAATGTGTCACAGTTAGGAATGCTAATTGATATACCACAGAGGTTAATGAGTTATATAGAGAGCATAAAAACCTACAGTCCAGGCATATATATCTTCATATGGACATCCTAACTAGACATTTGATCATTGCAGATAAATATATGGCTACCATGCTTTTGAACTATAAACTCTCCATCTTTAAACTGTTGTATTGACAAAAAAAAAAAGCAAATTTATGGGATATCATAACACAGCTACCTTAAATAAAGCCTCTGGTATCACTTGGATGAGTAATAGCAACCACTTTATGCCTTATTCACATGGTTTTGAATAATAAATGGCTAGTTCCTGGCAAAATACATAATATATCAGCTTTCTAAAACTTTCTTTGAATCACACCAGTTTAGAACTTTCTGGACTTTTAAACTTTCAAAGATTGCATTACATATGTCAACGAACATTCATACAGAACTGATTTAAAGTTTCCTACAACAAAATACATAACAGTATATCAAATTTCGTTAATTTCATTTTAGAATTCAAGCAAAATGTACTTTATCTCAAAGCACATTCATTTGTAAGTCTTTGAACTTCTAAATATACAATAAAAACACAACAGAAATATATTCGAACTTTTAATGCAATACCATGCTAATGACAGCACATTAATTAAAAGCTTTTATAACTTACCAAATGCATAAAACATACAAAGTTCATCGATTTAGAAAGTTTTGAACTTTCAACATAATCCACCTTATCAAAACATTAACTTACAGTTTTTTAAGTCCTTTTCTTAATCACAGCTCTTTAAATCATTCCCATAACACCAAAATCATCTTTTAAGGCTACCCTCACTGTAAACAAGGAAAATTATTCAAAATGCCCACAAAAGCTTCCTTTGTAGAGTGCCATGTATACAGTGGTTCCTCTACAACTTCACTCTGTATATCGAACAGAAAAATTACTTACATCAACTGGTGGCGGACGATGCTTGCTGTCTTTAGATTTATCTTTTGGACTGCCATCTGTAGCTTCTCCATCTGAAATAAAATAAAAATAGTGAAAGCTTTGCGGAAGATGAAAGCCGGCAAGGCAGCAGGTTTGGATGGTATTGCAGTGGAATTTATTAAAAAAGGGGGTGACTGTATTGTTGACTGGTTGGTAAGGTTATTTAATGTATGTATGACTCATGGTGAGGTGCCTGAGGATTGGCGGAATGCGTCAATCCTTGACAAAGGGAAAAGGGGGATAAGAGTGATCTCAAATTTACGGGGGTATAAGTTTGTGAGTTTTCCGGAAAATTAAGGGGGGGTTTTGGTGAGGGGGTAAGGATGACAGAGCCAGATTGGGGAAGAGCAGTTGGTTTCAGAAGGGGAAAGGGATGGTGGAACAGGTGTTTGCAAGAAGGTTGTGAGAAATAAGAAAAGCAAAGGTTTTGAAAAGAGCTTTAGGTTTGGAGAAGGCATTGAAATTTGTAGAGAAAAAATTTTTTAAAAATTTTTATAAAATAATAAAAAAATTATTTTAATATAAATAAAAAAATTAAAAAAAAATTTTCCCCCTGGGGATGGGGACAAATATCCCAGTTTCCCGCGTGTCGTAAAGGGGACAAAAGGGGAGGGGCGGGGGCGGAAATCCCCCCTTCCCCTTTTTTTTTTAAATTTTTCCAAAAAAAGGAAAACAAAAAATTGGGCCAGGTGAGGGTAGCCCCCTAAAGGGGCCCCAGTCATCTTTTCTTAACGCTACCTCCTAAGCGGGAAAGGCGAATAGTTAAAAAAAAGAAAGAAAAAAAATATATATAAAAAAAAAATTTAAAAATTTTTATAAATAAAAATATATATATATATAATATTTTTTTTCCCCGGGGGATAGGGGAGAAAAATACTTCCCACGAAATCCCTGCGGTCGTAAAGGCGACAAAAGGGAAGGGGGGGGGCTGGAAACCCCCCTTTTTTTTTTTTTTTTTTTTCCAAAAAAGGAACAGAGAAGGGGGCCGGGAGGAATTCCCTAGGGCCCCCTCTTTTTAACGCTACCCGTTCGTGGGTAATGGCGAATAGTATAAAAAAAATAAAATAAAATAAAATAATAATAAAAAATAAAAAATTAAAAAAATATAAATTAAAAAAAACTTTTTTTCCCTTTTCCCCTCCTGCGTTTGAAAGTACGCAAGGAAACAACAAAAAGAAAGGGGCCCAACCCACCCCCAAACACTGTATAACAACACGCAACACACCAAAAAAAAAACCTACACACTTTTCCAGGTTTTTCCCCAAGCTTCACATGCCCGATTCAAACCCTGACAGCACGTCAAACCCGGTAACCACATCGATCCCCTTTCACTCTATTTTTGCCCCTCCATTCACCCTCCGCTGTTCAGGCCCCCATCAAACAAAATCTTTTTCACCCACTTTCCCCCCCCAATTTTTCTTCCCCCATTCTCCTTGTTTCCCCCCCACCTCCAACAAAATATCCTTTGGCAATCTTTTCCCCACCATTCCTCCATGGCCCCAAAACCCTTCAAACCCCTTTCTCTCTCCAACCACGCCTTTTTTTTTCCCACATCCCTTTTCTCTCTTACCCCTTTGTTACTTACTCGATCAAACCCCCTCACACCACAATGTCCTCAAACTCTCATTTCCAGCACTCCATCCCCCCTGCACAACTCACCCTAGCCCCCTCGCAAAAAATACAAAATTGTTGGAACCCCCCCTTTCTTCAAAATACCCATTTTTGTTCCGGATAATGTTTTTTCCGAATTTCCCCACATTCTTCAAGGGTCCCAGGTTTTTTCCCCCTCTCCCCCATGATCCACTTCCGCTTTCCCAAAATTTTATTCACTGCAGATCCCTCCCCGATATCTAAAACACTTACTTCCTCCATTTTCTCCCTTTAAACTTTCCTCCCAATTTACTTGACCCTCAACCCTACGTACCTAATTACCTTGCCTTTTCACATTTACCTTAACTTTCTTTTTTCACACACTTTACCAAACTCAGTCACCGCTTCTGCAGTTTCTCACTGAATCAGCCACCAGCGCTGTATCACACGAACAACAACGGGACTCACCCCCAAGCTCTTCATCCCCAACGGGACTTCTACTTCCCCCTTTTTCCCCAAAAACCCTTTTCCCATTCACCCCCCTAAAAACCCCCCCAAAAAAATTTGGGCCCCAAAACCCCCCTCCCAAAAAAACCTAAAATTCACTGAGAACCAATAACTTTCCTCTTTCCCTTACACGACACAGGGCCTTAAAATCCTCGAAAAAAACCTTTCACTGCTTCTAAAATTGCCTCCCAAAACCATATATTCTTAAATTCCACAGGGGATCCCCTATCAACTCTGTCATATCCTATCCAAAACCATAAATGCTACAAAAAAATCCATTTGCTTTTCTAAGAAATTTCTCACATAAAATTTTTTAAAAGAAAACCCCGGATCCAAACTTTCCTTTCCCACTTCTAAAACCACACTGCTTTTCCCCCAATCTGATCCCCTTTGTAAAAGCCTTCCCCCTCTCAAATCAATACCCTCCCATTTTTAATTTCCCAAAAAATACTCAAAAAAATTTCCCTCTGAAATTTTGACACTCACTCTTACCCCCTTTCCCTTTTTGTCCCAAGGGCCAAAATCACGCATTCCCCCCAAACCTCGGGCCCAACCTCACCATGAAAAAACATACATTAAATAACCTTAAAAAAACCAGTCAAAATACAGTCCCCCTTTTTTTTAAAAATAAATTCCACTGCAATACCATCCAAAACCTGCGCCTTCCCGGTTTTCATTTTCCCGAAAAGTTTTTTATTTACCCTTCTCTTTTTTACCAAATCTTTTTCCCAAAACCCTCTCTCTTTGCAACCACCTCGCCCAAAACACCCTATATCTGCCACTCTATCATCAAACAAAATTCAAAAAACCCTTCAAAATACTCACCCATTCCTTCTCACTTCACCACTACTTGTTATCACCCCCCCAATTTGCCCCTTTAAAAATGAATTTCCCCAAAATTTGCCCCCTTTTTCTTACGCACTTTATTTCCCTCCTTCCAAAACATTTTTTATTCCCCCTAAAATTTAATGAAACTCTCTCCCCCCAACCTTTTTTTCCCTCTTTTACACCTTTGCACCTTTCTCTTGACCCCCCTTGTCCCTTTTTTTTTAAATAAAATCTCCCCCAAATTTGCTTTTTTTCCCTGAAAAAAATTGCCCAAAAATCCCTCTCTTTTTCTTTTTCCCCACAAATAATTTTTAAACTTTTTTCATCCCACCACTCGTTTACCATTTCTAATAACCCACCCCCCCACTCTTCTCTTTGCCAAAAAGCATCTTTGGGGCAACCCCTCACTAAATTCCCCTTAAATAACCCCATTCCCCCCCACTCCCCTTACTTTCCAAATTGTTCCATTTTTTCTCACCGGGGAGTGCTCATCATTGTGGGAAGGCTCAGCCCTTGGGGGGGCCTAAATGGTGTGCATGAAACCAAAAAATTTTAAAAAAAGGGAGAAATAGGTAGTATTTTTAAAGGGGGGGGAACCGGGAAATGTTTGGCTCTGAGTGAAACAAAGCTAAAGGGTTAAAGGGGAAGAGTGGTTTGGGAATGTTTTGGGAAAGTAAAGTCAGGGGTTAGTGAGAGGACAAGAGAAAGGGGGAGGGGGAAAGCAGTACCCGGGAAACAGGAGTTGTGGAAGTATTTTGATGAAATGTAAGAAAGTAAATTTTGATTTAAAATGGGTAAAACTGAAAGTTGATGGAGAAGATGGGGGATTATTGGTGCATATGGGACCTGGGGATGAGAAGAAAATCATGAAGGGGAAATGTTTTGGGAGCAGCTGAATGAGGGATTAGTGGTTTTTATGCCCGAGACCCGGGGTTTTTTGTGAAGGGTGATTTAATGCAAAGGTGGTTTAAAGTGGCGTTTAGGGGGAAAAATTGGTATACAATGGGGTGTTCAGTGTTGAAAAGGGAAAAGGGGGAAAACTTGTAGAAATTTTATTTTTGCTGAAAAAGGACTGGTGATTGGGGAATTTAAATGGTTTAAAAAAACGAGATAAACATAATTATGTATGTAAGTAGGGAGGATTGGGGCCCGAGAGTGTTTTTGGGAAATTTCCCCTGTTAATTGGGCAAAGGGACCCCGAAAGAGAGACCCTTTTGGATGTTAATTTGCTTAAAGGGGCAAATGGAGGGTTTGGGTTGGGGAGAGTAAGTGATCTTGGGGAAAGGGGGACTTTTGTGAGGAAGTACCAGGGGAGACTGAGTACAGAAAGGACAAAAGGGGAGAACAAGGGTAAAATATATTTATAAATAAATATATATATATATATATATATATAAAATTATATAGTGAGTTTGGGGGGAAAGAAAAAAAAGAGTATTGTGAAAGAGAAGAGAGAGGCAAATTTTGGGCAATTTTTGCCGGGGAAAAAAAGCCCAAATTTAGTGGGAGATGTATAAAAGAAAGAGGGCAGGAGGTAAGAGGGAAAGGGTGCAGGAGGTGAAAAAAAAGGGGAAATGAGAGTTGGGGTGAGAGAAATATCATTAAATTTTAGGGGGGAAAAAAAAAGATGTTTGGAAGGAGGGTTTTAAAAAAATGCGTAAACAAGGGACAAATGGGAACTTCATTAAGGGGGCAAAAGGGGGGGGAAAAAGGGGTACAAAAAGTGGGGAGTGAGAAAAGGGGATGGAGTGAGTAATTTTTTAAGTTTTTTTTAAAGTGTTTTAAGATAGAGGGCAATATAGGGGGTTTTGGTCGAGGTGGTGTGCAAATTTAAGGGTTAGGGGAAAAGATTTGGTAAACCCGAGAAGAGGTAGTGAAAGCTTTGCGGAAGAAAAAAACCGGCAAAGGGAGCAGGTTTTGGGTGGTATTGCAGGGAAATTAAAAAAAAGGGGGGGTGACTGAAATTTTTGACGGTTTTGGGAAAGGGTTTTTTTAAAGTTTTTGTTTTGGGTCATGGTGAAAAGGGGCCTGAGGAAAGGGGGAATGGGGATAGTTTCCCTTGTACAAAGGCAAAGGGGATAAGAGTGAGTGCTCAAATTACAGAGGTATAAGTTTGTTGAGTATTCCTGGTAAATTATATGGGAGGGTATTGGTTGAGAGGGTGAAGGCATGTACAGAGCATCAGATTGGGGAAGAGCAGTGTGGTTTCAGAAGTGGTAGAGGATGTGTGGATCAGGTGTTTGCTTTGAAGAATGTATGTGAGAAATACTTAGAAAAGCAAATGGATTTGTATGTAGCATTTATGGATCTGGAGAAGGCATATGATAGAGTTGATAGAGATATTATATATATATATATATATATATATATATATATATATATATATATATATATATATATATATATATATATATATATATTATCCCTGGGGATAGGGGAGCAAGAATACTTCCCACGTATTCCCTGCGTGTCGTAGAAGGCGACTAAAAGGGGAGGGAGCGGGGGGCTGGAAATCCTCCCTTCTCGTTTTTTTTTTTAATTTTCCAAAAGAAGGAACAGAGAATTGGGCCAGGTGAGGGTAGTCCCTCAAAGGCCCAGTCATCTGTTCTTAACGCTACCTCGCTAATGCGGGAAATGGCGAATAGTTTAAAAGAAAGAAAGATATATATATATATATATATATATATATATATATATATATATATATATATATATATATATATATATATATTATTCCCTGGGGATAGGGGAGAAAGAATACTTCCCACGTATTCCCTGCGTGTCGTAGAAGGCGACTAAAAGGGAAGGGAGCGGGGGGCTGGAAATCCTCCCCTCTTTTTTTTTTTTTTTTTCCAAAAGAAGGAACAGAGAAGAGGGCCAGGTGAGGATATTCCCTCAGGGGCCCAGTCCTCTGTTCTTAACGCTACCTCGCTATCGCGGGTAATGGCGAATAGTATGAAAAAAATATATATATATATATATATATATATATATATATATATATATATATATATATATATATATATATATATATATATATATATTTCTTTTTTTTTGCCGCTGTCTCCTGCGTTTGCAAGGTAGCGCAAGGAAACAGACGAAAGAAATGGCCCAACCCACCCCCATACACATGTATATACATACACGTCAACACACGCAAATATACATACCTACACAGCTTTCCATGGTTTACCCCACACGCTTCACATGCCCTGATTCAATCCACTGACAGCACGTCAACCCCGGTATACCACATCGATCCATTTCACTCTATTCCTTGCCCTCCTTTCACCCTCCTGCATGTTCAGGCCCCGATCACACAAAATCTTTTTCACTCCATCTTTCCACCTCCAATTTGGTCTCCCACTTCTCCTTGTTCCCTCCACCTCCAACACATATATCCTCTTGGTCAATCTTTCCTCACTCATTCTCTCCATGTGCCCAAACCATTTCAAAACACCCTCTTCTGCTCTCTCAACCACGCTCTTTTTATTTCCACACATCTCTCTTACTCTCTTACCCTTACGTTACTTACTCGATCAAACCACCTCACACCACACATTGTCCTCAAACATCTCATTTCCAGCACATCCATCCTCCTGCGCACAACTCTATCCATAGCCCATGCCTCGCAACCATACAACATTGTTGGAACCACTATTCCTTCAAACATACCCATTTTTGCTTTCCGAGATAATGTTCTCGACTTCCACACATTCTTCAAGGCTCCCAGGATTTTTGCCCCCTCTCCCACCCTATGATCCACTTCCGCTTCCATAGTTCCATTCACTGCCAGATCCACTCCCAGATATCTAAAACACTTTACTTCCTCCAGTTTTTCTCCATTCAAACTTACCTCCCAATTCACTTGACCCTCAACCCTACTGTACCTAATTACCTTGCTCTTATTCACATTTACTCTTAACTTTCTTCTTTCACACACTTTACCAAACTCAGTCACCAGCTTCTGCAGTTTCTCACATGAATCAGCCACCAGCGCTGTATCATCAGCGAACAACAACTGACTCACTTCCCAAGCTCTCTCATCCCCAACAGACTTCATACTTGCCCCTCTTTCCAAAACTCTTGCATTCACCTCCCTAACAACCCCATCCATAAACAAATTAAACAACCATGGAGACATCACACACCCCTGCCGCAAACCTACATTCACTGAGAACCAATCACTTTCCTCTCTTCCTACACGTACACATGCCTTACATCCTCGATAAAAACTTTTCACTGCTTCTAACAACTTGCCTCCCACACCATATATTCTTAATACCTTCCACAGAGCATCTCTATCAACTCTGTCATATGCCTACTCCAGATCCATAAATGCTACAAACAAATCCATTTGCTTTTCTAAGTATTTCTCACATACATTCTTCAAAGCAAACACCTGATCCACACATCCTTTACCACTTCTGAAACCACACTGCTCTTCCCCAATCTGATGCTCTGTACATGCCTTCACCCTCTCAATCAATACCCTCCCATATAATTTACCAAGAATACTCAACAAACTTATACCTCTGTAATTTGAGCACTCACTCTTATCCCCTTTGCCTTTGTACAATGGCACTATGCACGCATTCCGCCAATCCTCAGGCACCTCACCATGAGTCATACATACATTAAATAACCTTACCAACCAGTCAATAATACAGTCACCCCCTTTTTTAATAAATTCCACTGCAATACCATCCAAACCTGCTGCCTTGCCGGCTTTCATCTTCCGCAAAGCTTTTACTACCTCTTCTCTGTTTACCAAATCATTTTCCCTAACCCTCTCTCTTTGCACACCACCTCGACCAAAACACCCTATATCTGCCACTCTATCATCAAACACATTCAACAAACCTTCAAAATACTCACTCCATCTCCTTCTCACATCACCACTACTTGTTATCACCTCCCCATTTGCGCCCTTCAATGAAGTTCCCATTTGCTCCCTTGTCTTACGCACTTTATTTACCTCCTTCCAGAACATCTTTTTATTCTCCCTAAAATTTAATGATACTCTCTCACCCCAACTCTCATTTGCCCTCTTTTACACCTCTTGCACCTTTCTCTTGACCTCCTGTCTCTTTCTTTTATACATCTCCCACTCAATTGCATTTTTTCCCTGCAAAAATTGTCCAAATGCCTCTCTCTTCTCTTTCACTAATAATCTTACTTCTTCATCCCACCACTCGCTACCATTTCTAATCAACCCACCTCCCACTCTTCTCATGCCACAAGCATCTTTTGCGCAATCCATCACTGATTCCCTAAATACATCCCATTCCTCCCCCACTCCCCTTACTTCCATTGTTCCATTGTTCTCACGCGGGGAGTGCTCATCCTGCTCGAAGGCTCAGACTGGGGTGTCTAAATGTGTGTGCATGTAACCAAGATGTGAAAAAAGGAGAGATAGGTAGTATGTTTAAGGAAAGGAACCTGGATGTTTTGGCTCTGAGTGAAACGAAGCTCAAGGGTAAAGGGGAAGAGTGGTTTGGGAATGTCTTGGGAGTAAAGTCAGGGGTTAGTGAGAGGACAAGAGCAAGGGAAGGAGTAGCAGTACTCCTGAAACAGGAGTTGTGGAAGTATGTGATAGAATGTAAGAAAGTAAATTCTCGATTAATATGGGTAAAACTGAAAGTTGATGGAGAGAGATGGGTGATTATTGGTGCATATGTACCTGGGCATGAGAAGAAAGATCATGAGAGGCAAATGTTTTGGGAGCAGCTGAATGAGTGTATTAGTGGTTTTGATGCACGAGACCGGGTTATAGTGATGGGTGATTTGAATGCAAAGGTGAGTAATGTGGCAGTTGAGGGAATAATTGGTATACATGGGGTGTTCAGTGTTGTAAATGGAAATGGTGAAAAGCTTGTAGATTTATGTGCTGAAAAAGGACTGGTGATTGGGAATAACTGGTTTAAAAAGCGAGATATACATAAGTATATGTATGTAAGTAGGAGAGATGGCCAGAGAGTGTTATTGGATTACGTGTTAATTGACAGGCACGCGAAAGAGAGACTTTAGGATGTTAATTTGCTGAGAGGTGCAACTGGAGGGATTTAGGGTGGTGAGAGTAAGTGATCTTGGGAAGGAGACTTGTGTGAGGAAGTACCAGGAGAGACTGAGTACAGAATGGAAAAAGGTGAGAACAATGGATATATATATATATATATATATATATATATATATATATATATATATATATATATATAGTGAGTGGTGGGATGAAGAAGTAAGAGTATTAGTGAAAGAGAAGAGAGAGGCATTTGGACAATTTTTGCAGGGAAAAAATGCAATTGAGTGGGAGATGTATAAAAGAAAGAGACAGGAGGTCAAGAGAAAGGTGCAGGAGGTGAAAAAAAGGGCAAATGAGAGTTGGGGTGAGAGAGTATCATTAAATTTTAGGGAGAATAAAAAGATGTTCTGGAAGGAGGTTAATAAAGTGCGTAAGACAAGGGAGCAAATGGGAACTTCAGTGAAGGGCGCAAATGGGGAGGTGATAACAAGTAGTGGTGATGTGAGAAGGAGATGGAGTGAGTATTTTGAAGGTTTGTTGAATGTGTTTGATGATAGAGTGGCAGATATAGGGTGTTTTGGTCGAGGTGGTGTGCAAAGTGAGAGGGTTAGGGAAAATGATTTGGTAAACAGAGAAGAGGTAGTGAAAGCTTTGCGGAAGATGAAAGCCGGCAAGGCAGCAGGTTTGGATGGTATTGCAGTGGAATTTATTAAAAAAGGGGGTGACTGTATTGTTGACTGGTTGGTAAGGTTATTTAATGTATGTATGACTCATGGTGAGGTGCCTGAGGATTGGCGGAATGCGTGCATAGTGCCATTGTACAAAGGCAAACGGGATAAGAGTGAGGGCTCAAATTACAGAGGTATAAGTTTGTTGAGTATTCCTGGTAAATTATATGGGAGGGTATTGATTGAGAGGGTGAAGGCATGTACAGAGCATCAGATTGGGGAAGAGCAGTGTGGTTTCAGAAGTGGTAGAGGATGTGTGGATCAGGTGTTTGCTTTGAAGAATGTATGTGAGAAATACTTAGAAAAGCAAATGGATTTGTATGTAGCATTTATGGATCTGGAGAAGGCATATGATAGAGTTGATAGAGATGCTCTGTGGAAGGTATTAACAATATATGGTGTGGGAGGAAAGTTGTTAGAAGCAGTGAAAAGTTTTTATCGAGGATGTAAGGCATGTGTACGTGTAGGAAGAGAGGAAAGTGATTGGTTCTCAGTGAATGTAGGTTTGCGGCAGGGGTGTGTGATGTCTCCATGGTTGTTTAATTTGTTTATGGATGGGGTTGTTAGGGAGGTAAATGCAAGAGTCCAGGAAAGAGGGGCAAGTATGAAGTCTGTTGGGGATGAGAGAGCTTGGGAAGTGAGTCAGTTGTTGTTCGCTGATGATACAGCGCTGGTGGCTGATTCATGTGAGAAACTGCAGAAGCTGGTGACTGAGTTTGGTAAAGTGTGTGGAAGAAGAAAGTTAAGAGTAAATGTGAATAAGAGCAAGGTTATTAGGTACAGTAGGGTTGAGGGTCAAGTCAATTGGGAGGTGAGTTTGAATGGAGAAAAACTGGAGGAAGTGAAGTGTTTTAGATATCTGGGAGTGGATCTGTCAGCGGATGGAACCATGGAAGCGGAAGTGGATCATAGGGTGGGGGAGGGGGCGAAAATTCTGGGGGCCTTGAAGAATGTGTGGAAGTCGAGAACATTATCTCGGAAAGCAAAAATGGGTATGTTTGAAGGAATAGTGGTTCTAACAATGTTGTATGGTTGCGAGGAGTGGGCTATGGATAGAGTTGTGCGCAGGAGGATGGATGTGCTGGAAATGAGATGTTTGAGGACAATGTGTGGTGTGAGATGGTTTGATCGAGTGAGTAACGTAAGGGTAAGAGAGATGTGTGGAAATAAAAAGAGCATGGTTGAGAGAGCAGAAGAGGGTGTTTTGAAGTGGTTTGGGCACATGGAGAGAATGAGTGAGGAAAGATTGACCAACAGGATATATGTGTTGGAGGTGGAGGGAACAAGGAGAAGAGGGAGACCAAATTGGAGGTGGAAAGATGGAGTGAAAAAGATTTTGTGTGATCGGGGCCTGAACATGCAGGAGGGTGAAAGGAGGGCAAGGAATAGAGTGAATTGGAGCGATGTGGTATACCGGGGTTGACGTGCTGTCAGTGGATTGAATCAAGGCATGTGAAGCGTCTGGGGTAAACCATGGAAAGCTGTGTAGGTATGTATATTTGCGTGTGTGGACGTATGTATATACATGTGTATGGGGGGGGTTGGGCCATTTCTTTCGTCTGTTTCCTTGCGCTACCTCGCAAACGCGGGAGACAGCGACAAAGTATAATAAAAAAAATAAAAAATAATATATATATATATACACATGTACATATCATACTTGCTGCCTTCATCCATTCCTCTCGCCACCCGGGCATACACAAAATCGTATCCCCCCTCCAGTGAGGCAGCGCCAGGAACAGACAAAAAAGGCCACATTTGTTCACACTCAGTCTCTAGCTGTCATGTGTAATGTACCGAAACCACAGCTCCCTTTCCACATCCAGACCACATAGACCTTTCCATGGTTTACTCCAGACGCTTCACATGCCCTGGTTCAATCCACTGACTGCACGTCATACCCGGTATATCACATCGTTCCAATTCACTCCATTCCCTGCACGTCATACCCGGTATATCACATCGTTCCAATTCACTCCATTCCCTGCACGCCCTTCACCCTCCTACATGTTCAGGCCCTGACTGCTCAGAATCTTTTTCACTCCATCCTTCCACCTCCAATCTGGTCTCCCGCTTCTCCCTCCCTCCACCTCTGACAGATATATCCTCCTTGTCAATCTTTCTTCTCTCATTCTCTCCACGTGTCCAAACTGTTTCAACACACCCTCTTCTGCTCTCCCAACCACACTCTTTCCACCACCACATATCTCTCCCCCTTTCATTAATGGGATGGCTTTGATTAGGGCCTCAGCTGCCAGTGCCATCTCAGCTAACATAAAAAAGTGAAAAGTCTCCTTTGGTGAGGCTGTATCATTGGGAGAACAGTTCTTGTCAAAGATTTTCTCACTGTAAAGGGGTCAATATCTACAACTATAAGTAGCAAAGCCACCTTTAGGAAGGTCCTGGTAACACAGGACTTTTTCATAGAAAGTGGGCCTTGAAGAATGTGTGGAAGTCGAGAACATTATCTCGGAAAGCAAAAATGGGTATGTTTGAAGGAATAGTGGTTCCAACAATGTTGTATGGTTGCGAGGCGTGGGCTATGGATAGTGTTGTGCGCAGGAGGATGGATGTGCTGGAAATGAGATGTTTGAGGACAATGTGTGGTGTGAGGTGGTTTGATCGAGTGAGTAACGTAAGGGTAAGAGAGATGTGTGGAAATAAAAAGAGCGTGGTTGAGAGAGCAGAAGAGGGTGTTTTGAAGTGGTTTGGGCACATGGAGAGGATGAGTGAGGAAAGATTGACCAAGAGGATATATGTATCGGAGGTGGAGGGAGCAAGGAGAAGAGGGAGACCAAATTGGAGGTGGAAAGATGGAGTGAAAAAGATTTTGTGTGATCGGGGCCTGAACATGCAGGAGGGTGAAAGGAGGGCAAGGAATAGAGTGAATTGGAGCGATGTGGTATACCGGGGTTGACGTGCTGTCAGTGGATTGAATCAAGGCATGTGAAGCGTCTGGGGTAAACCATGGAAAGCTGTGTAGGTATGTATATTTGCGTGTGTGGACGTATGTATATACATGTGTATGGGGGGGGGGGTTGGGCCATTTCTTTCGTCTGTTTCCTTGCGCTACCTCGCAAACGCGGGAGACAGCGACAAAGTATAAAAAAAAAAAAATATATATATATATGTAGGTTTGCGGCAGGGGTGTGTGATGTCTCCATGGTTGTTTAATTTGTTTATGGATGGGGTTGTTAGGGAGGTGAATGCAAGAGTTTTGGAAAGAGGGGCAAGTATGAAGTCTGTTGGGGATGAGAGAGCTTGGGAAGTGAGTCAGTTGTTGTTCGCTGATGATACAGCGCTGGTGGCTGATTCATGTGAGAAACTGCAGAAGCTGGTGACTGAGTTTGGTAAAGTGTGTGAAAGAAGAAAGTTAAGAGTAAATGTGAATAAGAGCAAGGTTATTAGGTACAGTAGGGTTGAGGGTCAAGTCAATTGGGAGGTGAGTTTGAATGGAGAAAAACTGGAGGAAGTGAAGTGTTTTAGATATCTGGGAGTGGATCTGGCAGCGGATGGAACCATGGAAGCAGAAGTGGGTCATAGGGTGGGGGAGGGGGCGAAAATTCTGGGAGCCTTGAAGAATGTGTGGATGTCGAGAACATTATCTCGGAAAGCAAAAATGGGTATGTTTGAAGGAACAGTGGTTCCAACAATGTTGTATGTTTGCGAGGCGTGGACTATGGACAGAGTTGTGCGCAGGAGGATGGATGTGCTGGAAATGAGATGTTTGAGGACAATGTGTGGTGTGAGGTGGTTTGATCGAGTAAGTAACGTAAGGGTAAGAGAGATGTGTGGAAATAAAAAGAGCGTGGTTGAGAGAGCAGAAGAGGGTGTTTTGAAATGGTTTGGTCACATGGAGAGAATGAGTGAGGAAAGATTGACCAACAGGATATATGTGTCGGAGGTGGAGGGAACGAGGAGAAGAGGGAGACCAAATTGGAGGTGGAAAGATGGAGTGAAAAAGATTTTGTGTGATCGGGGCCTGAACATGCAGGAGGGTGAAAGGAGGGCAAGGAATAGAGTGAATTGGAGCGATGTGGTATACCGGGGTTGACGTGCTGTCAGTGGATTGAATCAAGGCATGTGAAGCGTCTGGGGTAAACCATGGAAAGCTGTGTAGGTATGTATATTTGCGTGTGTGTGGACGTATGTATATACATGTGTATGGGGTGGGTTGGGCCATTTCTTTCGTCCGTTTCCTTGCGCTACCTCGCAAACGCGGGAGACAGTGACAAAGCAAAAAAAAAAAAATATATACATATATATTTTTTATATATATATATATATATATATATATATAAAATACATATATATATATATATATATACATATATATATATATATATATATATATATACATGTGTATATATATATGTATATATATATATATGTATATATATTATCCCTGGGGATAGGGGAGAAAGAATACTTCCCAAGTATTCCCTGCGTGTCGTAGAAGGCGACTAAAAGGGAAGGGAGCGGGGGGCTGGAAATCCTCCCCTCTCATTTTTCTTTTTTTTTTTTTTTCCAAAAGAAGGAACAGAGAAGTGGGTCAGGTGAGAATATTCCCTCAAAGGCCCAGTCCTCTGTTCTTAACGCTACCTCACTATTGCAGGAAATGGCGAATAGTATGAAAGAAAGAAAAGAAATGTATATATATATATATGTATATATATATATATATATATATATATATCTTTCTTTCTTTCTTTCAAACTATTCGCCATTTCCCGCATTAGCGAGGTAGCGTTAAGAACAGAGGACTGGGCCTTTGAGGGAATACCCTCACCTGGCCCAATTCTCTGTTCCTTCTTTTGAAAAAAAAAAAAAAAAAAACCGAGAGGGGAGGATTTCCAGCCCCCCGCTCCCTCCCCTTTTAGTCCTCTGTTCTCAACGCTACCTCGCTAATGCGGGAAATGGCGAATAGTATGAAAGAAAGAAAAAAGTATATGTATATGTATATGCGTATATATATATATATATGTATATATATATACATATATATATATACATATATATATATACACATATATATATTTACTTATTATTTATTTTGCTTTGTCCCTGTCTCCCGCGTTTGCGAGGTACCGCAAGGAAACAGACGAAAGAAATGGCCCAACCCACCCCCATACACAATGTATATACATACACGTCCACACACGCAAATATACATACCTATACATCTCAATGTACATATATATATATATATATATATATATATATATATATATATATATATATATATATATATATATATACACACACAGACACATACATATATACCCATGCACACAATTCACACTGTCTGCCTTTATTCCTTCCCATCGCCACCTCGCCACACATGGAATACCATCCCCCTCCCCCCTCATGTGTGCGAGGTAGCACTAGGAAAAGACAACAAAGGCCCCATTCGTTCACACTCAGTCTCTAGCTGTCATGCAATAATGCCCGAAACCACAGCTCCCTTTCCACATCCAGGCCCCATACAACTTTCCATGGTTTACCCCAGACGCTTCACATGCCTTGATTCAATCCACTGACAGCACGTCAACCCCGGTATACCACATCGATCCAATTCACTCTATTCCTTGCCCGCCTTTCACCCTCCTGCATGTTCAGGCCCCGATCACACAAAATCTTTTTCACCCCATCTTTCCACCTCCAATTTGGTCTCCCACTTCTCCTCGTTCCCTCCACCTCCGACACATATATCCTCTTGGTCAATCTTTCCTCACTCATTCTCTCCATGTGCCCAAACCATTTCAAAACACCCTCTTCTGCTCTCTCAACCACGCTCTTTTTATTTCTACCTATCTATTCTATTATCATTCCTTTTCATCCCATTATTATTCTACCTATCTATTCTATTATCATTCCTTTCCCAATCCACTAATGCGGATCAAGCACACACCATACGATCATTTGTCGCATCTTTCCATGTTCAGCGGTAAACATGAATTCCACACTTAAAAAGATGTTTCTTACCATTTGACTCTATATCTCTAAAATATATAATATAAATAGTAGATAACGACATAATTCCGAATAAAACCGTTATTTTCCTAAAACATAAGGTCACAGCTACCTGCGTCGGCTGTATGTCGGTGTCATGTTAATCAAACCTAACTACTTGTCAAGCTTACTGTTGTCCTCATTCAATGACATCAAAAACTGTCAATATCTTTACTGTCTCCTTTGACACATGGTCTTAAAATATAACATAATGCCCAAGGAACGTGAATATACCGGTTGTCACTTCATATAGCATGTTATTGATATCCTTTTCATGAAAGTTTATACGTTGTATTCTATTTGTCATTCTATTGTTTCATTTCCTTGGTATCACCTCTTTCCAAAACAAGCAGCGTGTAATAATGAACGTGTAAGGCTTCACTTCCCACATGCCCACCCCAGCAGAGATATTACTTGCAAAATATCCACCGGCGAGCGAAAGGGATAAAATGTAACCCGGCCGCTTCCATAACCACGCCAGTCTTGCCTTGGCTGGATGACAAACGCACCCGGTCAGGTATGACAAACTACAAAGTAACTACAAAATAACGTGATCCTTGTCCAAAGTTCTCCCAACACCGTAGTTACAGCCCATATCAGTAACCTAACCTCCAGTAATTAACTGAACATTGCTATAAACAATCTTACCCTACGTCTCTGATACCTAAAGCTGTAAAAAGGCTGCAATGTCCCCAATAGGGAGTGAATACGAATATCATCCGGTATGAGACGAGTGAGACATCGACTTGACACCAATACATGCGGAGGAAACCATACGAAGGCAGCTAAGGCCTGAGTCAGCAGTTTCGGCTTGTTTGCTGCGGTAGCCATGTTGGCTTCACAAGGTTGCCGCCTGGTACATTAGCAACATTCTGTTCAATGCAGGAGGTGAAGAGGTTATGTAGTGTAAAAATATGTTGGAGTAGATGTGAGAAATGACGTGTAAAGCAGTGTAGAGTGTTTCAGAGCTTTACCATCCAATCAGTAAAACTCGCCGTTTTACAATTCACCATCACCAGAACAGGCCAGTTATAATAGCAACAAAATCAATAATAATAATAATAATAATAATAATAATAATATTATTATTATTATTATTATTATTATTATTATTATTATCATCATTACTATTATTATCATTATTATTATTATCATTATTATTATCATTATTAGCATTTATATATTATCAACAGATCTCGCCAATTTTACTGTTCAATTTGTTAATCTAATGATATTTCATAATTTTCGAACTCCAATCACTAGAACTCACCGGTTTTACATAAAGATATGTTATAAAAAGATATAGATCCATCTTCCTTCTTTCCATTTGACTTACAAGCAATGCGTTTTCTATGCTACGACACGATGATCAGATAAGTGAGATCTGCCTCATTTATTTGTCGGTGTCACAGCCTGGTTAATATGGTGTGATCCCCATACCCATCCTTTGAGGGATAGCACAAAAGAATTACAAGGTCTCTGTCGAACAACAATCAGAAAATATTTATTACATAAGCTGTTACAGAGCAGAGGCTCATTACACAACTTTACAGTTTTTCATAGAAATTTTACCAGCTAGATGCAAAAATTGGATACGATCTTAGAATTTCAGATAACATGAAGTTCTGCAAAAGCAGTGACTCCTACATCAACACTTTCCTTCCAGTTCATCTACATCATCGCAGTGGTCAAGCAACCATGAATGACATGACCGCCTCGCCCGAGATAATCTGCCCTGGGCTGTATAGATGGTTGGATGATTCAAAATAATCAATTTACATCTTAGAACTCGGTGAAAAAAATTCAGTAATGTGCCATGTTATGTGCCGGTGGTTTGCGTTACATACATATAGATTTACCTCTGATTTCTTTTCTTTTTCCCCTTTTCAGAGCAGGGCTGCAGACTCTCCATCCTCCTGGAATGCTCAAACGCCATTATTGCTATCTGTTCTTTCAAATGACAGGTGCAGAAGACTGGTCCAAAAGCAAAACATGTACAGGCAGGCTATCAGTGGCCCTCTCCCAATGTGATTTCGGGCCTTGTAAAATTGTCGTCTTGACATGACAGCATGTCATTACGTGGTAGTAGACATAACGGGGCCAGAGCGTAGCGGCCTAAAGACCAAGTGAAACAATTATTGGCACTAACAGGTAACTTGGCAGTTGACAAAAGCAGTTAACTGTGACAGCGTTTGGCTTTACAGGGTGCGTGACTATTTGGGAACATAAGGCAATTTAAGAGTCAAGAAATGAAGGACGAAAGTTCAGAAAAAGCGTCTTTAAAAGGATGAAGGAAAAGATGACAGCTACTGGGACGGGAGGGACGCAAACCTGACCCAGCTGAAGCAACACATAGGAAACGCTGCCTCATTACCTGCAGCTTCCGGTGACGGCCGGGAATCCTCAAGGTCATTATCACAACGCCCGAAACTGCTGCTGTCTGTTGTGGCGCTGGTGTCACACCGATAATACTATTCAAGGATCAAGTCCTGATAATTGTGTTGCTCTACCGGTTGCGTCACGTGTCTAGCCCGGGGCTCTCTCATAAGTGTCGTAACTAAAGGCGTCACCAGATGGACATCCATAATCACCAGTGGACTACACATTACAGTACCTTCTATCTTATATCGCAGCAGCTGAGTCGGCCACTCTCCACCAGCGATACGCCCAGTAGTCACAATTTCATCAGGTTCTGTCATATGGAGGCGAGCAGGTTAGTTAGGCACCAACTCAGGGAGCCAGGGGTAACACTCACTTCCATCGAGCCTACCTACCACTACTCGTGTTGTATGCAGGGTTAGGTTGGATAGCAAGGTACCAGGCAAGCATCACGGTTTGCTTTACTACCACGCACGCATACAACTCACAAACTTCCTCTCAAGATTCCCAGTCACCCTAGCATTTACTGTTCCTCATCTTGTGCTCACTACTTTCTAATCAGACTAAACTTTCTACAATATTATCTCACCCAATCATCATGTCATTCCACCTTCCATTAACCAGAAATACTTAGAAAAGCAAATGGATTTGTATGTAGCATTTATGGATCTGGAGAAGGCATATGATAGAGTTGATAGAGATGCTCTGTGGAAGGTATTAAGAATATATGGTGTGGGAGGCAAGTTGTTAGAAGCAGTGAAAAGTTTTTATCGAGGATGTAAGGCATGTGTACGTGTAGGAAGAGAGGAAAGTGATTGGTTCTCAGTGAATGTAGGTTTGCGGCAGGGGTGTGTGATGTCTCCATGGTTGTTTAATTTGTTTATGGATGGGGTTGTTAGGGAGGTAAATGCAAGAGTCCAGGAAAGAGGGGCAAGTATGAAGTCTGTTGGGGATGAGAGAGCTTGGGAAGTGAGTCAGTTGTTGTTCGCTGATGATACAGCGCTGGTGGCTGATTCATGTGAGAAACTGCAGAAGCTGGTGACTGAGTTTGGTAAAGTGTGTGGAAGAAGAAAGTTAAGAGTAAATGTGAATAAGAGCAAGGTTATTAGGTACAGTAGGGTTGAGGGTCAAGTCAATTGGGAGGTGAGTTTGAATGGAGAAAAACTGGAGGAAGTGAAGTGTTTTAGATATCTGGGAGTGGATCTGTCAGCGGATGGAACCATGGAAGCGGAAGTGGATCATAGGGTGGGGGAGGGGGCGAAAATTTTGGGAGCCTTGAAAAATGTGTGGAAGTCGAGAACATTATCTCGGAAAGCAAAAATGGGTATGTTTGAAGGAATAGTGGTTCCAACAATGTTGTATGGTTGCGAGGCGTGGGCTAAGGATAGAGTTGTGCGCAGGAGGATGGACGTGCTGGAAATGAGATGTTTGAGGAAAATGTGTGGTGTGAGGTGGTTTGATCGAGTAAGTAACGTAAGGGTAAGAGAGATGTGTGGAAATAAAAAGAGCGTGGTTGAGAGAGCAGAAGAGGGTGTTTTGAAATGGTTTGGGCACATGGAGAGAATGAGTGAGGAAAGATTGACCAAGAGGATATATGTGTCGGAGGTGGAGGGAACGAGGAGAAGAGGGAGACCAAATTGGAGGTGGAAAGATGGAGTGAAAAAGATTTTGTGTGATCGGGGCCTGAACATGCAGGAGGGTGAAAGGAGGGCAAAGAATAGAGTGAATTGGAGCGATGTGGTATACAGGGGTTGACGTGCTGTCAGTGGATTGAATCAAGGCATGTGAAGCGTCTGGGGT
Organism: Panulirus ornatus; assembly: GCF_036320965.1. NCBI lineage: Eukaryota > Metazoa > Arthropoda > Malacostraca > Decapoda > Palinuridae > Panulirus > Panulirus ornatus. The sequence continues at coordinate 13,152,074 of NC_092275.1, read as the reverse complement.
AAACCATGGAAATCTGTGTAGGTATGTATATTTGCGTGTGCGGACGTGTGTATGTACATGTGTATGGGGGGGGGGGGGGCATTTCTTTCGTCTGTTTCCTTGCGCTACCTCGCAAACGCGGGAGACAGCGACAAAGTATAAAAAAATATATATATATATATATATATATATATATATATATATATATATATATATATATATATATATATATATATATGTTAAAATAATATCCTCTTAAAAAGAATCCAATGAATCCTAAGTAGTTTACACCAATCGAGTAGAAAAATCACGCGACCTTTCCGTATTTACAAATAACTGGACGTGTGGTAGTACGGTACTGTAACTTCATACATAATGTCTGGTGTTTACATACACAAGAGGCAACAAACCCAGATGTAGGGCAGCGTCGGGAACTTGTGCCCTAGACCTATACTGCAGTACACACCACGCAGTAAACCAAAATTCCTTCCCCCTCTCCCACTTCCTCTGTTCTCAGCCACTCCAGTTTCCCAAATTCCTGTTTCTAAGCATCGTGTTCTAGGTGCATCGCTTCCACCATTCCATCAATATATATATATATATATATATATATATATATATATATATATATATATATATATATATATATTATTTTATTTATTTTGCTTTGTCGCTGTCTCCCGCGTTTGCGAGGTAGCGCAAGGAAACAGACGAAAGAAATGGCCCAACCCACCCCCATACACATACACGTCCACACACGCAAATATACAGACCTATACATCTCAATGTACACATATATATACACACACAGACACATGCATATATACCCATGCACACAATTCACACTGCCTTTATTCATTCCCATCGCCACCTCGCCACACATGGAATACCATCCCCCTCCCCCCTCATGTGTGCGAGGTAGCGCTAGGAAAAGACAACAAAGGCCCCATTCGTTCACACTCAGTCTCTAGCTGTCATGCAATAATGCCCGAAACCACAGCTCCCTTTCCACATCCAGGCCCCACACAACTTTCCATGGTTTACCCCAGACGCTTCACATGCCCTGATTCAATCCAATGACAGCACGTCAACCCCGGTATACCACATCGCTCCAATTCACTCTATTCCTTGCACGCCTTTCACCCTCCTGCATGTTCAGGCCCCGATCACTCAAAATCTTTTTCACTCCATCTTTCCACCTCCAATTTGGTCTCCCACTTCTCGTTCCCTCCACCTCCGACAAATATATCCTCTTGGTCAATCTTTCCTCACTCATTCTCTCCATGTGCCCAAACCATTTCAAAACACCCTCTTCTTCTCTCTCAACCACGCTCTTTTTATTTCCACACATCTCTCTTACCCTTACGTTACTTACTCGATCAAACCACCTCACACCACACATTGTCCTCAAACATCTCATTTCCAGCACATCCACCCTCCTATGCACAACTCTATCCATAGCCCACGCCTCGCAACCATACAACATTGTTGGAACCACTATTCCTTCAAACATACCCATTTTTGCTTTCCGAGATAATGTTCTCGACTTCCACACATTCTTCAAGGCTCCCAGGATTTTCGCCCCCTCCCCCACCCTATGATTCACTTCCGCTTCCATGGTTCCATCCGCTGCCAGATCCACTCCCAGATATCTAAAACACTTTACTTCCTCCAGTTTTTCTCCATTCAAACTTACCTCCCAATTGACTTGACCCTCAACTCTACTGTACCTAATAACCTTGCTCTTATTCACATTTACTCTTAACTTTCTTCTTTCACACTCTTTACCAAACTCAGTCACCAGCTTCTGCAGTTTCTCACATGAATCAGCCACCAGCGCTGTATCATCAGCGAACAACAACTGACTCAATTCCCAAGCTCTCTCATCCACAACAGACTTCATACTTGCCCCTCTTTCCAAAACTCTTGCATTCACCTCTCTAACAACCCCATCCATAAACAAATTAAACAATCATGGAGACATCACACACCCCTGCCGCAAACCTACATTCACTGAGAACCAATCACTTTCCTCTCTTCCTACACGTACACATGCCTTACATCCTCGATAAAAACTTTTCACTGCTATATATATTTCACTATATATATATATATATATATATATATATATATATATATATATATATATATATCCCTGGGGATAGGGGAGAAAGAATACTTCCCACGTATTCCCTGCGTGTCGTAGAAGGCGACTAAAAGGGGAGGGAGCGGGGGGCTGGAAATCCTCCCCTCTCATTATTTTTTTTTCAATTTTTCCAAAAGAAGGAACAGAGAAGGGGGCCAGGTGAGGATATTCCCTCAAAGGCCCAGTTCTCTGTTCTTAACGCTACCTCGCTGACGCGGAAAATGGCGAATAGTTTGAAAAAAAAAAAAAAAAAAAAAAAAAAAAAAATATATATATATATATATATATATATATATATATATATATATATATATATATATATATATATATATATATATATATCACACTCTTCAACCCTTCACGGCTCCCGAATATCGACATGACAGCACAGTGCTCGCTGCTGGTCGAGTCCGCCCCTTTAAAGCACACACCTGAAACGCGGCAAAAATATCCTGGTACAACGTTAGTCATCTTTACAGGACAAACAGCTATATTGGCCTCAAGTTTAGCCCTGCAGTAAAGATGAACTGACTGAATCTGACATTCTGTAAAATATTGTCCAAATATTCACATAAATCAAACATTAATCAAATCAACGTCTGACCGAAGACTTTTACATCTGCCGTTTTAACTCATACTATTTTTTCTGAACCTGTTACTTTACGATACACGTCAAGGAACAACCGATGACAAGTGTAAGACCCCTGGCCGCCACTCGTTTTCATCCGCGTGAATTTTTTTTTTTTTTTTTCACTTCATACGGTATCTACCAGAGGGAAGGAACGTCTTAACTTGTTTACAGAGTTTCTAAAGATACACAATACATGAAAAACTACAGCACACAAGAGTTGGTACTCTGGGGCACGATGACACATCCCAATGTTTCATAATAATAATAATAATAATAATAATAATAATAATAATGATAATGATAATAATAATAATAATAATAATAACTACGATCATTCTATTACATGGTTTACTGAACAAAACATGCAGCGAAAGGCTGAAAATGTAGAGAAAAAAATAAACATTACACATCGGGGCTACAACAGGAGTGTTTAAAGTTTTTAAATGAACAATACATCAAATGTATTCAAAATGTACGCAATTCTTCGAACAATTGTTCTTGTAGCTGCCTCTGTTGTGAGCTTAATGAGTTCAATACGTTTGGGGTAAAGAATGGCAACTCGGGCTCGAGGGATATCTGGTGGGAAGAGGTGGCAATAGCATCCCTCTGGTGGCAAGAGGTGGCAATAGCATCCCTCTGGTGGCAAGAGGTGGCAATAGCATCCCTCTGGTGGCAAGAGGTGGCAATAGCATCCCTCTGGTGGCAAGAGGTGGCAATAGCGAGTTGGAGAGCAACTTATTCCCTAACAGTTTAATGCGGCGGTCCAAGCGATGGCGCTTCCATTCATGTGGTGTAAGAGGAATTACGATAGGCTTTACTGCGTGTTTTCTAGTAGTCTTAGTAGTTTGGTGTACTGGACGAAATCCTTGGCAGGGGAGGCACGGCTGAGTGACCCCATTTCTTAACCTTCCCTCCTATTGTATATGTAGTTCATTGACCTTGTTTATGTTCTCCACGTTCACTAACTCGTACTTCTGCTTATTCTATTCATCTACAACACAGACTAAAACCGTACTTCTTTACTTCCTCTCCAACAGTAACTTGTTTAATAACGTGTTGTAACTTTTGGTTGTTCTATTTGTACATCTTTCGAAGAAGTGTTCACAATCTACATCATGATGCAGGAACAAAAACATAAAGACTGAGATTAGGTCATCCTCAACCCTCTTACATGGTGGGCAAATGTATGACCTCTATATGTTCCTTGCAACTTAGCTCTATACTGCTGGCCTCCTCTGAACATACTTTATATTTTTGTGCTTCCTGAAAGACATCTGTGAGGTTCGTTATTTATGACCTTATCTAAGAATATGTTACCTGTCACGTGTATAATTTCTTCTCAGTAAGAATTCACCCAACTGCTTTATCTTTACCAGCAGCTTACACACCATACTCGTCACGGAGACTGCTCTGTAATCCAGCAACTCTTTCCAGTCTTCCTTTTTATAAAAAGATATGATGTCGTTTGCTCCTTTTCCAATCCCTTGGCACTCTGCCTTTCCCCAGCCACATCATGAACAGTATTTCGAGTGGTTCGTCAAGTGTATCTGCACAAAATCTGCACAAATCTTCAACACGTATAGTGAAATTTCATTACTACCAAGTGACCTGAATGGATCAAGATCTTAATTATTACGTTAACTTTCTTCTATAAATATCTCAATGCTTTCCAAAACCTTGCCGTTCCATCTCGTTCATATTGGTGCCACAGTGTTCTGAAAACACTCTTGAACTTGTTATTCAGTTCTTCACATCATCCCTTACAACACTTCCTCCAGAATCCTTTTCATTAGCCTGATTAACAACTCTTAAACTGACAATTTCATTCTGAAGACTTTATGGAGATGTCTGGAATCTTCTGCCTTGTCCACTATATTCCTCTCAAAGTTTATTTGCTCCTCGTTACTTATCCTATAAGGGTTAGTCCTTGCTCTCTTATAAATTACTAATGCCGGCTAATAGGAATGCTATCTACATCGTCACAGCACATCCTCTAAGAGAGGGAGTAACAGTACATACATACAGGTAATTATTACATTACTTCAAAAGGCAAGGCTAATGCGAAGCACTCACATTAGAAGAGTATAGTTTGAATGAAAGGCTAGAGAGAGTTACACGCTATCAAGTATTATAAACTTGGAGAGATTGTATGACTGGTACGAAAGGCAGCTGTCCACATGATAGCGAGGAAAAAAAGATAAAACAGCCACATGGGACAAAGGAGTGATTCTTGACAGCCACTGAAGTGCTGGCTCACAGCGCAGTTGTAATTAACCCTCCCGATATGTAACCAGGTAGTACCGCTAAAATACATGCCTGGTCGGTGACTGCCTACGAGAGAGAGAGATGTAGATGTGTTAAGTGGGTATGCTGGTTAGGAGTGGGCGGGTGGGTGTGGTGGGAGGCAGGGTCAGATAAGAGTGGGCTGGCAGGTGTGGTGAGTGGGTACCATGGCCGAAGTCGGCAGGTGGGTGTGGGGAGTGTGTATGCCGGGCAGGAAAGGGCGAGCGCGTTTGTGAGTGGGTATACTTGAAAGGAGAGCAGGTGGGTGGCAGGGCCGGGTTCACGTGAGAGTGGGCTTGCGGGCGTGGAGTGGGTATGCCCAGTAGGAATGGGTGACCGGGTGTTGGGTGAGAGGGTATGTCGGGCAGTAGAGTGGGTAGGTTTGTGTACGGCTGGGTGGCAGTATTGATCAGGCGGTGGGAACCCCAGCCACCCACCACACGCCTGTGGCTAACCTCTGTTTCACTACCACACACCACACCCTCACACTAAACATCCCCTCACTACCACACCCTCACACTAAACATCCCCTCACTACCACATCCTCACACTAAACATCCCCTCACTACCACACACCACACCCTCACACTAAACATCCCCTCACTACCACACCCTCACACTAAACATCCCCTCACTACCACACCCTCACACTAAACATCCCCTCACTACCACACACCACACCCTCACACTAAACATCCCCTCTACCACACACCACACCCTCACACTAAACATACCCTCACTACCACACACCACACCCTCACACTAAACATACCCTCACTACCACACCCTCACACTAAACATACCCTCACACTAAACATCCCCTCTACCACACACCACACCCTCACACTAAACATCCCCTCACTACCACATCCTCACACTAAACATCCCCTCACTACCACACACCACACCCTCACACTAAACATCCCCTCACTACCACACCCTCACACTAAACATCCCCTCACTACCACACCCTCACACTAAACATCCCCTCACTACCACACACCACACCCTCACACTAAACATCCCCTCTACCACACACCACACCCTCACACTAAACATACCCTCACTACCACACACCACACCCTCACACTAAACATACCCTCACTACCACACCCTCACACTAAACATCCCCTCACTACCACACACCACACCCTCACACTAAACATCCCCTCACTACCACACCCTCACACTAAACATCCCCTCACTACCACACCCTCACACTAAACATCCCCTCACTACCACACACCACACCCTCACACTACACCTCTCCTCTACCACACACATCCTCACACTGTACACTACACCTCACCTATACCATACACCATACCCTCACACTACACCTCCCCTCACTACAACACACCATACACTTTCACCGTCCACTATAACTGCCCACACTACCACACACCACATCCTCACACCGTACACTATACCTCCCCATACTACCACACACTGTACACTATACCTCCCCTTACTACCACACATCACATCCTCACACTGTACACTATACCTCCCCTTACTACCACACACCACATCCCCACACTGTACACTATACCTCCCCTCACTACCACACACTGTACACTATACCTCCCCTTACTACCACACACCACATCCTCACACTGTACACTATACCTCCCCTTAGTACCACACACCACATCCTCACACCGTACACTATACCTCCCCTTAGTACCACACACCACATCCTCACACTGTACACTATACCTCCCCTTAGTACCACACACCACATCCTCACACCGTACACTATACCTCCCCTTAGTACCACACACCACATCCTCACACTGTACACTATACCTCCCCATACTACCAAACACCACATCCTCACACTGTACACTATACCTCCCCTTAGTACCACACACCACATCCTCACACCGTACACTATACCTCCCCTTAGTACCACACACCACATCCTCACACTGTACACTATACCTCCCCTTAGTACCACACACCACATCCTCACACTGTACACTATACCTCCCCTTAGTACCACACACCACATCCTCACACTGTACACTATACCTCCCCATACTACCAAACACCACATCCTCACACTGTACACTATACCTCCCCTTAGTACCACACACCACATCCTCACAGTGTACACCATACCTCCCCTTAGTACCACACACCACATCCTCACACCGTACACTATACCTCCCCTTAGTACCACACACCACATCCTCACACTGTACACTATACCTCCCCTTAGTACCACACACCACATCCTCACACTGTACACTATACCTCCCCTTAGTACCACACACCACATCCTCACACTGTACACTATACCTCCCCATACTACCAAACACCACATCCTCACACTGTACACTATACCTCCCCTTAGTATCACACACCACATCCTCACAGTGTACACCATACCTCCCCTTAGTACCACACACCACATCCTCACACTGTACACTATACCTCCCCTTAGTACCACACACCACATCCTCACACTGTACACTATACCTCCCCTTAGTACCACACACCACATCCTCACAGTGTACACCATACCTCCCCTTAGTACCACACACCACATCCTCACACCGTACACTATACCTCCCCTTAGTACCACACACCACATCCTCACACTGTACACCATACCTCCCCTTAGTACCACACACCACATCCTCACAGTGTACACCATACCTCCCCTTAGTACCACACACCACATCCTCACACTGTACACTATACCTCCCCTTAGTACCACACACCACATCCTCACACTGTACACTATACCTCCCCTTAGTACCACACACCACATCCTCACAGTGTACACCATACCTCCCCTTAGTACCACACACCACATCCTCACACCGTACACCACACTTCCCCCATACACACTTTACCTCCCTTACGCCAGATTATACACTATAACTACCACACATCCTGGACACACCATAAACTACACCTCCCCACACCCTCAAACCATAGTATATCTCATGACACCCGCTCACCACACATCACAGCTCCCCCACATCCTCACATGCCACAACCTAACACAATACACTACGTCACTACACATAACAACCCTCTACACACACAGGCTAACACAGACAGTCATCATAACACATACCAACCGAGACATGAGAAGCACAGGCTGGTGCCCCCTCACGTACATAGGTTGGTGTATGAGCTTAGTGCGTCTCTTCCCCTACAGCTGGGTCTGACACCAACCTGCACTCGTTCCAATAATCGGCCGGCCTGTTTTGAGGCCGCGGCCCGCAGGCCTACCTATCCCCACATCCTGGCTGCTCCGGTACACTTCCTAGGTTTCGGTCGGGTGATTTTCTTTTCTTTCATTGCATGACGTTCGGTCCATAACGTTTCTCACGCCTCACGGGTCGCAACGTCATACGAAGGATGTTAAAGTTTTCGTCCCTGAAAGCTGACACAGCTTTCTCTTTCAATCTGTTTTAGATTTGCTTAGTGATAACTCAATCATGTCTGTTGTGTCAATGAACACACTTGAGGGTATACATGAGGCAAGCGCCCTTTTGATATTTCCTATGTATAAACTGACACCGCGTCGGGAGTGAGTGATTTCCACCTTTTCCATCAATAGGGGATTTCCGATATCTATCTGACTGACTTACACTTTACATTAGGCTCGGAGGTTCGTGCACGTCCATAGCTCGACCCAAGACCAACCTGCATCGTTGCTCCTCTCATCATGCAATATTACAATGTAATATCCCGATCCGTAGTCCTCAGTACTGCTCCACAACTGGCCGCCCAGGTACTGAGTTAACACTTTTAGAGCCTAAACTGATCACTGTTTTCCCTCAAACGGGTTTATGGTACATCTGGACTCTAGTTATGATATATTATCAATTCCCATAAGTCCCTTGCGAATAAGAAAGTTATACTCAAACTGACACCCAAGCCTTCAAGGATTTCCCAATCTTGTTAACTGTCTGCCGTGCGCGATCCCGACACCAGCCTCAGTGATGCCAGTCGTATCCTATAGTTAATACTGTTACCAGTCAGAGTGACAGCTGGGAAACACGATTGCTCATTTTCTAGCTCTACAATTCCGCCAGAGCAGAGGGATAATGTTAGCAGACAATAGTAGTCAAATATCAGAGAGGTGTAGCATGTTGAGGAGCAGCCAGGAGAACTGTCTGTTGAGATGAGAGAGATGTGTGTGGCAGACTGGGGGCAGTAATGTGGCGGGCAACATGGGATTTATCAACGCTTGGGTGCCCTACGGTGTTGAATGGTGTGGCCTCAGAGCGGTGTGTAAAGGCATGGGATAGCAATGGCCTGGATACGAGCAACCATACACTTAATCTTCTCGAGCAACACAGTGTGGCCCTGAGTATGATGATGACCTTGCATTTCACCTGACCCTCAGGGGTTAGGCCTTGAGACCAGGTCAACATACCAGGCGGGATACAAGCATGTGAGGAAGTGGGTGGTGGGTGGTCAGAGTGTGAGGGCGTGACCTCATCACTGGGTGGGGTGGTGGTAGGTGGGAGACATCTTCATGGTGTGTGAGGAGGGAGTATGGGGAAAACAAGATGCCTTATCTGAGGGTGTGTGATGTCTAGTGTGGAGGAAATGTGCGCGGTGTGTGACGGTGGGTCACTAAGACAAGAAGGGTACACCAAGTGTGTCAGAAGACGACGCACACCAGGGGTTCTTACCTGTAGGAAAGAATACCACATGTAGTGAGAGAGGGTGGAACTGAGACACAATGGTGCGGGCAGCGACAGGGTAATGTGTGAAGGCGTGGGCGGGATGTGGCGCTTGAGGGAATGGCAGGTAGGTGTGTGTGTGTGTGTGTGTGTGTGTGGGGGGGGGGGGGGGGGGGGGGGAGTGTGTGTGACGTGTGAGGGTATGTGTGAACCGTGACAGCTCCAGTGCTTCCACAGTAAAAAGCTAAGTTCCCTAAGGAACAGTACTTGAACCCCTCCTATTCATCCTCCTTACATTTGACACTGATGCAGCACGTGGCACAGTTTCATATCATCCTCTGCAGACGATACAAGAATAAGCATCAAAATCACATCAACAAAGGATGCTGAAAGGTTATAAAGTGATACAAAGTTTTTAACAGGGCAACCGGGAACAAAATACATTTCACAGGGGAAAAGCTTCAACTCCTCAGGTATGAAGCAAATGAAGAAATCAAAAGTAATACAGAATACCGAACAGACACAGACGCTACCATAAACAGGATGAATAACGTGAAAGACTCTTAGCGATGTCTAACGACGTAACCTTCAGCGAACACAACAAAAAAACGATTGCCTCCTGCAGAGGGATGGTGGCCTGGATACTGCTGACTTTCAAGACAAGAAAAACCAACAATGACATTAATCAAGGCATATTCTTTCGTGAATGGAAAAAAAAAAACTAATATCACGAACAAAGGAGGAGAAATTTCAGACTTAGAAAATTTTCAAAGATCTTCCACGGCCCATAACAATCTGGTAAAGGAACTAAATTACTAGAAACGTACTGCCAGAAGTGCATACGGAAGAGGTATATCATCATCTATTCACGAAAAATCCTAAAGGGCGATGTTCCCAACCTCACACTCCGAAGTAGCATTCTAATGGCATGTCAGACACAAAAGACTTTGTGAAATACTACCTCTGAAATCTCAAGGTCCGATATGGCGAGAGAGAAAACCTTCAACATCCGGAGCCCAAGACTCCTCACCACCTTGCCTGCTATCGTCAGAAACACCATAGGATGAACAGGAGAGAAATCTTACAGAGTGCCTAAGACAAGTACCTACACACTGTATGTACTACCTCACCAGCCTGGGCCCAACCCTGGCTGTGGGGCTAGAAAACCTCCGGAAGACTTCGCCAAGTATTCACCTGGGCGGTGGTAATGTGATGTGTGGGGGCATGGTCGAGAGTGGTGTAGTGTGTACGGTCGTGGGTGCAGTGTGGTGTGTCAGGTCGTGAACGCAAGCAATGTGGTAAGCAGGAACGTGGGCGGAGGCAGCGTGAAGTGTGTAAGGGCGTGGGACAGGGAAGAGTGGCCTGTACAAGAGTAATGTGACGTTTAGGGCGTGGTATTGGGCGGGGATAATGTGGTGTGTAAGAGCGTGTGCGGTGAAAGAGTGGGCGGGGATAGTGTGGTGTGTAGGGCCAGGGTTGAGGATGGTGTGGTAAATGAGGGCGTGCGTGGACCATGGTAATGAGGCGTGCGAGCATGGGCGGGTGTGTGTGTGTGTGTGTGTTGCTGAAGGCGTGGGCGGGTACATTGTATTGTGTGAGGTCGTAGGCGGGAACAGTGTGAGGGCGTGGACTGTGGTGTGCGACGAGGGCGGCGGCGTGGGAAGTGTGTAGTGTGCTTGGGTGGCGCTAGTGTGTGGGCTACCATCGACCCGCGCGCCACCACCTCGGTCCTTCAAGGAAGTGTGTACGTGTGTGCGTGTGCATCATGTATTGTGTGCGTGTCGTGGTGCGCACCTTCATATGGGTGTGTGCTTGTCTGTGTATGGATGTCGCGCGCGCGCGCGCGCGTGTGTGTGTGTGTGTGTGTGTGTGTGTGTGGCATGGAGGTTACCAGAGGACAGCGGAGAAAAAAAAATTAGGATTTGTGCACGTGAGTGTAGCGTCTGAACCCTGAGTTCAGACGGCATTGTCCACGAGAGATTGCACCATGTAAAACATAAGAATTTGAGTTGTATATCAGTATTGATCAGGCGGCCAGAGTGGAGTAGCAGCAACCAGGCTCACCACGTGGGCCCTCCCTCCGTCTGGCGCCGCCACCCACCACCGGCTTCTTATCACACACTCCAACGATGACACTACAAGACGTTCAGTCACTCTGGTGACGAGCATGGGATTGTTACTGCACTGTGTGACGGGCAAAGGACCTTCACAGTAGTGTGTGACGGGCAGAGGACTGTCACAACAGTGTGTGACGGGCAGAGGACTGTCACAACAGTGTGTGACGGGCAGGTGCCACACCCGTGCCACGATTCAAGGTGTGATGGGGCAGACGTAGACTTGTGCTGTGCTTACCACCACTACTCGAACTACCTGTATGTGGAGACGTGGGTATGGCCTCCCAACACACGGAGTTTGCCACTCACTCTACGGTTTGTCAGTCCCATTAAGATGAACTGCATAATAAATGACAAATGTGCCAACAACGAATAAGACTTTTAATGGACAATTCTATGGAATCACATGGCTGCCATATCGAGAGACGTCACCCCGTCCTTAACCTCGTAACATTTCCTGAAAAACAAAAGCCGTCAAGTCTGGTTTCACTGAAACGTCCTGATCCAAATGGCTCTTTAAGACCACTTTGTACTACTGTAAGAAAAGCCATCCTAACCCTCTGAGAATTTTAAAAAGAAACAAAAATGGAGACGAATTCACCACCAACCTGATTTCTGTAACACATACAAAATGGACGACGAGAGTAATGTTAAGATAAATCATACAAACAAACTATACAACTGTGGCATATGAGGAAACTATACAACTGTGCCATATGAGGAAACGAGCAACAAAAATCAGAATAACGAGGGAGAAAATACGACAATCAACAGAAAAAAGTGTAGGATTACATGACTGAAGTGAGGGAAGATATGGCACATAAGCTGGGGTGGATCAACTTAACACTAAAGGATGTCTTTAACTACATTATGCTTTCAAAATAAGTGGCTTTGATAACATATATTGGGTACAGTGTAGAATTAAGCGTCTAAGAAAATTGCTAAACATGTTACAAGGAGGCAAATGATGCTTAGATGGCAGATGGTATGTCCTAACACCCAAATTGCTTAAGTCTTAAATGGGCCGAATACGAGTCGCAAAGGTCCAAAATCAACAACGTACTCATCAAAGGAAAACAAAATTCTCTGACAGAGCGGGACGGTGCTAACTGTAAGCTAGAAGTACATGAAACTAAGGAGACACAACAGCAAATATCAACTCACGAAAACTGTCAAAGATCCGGGTGTAATAATGCCGAACGACAAAATACATGATATGGACAATATAAAAATGGAATCGTCACATCCAAAAGATCATATCTACAGTTTGGATACTGGGACTTACATAAGAAAAATGCAAATTTCATAATGGCACCATTCGAAGCATTTATTTTCTTCTGACTAGGCTTCTGTAGCGTGATGTCATCATCTTATACAGCCGGAGAAATTGCCTATTACCTCCGACATTTTCAGTAAAACATGATTTACAGAGATGAGGTAAACGCTCTACAAGTGTACTTACTACAACATAAACGCAGGGCATACATCACAATGAATATGGCAAACATCAGAGCACCTAACCTGCAAGCATTCTTACCGGAATGGCAGACCGGGCAGAATGCCGGAAGCAAATCCCATGGGAAACACATGACCTCATATGAACACTAAAGAAAATAGCATAAATGCAAAGGGGAACACGTCTGTTGAACTTACTACCGGAAACAAAAGGAACTGAATTCCAATGGAGTCCCTAAGAACTTCCTCTTAGGTACACCAGAAAAACCAGGTTGTAAAGCAAGTAACACCAAGACCATCACCAATATACATACATACATACATACGGTCTGACGGACCAGACCCTAACTACAGAAGCTTTGTCGCCCACCGAACTACAAGGACGAAACTGTCACCTAAAACTAGATAAGCAGACCATTCATTACGAAATATGATGAGAACCACTTTCCTCGACGTATGCTAAGGGAACTCACTGTAAGAAAGACCATTAGAGAAACCAAACTGACCCTGGGCATTATGGACCTTCAAAATCTGGTCAACAAATACTTAGAAAAGCAAATGGATTTGTATGTAGCATTTATGGATCTGGAGAAGGCATATGATAGAGTTGATAGAGATGCTCTGTGGAAGGTATTAAGAAATCAACACTACACATGCCATTCATCAAACAGGCTGACTCAATACTACTACGTAGTACCGGCAAGGTCATGTTGGGGAAATATGAGGTAGCAGTGTATGTCTTCTGGGGGGCTCCCAAGACCAGACCCAGTGTTAACTACGGTGTCTCTTCAGGCAACCAACCACATGGAGCCAGAACAAGTCTGGCAACACCTCCTCGTCCACCGTTACAAAATATAACAGTCGTCAGTTACTCACTACACGTAAATAGCGTCAACCTGAGTCAGGGGCCAAAACTCGCCAGTCTTGCATTAACAAGGTCAGCAGTACGGCCCCTGAAGAGGGCGCGACTTTTGACTCGATCCTTAAGGGATAAGTCAAAGGGGTCGTGCTCATGGGTCGTGCCGTCGTGCTCGATATTATAGGTGAGGTAAGGGTTAAGGGGATGGTGGGGAGTGACAATGGGATAAGAGATAGCTAGGAGGGGTTATGGAGGGGAAGAGAGCTCTCCACAACATGCGCAACTCCTCTCTCTACTCCTCAAATCCGCTCTCTCCCTCCACACCAAGGTTCGCACCCCCATCATCCCTACTCCTGCCTCTCCTTCCTCCTGGCTTCCACTCAATATCCACCTCAGCCATACACCTTATCCCCTTAGCCCTTCAACTCTACTTTCTACTTTGCTTCATCTAGTCGGTCTGTCATAATCTTTCCTTCTTCCTCTCACAAGAATAATTGATAGACGACATCGAAGGATGCGAAACTATTCACTACATACTAAAGTAGATTTATGAAGTAATATATAGAATGGAAAAGTTTTAACATATATGGATTTAACATCACTGGAACAAAATAAATAAGACAGGAATTAACAGCTACATCATATTATCATCCTATTTTCTATTCCCAAACAAAAGAGCGACTCCGGTCGTCAGAGATGAATGAATATATTTCAAATACATTAACCTCCAGTTATCTGTCAAGGCCGGAACGTGATCTGAAAGGAAATTTTAAAGCGGCACAATTACGTATCACAGCTAATTCTCGATAACGTTATCATGTAGCTGTGCATGTAGGTTATCACAATCATATACGTACAGAATGATTATAATCCACGCTACTACTTACTCATCAACGATTCAATACATGCAACCATTGAGACAGGTTGTGAACCCCTGACTTACAACCTCCACACAAGGTGATGCCCTCACCACTATGAACCAAGATGCCGTGGCTGAGGCGTCCTTCTTGTCACACAAACTTCCCTAGTATCTCTAATTTCTCTTCCAAGCAATTCCTCGTCTCGTCCTTTCTCAGTACTACACATCGGCCCAGGTGACTTATCCTGAACTCCATCCACTACACACACACACACACACACACACACTCCTACGTCGGGCAGTGCTCAACACTGCTTCCCAGCGGGTAGTATTCTTCTGTAATGCGGGCCGGCTGCTTCTCCTGCCTTGAACAGTTAATTCCTCTTACCTTCAACCCTACACTTTCCCTTCACCTTCTTCCTCGTGACTTACCTTCATACCGTTAACTCCTCCTCACCACCACCCTCCTTCGCAACACCTTCAATGACCACCTCTCACTTCTCCAAACTACTTCTTTTTTTTCTTCTAACTCTTCAAAATTGTCTTCCCTTCTTCAGAACTCCCAGTCATCCCCACACTATCATGAGCAGTCCCAAGGTCATCTCCTGCAGTACCCCCTTCTTCGGTAATGTCTTTGACCATCTACACACGTTCTCCCTCACTCAGTAGTGCCAACTATCAGTCCTCACTCTCATTTTTCTTCAGCAGTGCCAATCATCCCTCGTGACACTGCTCTTCCGAGGTACTCCAATACTGTAGCGTCACTCTTAAGCCCCCCCCCCCCCCCCCCTTCCGCTGACTCAGTCACTACAATTATGTCCCGTCATTATCCCTTTCCTCACAAATCTGAGCCGAGTGCTCGCAGTCTTAACTTCCTCCCTCCCCACCTTGGGTAGACTTCCTTAGTGTCCACTCATCTGCCGTCACCCCCCACACCTGAGCGCCACCTTCCCTCATTCTTTCCTTCCGTCAGACAGATGACCTTCTCCTGTCATATCCCCCTCTGCTCTTCCTTCTACCCTTCTTATTCCTTACGGATAAGAAAGGAGCTGAGTAACATATTGATTCCGGCCAAGTGGTTGTGCCGCTCCCGCAAGCCAGGAATCCGCCAGCCGCCTTTAAAAACTTGGCACGCCCACTACCGTCACCCTGCTGCGGTCCCCGCTCCCTGGCCTGGTCACTGCTGCTGCTGTTGCACATGGCGGCCAGTGTTGCACTGCTGCAAGTCTCCCATGTATACGGTATAACGCTATCTTCGCAGGAATTTCACTACCTGTATACAAAACTAGAAAATCTGCATCATAGCACTACAGCGTTTCAACGTACTGACACGTTAGATCGTATTATCCCTTTGGCACACAAGCAAAAGTCGACTTCTCGCGTAAAATCGACATTTTCATAGATAGATAAAACTTCGACTCAGACTATAATTCTAGAATAGACCGTGAATGACGTATGGAACCTGGCCACAGCCATGTCAAAGGCCCTGGCCACACACGCTGGGAATACTCGACAACAGACTCGTCACGAAGCTGACCTCATACACATCAAGGGACCTGGCAACAGACCTGTCAGGATACATGGCCAAAACCATGTCAGGACACCTGGCCACAGACGCGTCAGAAGTGGCCACAGGGAGAGCTACAACAGCAAGAGAGCAGTGGTGTAGGAGGACATCCCTGGACACATAGGGGCAGCTGCGGGCAACAATCAACTATACTTGTGGAGTGATAAGCTATTATCATCTCTTAGCCAGGGTTCTCCCCACCCCAACCCCACTCTCCTACCCTCTTCCCTTCCTCCCCGCACTCACAACCCAATTCTCTATCCTCCTCCATCCCTCTCCACCCTCACACCAAATTACCGTACACTCTTCCCTCCCTCCCCACTCATATCTTTCTACCTCCTTCCCCACCCAAACAACACAGTTCCTCACCCACCCCCTACTTCACCAACCTTACACCACACACCCCTTACCCTCCTAACCCTCCTTATTTCCTCTATTATTTCTTCCTCTCCCCCTACGTTCACTCCCTGTCTAATCTAACTCTAGTTCTCTCATCTCTCCATCCCCAATCCCCCACTCTCCCTGGGTACTACATCCTCATCCCTCTCGCCCATCTTACCTCACTAACCCCTCAACAAAACCTCCCCTTCCTCTCTCTTACCCCATCCTCCGCCACCTATACTCTCCCATACCCTTCCTCTTACTCTCCCATTCCTAGCTCTATCCATTTTTCCCTTCACTCTCTCTTCCTTCCCACCCTCTATTTAAAATTATCCGCTACTGAGCCAGATGCATTCTACCATCTCTCTCAAAGCTTTCCTATCCTACTCTTCCCAACATCATTTTCTCTTAATTCTCCCTTAAATTCCTCATACCTTTTCTTTATGACATGCCCACGCTGCAAGTCGTGACCGTAAAGTTGCTCATAACTACGGAAGCTGAAGACAGAACGTCAATAAATTACACGCTGGTATTTGTTCTTAACTGGATTTGTTTTCCTCAATCCATCACGTTTCTCACACCAGAAAGAGATCAATTTCCTGTGGACATTTTAAAGGATTAAACGCCAAATCGTCCAGCGCCTCCCGTCATTTCTGCCACCCCCTACCTACACCTGTGTAATTCTACATGACCATGTACGTTCGTTGGGTGCTTTCACCGCCACCTACAGCACCCGAGGTGGTATACAAACTTAAACTAACTTGTGTACCGCAAGTAGTCTACTCCCCTACAACCTCACTACACCTTCCACGGCGCCATCAGAAAGGTGGTGACTCCCCCTCACTTGAAATAAGAAATACATGAATGAATCAAAATACAACAATAAAAACTACATATCGGCTAACTGTTTTCACGACTCTCACCATACAAAAGGTCACGAAGAAAAGGAAGGGAAGGACTAGAACGAGGAGATATGGGAGCTGGAGTGGAGGATGAAAGGAGAATGTGAGACATGAATTGAACAAATCAAAATGTTTGTAATGTATCATTATTACGACTGTACACTGGTTATCCCCAGTAATACCTGTACACTATCCTGAACGTACTATATAACAATAAGCTCTCTAACACCATACCAAACTATCGTACCGACGTGAAAAACAATAATTATAAGAAAAAAATATTATCATGACAAAATAGCTTAGACATACAACAAAACAACATTGGACGTCCTCCGACTCCTTATACCATGAAGAATCAGGAGACGAGAAGCACCGATATATATTGCAACAACAGAACGGGGATGAAGTATTATGAATGTCCAGTAACACAGTGAAGCAGCAGCGTGACGTACTGTATTTTATACACAGAAGGTGAATGACCCAAGGTACGTTTAGCCAATGACTCTCCTGCCGTGAGGAGAGCCAGCCCTGCCAACCACAAGATACAACAACAAGCAGCAGGTCTGGACAGTCCACACTCTCTGGGTAGACAGTGGCACTCGGGTGTCATGTATGGAACATGACACACAAACCAAGAGAGAGGAAGCATGGAATGCTCCGTTACTCGACATATTACTCTCACTTGCTTTGTAAATAATCGTAGAAATTACTGATCTACAGTACTATCATCACACACCATTACAAATTACTGATCTACAGTACTATCATCACACACCATTACAAATTACGTGAGCGGACTTGAAAGCAACTCTCGTATAATCATAATATACACAATAAACCCTGTCTTCAGAATGGGAAGATCATTCTTCTTAGTTGGTAACAAACACATGACAAACAGTCGGAGGACACAATGACTTGTGTTGATCCCAGGTAAACTGCACATCTCTTATCTGCCAACTACACGCACACGTCTCTCAGCTTTACTCTCGTACATGATACAAACACAAACCCAAGCCGCAGTTTCATATCATTTACACATATACCAAACTGATCACTTCCATCGCAACTGTTGAGGTCAGTGAGAGACTACAAACAGGATGCGCCCCTCTGGTGATAGATCCGGGAGCTGGTAGCAATACACCTCGGCTGCTTCAGATAACTACGATGGATGGGGCTGACGTGTGGTACAAGTGGAGAGGACAAAGAGAAGGGGAGGACCGACCTGGAAACAGAAGCGTGAAGTGAGAAAGGTTTTGAGTGCTTGAAGCCTGAACATGCAAAAGGGTTTATGGCGTGCGCAGGACACAGTGAACTGGAACGATGTGGTGTAAAGGGGGCGACGTGCTGTCAAGAGGACTAAACAAGGACATGAAGCGGTCTGGGGATATATGTAGGGCCTGGCTTTGAATAGGTGACATTTCTGTGCATTACGTATAACACCAGGGAGAATAGATGTGAGTCAGTGAGGCCATTTCTTACTCTGTTCTGGCGATATACCGCTAAAATATGGAGCTGCAGGAGTCCCATAAAAGGGACACTGCGGTTCTATAACTAAGTAATGTGACAAAACAGTAAGACAACTATTTCCAGGCAGACGTGTTATCACTCTGGGTTGGTGGGAGGGAAGGCGGCCATTCTGGAAGGCAACAGATACTCGACACCTAGTGAACGCTGAATATAATGAGAGGGAGAAATGATGGAGACAGAGAAGGAGAAATGGACTATGAAGTGAAATGAAGTAGAGAAAAATAAGACGGAAGAGGAAATGAAGTGAGAGCTGCAGGATGAAGACGACGACGGCTACCAGAATATAAACAATAAAAGAAAACGGCGATGTTGCGGAGGAGGACGGAAGGGGCGTCGGCAAAGCAGACGGTAAAGTTAAATGGGAAGGTTGATGAAGGGTTAGTGCGCGTGTGGCGCCAGTGCTGCTGGCCCCAAGACGACAACCTGGACGCCGTACTGACTGGAAGGAAGCAGGCAGGACGGGCGCGGCCCACACACTGCAGCAACGCTCCCCCCCTGTCATACACTAACCAACATATGACAATATGGGCCACCACTACCAGGTCTTTAAATCACGTGGTGAGCAATGCTGACCGTCCGGGACCCCAGGCAGGCCCCTGAGGTGGCCGCTAAAACTACACAGTCAATGCCCACCAAAGGCTAGAACGGCATGATTTTTTTTTTTTTTTTTTTTTTTTTTTTTTTTTTTTTTCCAAAAGAAGGAACAGAGAATTGGGCCAGGTGAGGGTATTCCCTCAAAGGCCCAGTCCTCTGTTCTTAATGCTACCTCGCTAACGCGGGAAATGGCGAATAGTATAAAAGAAAAAGAAAGAAAATATATATATATATATATATATATATATATATATATATATATATATATATATACTCAAAGAAAAAGTGGTGTAATCACTGCTTTTCCAACAAACATAGGGACGAACTACTAAGCAGTGAGTGCGTGTGTTGCCTCCGTGTAGGCGGGCGCGTGCGCTCTGGTCAATATTCCCCAGCTGGTCTAGCCAGCACACCAAATCCGCCTCTTCCAACATAGATCCACGTATGTACAAACAAAATCCTGAACTTGGGTATAACGTGTTGTACACACGACACAGGAATTGTGTATTCCCAGGAGAAAGCTTGGGAGTAAATATGCTTAATATCAACCTAACCTGAGAGAAATAAGTGTTTTCCATACAACAATACCAGCAAAGCTTTCATATATGGCTCATGAAACTTGTGATTTATATCACTTAAAATATATGCAGTGTGGTACAAGAAGACCACCACCACACTTGGAGAATTCCACTATATCACCACCTGACCATGACGGTGTGTGGCTCTTGAGAACCACGAGACGACGACTCTTGGGTATGACCTCCTGAACCATCTGAGTTACGTGGGTCAAACTCCAGTCCATCACACCCAAGGGTCACGGGTACACGACACTCATCATGACCAGTCAAGTCATCATGTATTCATCCTCTCTAAGACATGTCACCATCATCCTTACCATTGTGGTAAATGACCGTGACACCTTCCCACACAGACCATATTTAGAAAACCGTTTTTATGTTGAAGTAAATCATTTCTGGGGTTCACTTTCTCCCTGGCGGCAGTGATGGCAGGGGAGTGTGTGTTGCGGTTCCTGCCAGACGCCTTCCTTACTGGCCAACGGGTTTACGTGTTGCCCGTCATATACATTTTGCCTTCGTATTTCTGCCCACGAGTGGTGTAGCTTCCGTTCCATGATAGGATTTGATCAAAAGGCAATATTCTTCGCGTCCAAACCAGTATTATAAAAGGCGAATACTGACAAAGTGAATGAAAATGTGTTTGACTGAACGAAGCAGAGGTTATGCTAGGTTGCTTGTCGAGTATGTATGTATGTATGCTGGTCATCCATATAACCAACGTATACCTACGATTATTGTATACATAACAGGTGTGACGTCAGCGATGTTACTGGTGACCAAGCCAATAACTGGCCGGCCTCCCGGGCACATGAGAAGCACCCCCATCAGGTCAGACATAATGTCGATATAACACTACGTTGCGACTACTGCGTCAGTCTGGAGCAGCACGAGGCTAACTCCTGCAACACCACGACCCACACATGATGGTCTGTCTGGTCTTGACCTAATCTAGGTCAAGGATCAAGCCATCGTCCTGAGAGGTCACTCCATCATGCAGAAATGATGTGATGACTGAGTCATGTGAGATATGACACTCAAGGGTCGTCACGTGCTGTTCCAGGGTCATAGCGTGGTAGCGCCCTCCTCGAGAGGGACATTGCACACACAAACAGCAGCTCTGACGCCAACCACCAACAGAAAGACGAGAGAGGAACCTTTCCACGCCACAAACTGGGAAGACTTTTCAGTAATTTTGAATCACGTCACTCACAAACTAATTACCACGGTAACGGGAAAAGAAACATATGGCGACAGACACCTGGACGGCAACTGACGGAGGAAAGTTGATTAAAGGAGAGAAAAAAAAAAGACTAAGAACGACAAGTAAGTGGAATGAAATGAAGATGGGGAGCGAAGATAAGAGAGACGCTAAATTTAGAAGGAATCAACGGGGAGGAAAACTAGAGGAAAACTACGATTAGTAACGCGAGGTTTGAAGTGAAGGGGAATGAAGATATGTGGGGAAATGAGGGAACGCAAGCAACAAGAGGAAGCCAGGCACACAAAGGAGTAGTACCAGTAAGGCAAGAGGTAATACGGACTGGCAGGATAGAACGTTTCCTAGCCATAATCGAACCCCATAATAATAATAATAATAATAATAATAATAATAATAATAATAATAATAATGATAATAATAAAAATAATAATAATAACAACAATAATATCTTACACGGACCTTAACAGTAATTACTTAAATATCCTCTGTATGAGAAGAGAGGTTTACAATCGTGGGGTCCCATCTGTGGAACAAACTCAATCAACTCTTACGAAGTAGGCGAAAGGCTGTCAAACAGCGATCACAGTTTGATTAAATTCCAGATAAATCTAGATCATGACATAAACGACAACAAACTCTCGATCCCAGATTACAGGCGAGCAAATTTGGAGAACATTAAACACGAAATTCGCTGCACCAACTGGACAAAACTTCTTGACGTTCACACAGTAGAGGAAATGTGGAACAATTCTAAAAACACACTACTCGAGATTGAAACTAAACATGTGTCAGGAATTATTAGGAGACCTTGCAATATTTCAAAACCAGCATGGATGAATAAGAGAACAGAAGGACTAATTTGCCAAAAGATTAAAACATATGAAATTCAAATCAATGGGAACCGAAGAAAATCGCCAGGAATTAATCAAACTCCAAAGAGAGTATAAGAAAGTTATAAGACAGAGTAAACGCGAGGAAGAAAATACAATTCTCATGAAAGATGAGAAAAATCCTCAGGAATTCTTTCAATGTATATGACAAAGACAGTAAAAGAAGGAATTGGACTATTACGAAACAAAAAGTGTGCCTTGAACCACCGCCCCATTAGCCTTACATTAGTGTTAGGTAAAACGATGGAAAAAATAATACGAGATAAAACTGTCACGTTTCTACATCAGAAGATCCTGCCTGACAAATTGGCTAAAATTGTTTTAATGTTATCTATCTGAATTGGGACGAAAAAAAGTGATGTAGTATATTCACATTTCCAAAATACTTTCAATAAAGTACCTCACAAGAGACTTTTACATCAACACAAAACACACGGAATCGGTGAAGAACTCGATCACAGACTGGCTTACCAGTAGAAAGCAGCGTGCAGTAATAAACGGCGAAGCCTTAGATTAGGTAGACCTAACGAGTGGTGTGCCACAGGGGTCGGTCCTCATCCAAATTCTTCTTATAATATATATTAATGACCTACAACTTGGTCTCATATCTATGATCTCCAAATCTGCTGACGATACTAAACTAGGAAGTACAGGTGTAACAGGCGAGAGTGCGAAATGGTCAGAGTGGTCAGACAGATGGCAAATGAAGTCTAATGTAGAAAAAAGTAAAGTTCTGCACTTTGCAGACAAGAGTATACGTTACTACTGCAAGCTATTACGAAACTCTAACTAAAGTAAATGAAGAAAAGGACCTTGGAGATGTCATTGACAACAATATGAAATACACTATACAGAGTCAAGCAGTAAGTCAAAAAGGCAACCAAATGTTAGGTTTCACAGCCAAGAACATAAATTACAAGACACCCAAAACAATTCTCACACTACAATTCTCTAGTAAGACCAAACCTTGAATATGAAGTCCAGTTTTGGTCCCCAAACTATATATATATATATATATATATATATATATATATATATATATATATATTGGGGAAGAGCAGTGTGGTTTCAGAAGTGGTAGAGGATGTGTGGATCAGGTGTTTGCTTTGAAGAATGTATGTGAGAAATACTTAGAAAAGCAAATGGATTTGTATGTAGCATTTATGGATCTGGAGAAGGCACATGATAGAGTTGATAGAGATGCTCTGTGGAAGGTATTAAGAATATATGGTGTGGGAGGCAAGTTGTTAGAAGCAGTGAAAAGTTTTTATCGAGGATGTAAGGCATGTGTACGTGTAGGAAGAGAGGAAAGTGATTGGTTCTCAGTGAATGTAGGTTTGCGGCAGGGGTGTGTGATGTCTCCATGGTTGTTTAATTTGTTTATGGATGGGGTTGTTAGGGAGGTGAATGCAAGAGTTTTGGAAAGAGGGGCAAGTATGAAGTCTGTTGGGGATGAGAGAGCTTGGGAAGTGAGTCAGTTGTTGTTCGCTGATGATACAACGCTGGTGGCTGATTCATGTGAGAAACTGCAGAAGCTGGTGACCGAGTTTGGTAAAGTGTGTGAAAGAAGAAAGTTAAGAGTAAATGTGAATAAGAGCAAGGTTATTAGGTACAGTAGGGTTGAGGGTCAAGTCAATTGGGAGGTAAGTTTGAATGGAGAAAAACTGGAGGAAGTAAAGTGTTTTAGATATCTGGGAGTGGATCTGGCAGCGGATGGAACCATGGAAGCGGAAGTGAATCATAGGGTGGGGGAGGGGGCGAAAATCCTGGGAGCCTTGAAGAATGTGTGGAAGTCGAGAACATTATCTCGGAAAGCTAAAATGGGTATGTTTGAAGGAATAGTGGTTCCAACAATGTTGTATGGTTGCGAGGCGTGGGCTATGGATAGAGTTGTGCGCAGGAGGATGGATGTGCTGGAAATGAGATGTTTGAGGACAATGTGTGGTGTGAGGTGGTTTGATCGAGTAAGTAACGTAAGGGTAAGAGAGATGTGTGGAAATAAAAAGAGCGTGGTTGAGAGAGCAGAAGAGGGTGTTTTGAAATGGTTTGGGCACATGGAGAGAATGAGTGAGGAAAGATTGACCAAGAGGATATATGTGTCGGAGGAGGAGGGAACGAGGAGAAGTGGGAGACCAAATTGGAGGTGGAAAGATGGAGTGAAAAAGATTTTGTGTGATCGGGGCCTGAACATGCAGGAGGGTGAAAGGAGGGCAAGGAATAGAGTGAATTGGATCGATGTGGTATACCGGGGTTGACGTGCTGTCAGTGGATTGAATCAGGGCATGTGAAGCGTCTGGGGTAAACCATGGAAAGCTGTGTAGGTATGTATATTTGCGTGAGTGGACGTATGTATATACATGTGTATGGGGGTGGGTTGGGCCATTTCTTTCGTCTGTTTCCTTGCGCTACCTCCCAAACGCGGGAGACAGCGACAAAGAAAAAAAAAAAAAAAAAAATATATATATATATATATATATATATATATATATATATATATATATATATATATACAAAGACATACATATATACAGGTACATAATCATACTTGCTTGCTTTCATCCATTGCTCGTATGCCGACATTTCGCATGCACGACCTAACGCCGCCGCCAGTGAGAGGTCGCCTTCGACGAGCTGGTCATATAAATGTCACCGTAGGAAAGAACTTGGGAGTCGTCAAGGACCTTCCTGCCCTAAAAGAAACTGTCATTGCCCTACTACAGCGTGCAGCTCAGCTACGAAGCAGTAGAAGCCCCACAACTGGGGATCCTGAGGTTGCTGTAAAAAGTAATAAACAATGCAAGAAAATACTTTTCTTTAAGCAGTCATCTCAGCGTACGTATATACCTGGGAGAATAACTGTTAACACAAGCTACACCTCGAGAAATGTAAGTACCAACATAACAACGGTCACCTCTTGGGTACGACACATGAACTGGGTTGTAAGGTCTTGCCTGGGTTATCCCACGCGGAAATAATCGTGGAAAACTAGATCTTTTTCCGACCCGCCAGAGATAAACATCAAACACGGGTGGGAGGTCACTTCTAGCCCCTAATAACCAGTTAGCGTAGTGTGATATCTTCTGATAAAACAGCCGCAATCTGTACACAACATACACGACTGTTGGAGGAAGAAACAATTCAGTTACCAGTTTAAATATTTAATACATTCCACAGGCAATCAAACGCTTTCACACTTGCTATCCATTTCAATGACATAAACACTTGGTTATGCAGAGAGTAATGAATTGTGGAAAACGTGGCGCGACTTTGTAAGGGGAAACTGAAGCAAGTTGTTAAATATGATGAAAGTAAAAACTTGTTTCGTGCAATACCGGCAGCCAGCCGGCGGGGGTGGGCGCAAGCGACAACCTCCCCAAGGAAGGGCCATTGCTGCATGTACTGCGATACCTTTATTTGGAGTTTCCTCCGTGTTCACCGTTGAGTCTTCCCTTGTGCCGACCTCGCCTCTCACTAACTACAAGGTCACTGAATCCCATTTTAAGTTTCCTCCAATTCTGTGAACATAAACTCAATTGCATCTATTTTCTCTCTCTGTAAATAGTGCTCTGAACATGTGGTAATATACGAAAGCGCTCAAGATTTTCGTTCCTTTCCCTCATTATGTTTCTGCATATATATATATATATATATATATATATATATATATATATATATATATATATATATATATATATATATATATATATAATTAGCCTAAACTACGTATCCAATTTATCCACCTTCCCCGAGGGTAGGATGAAGAGCTTGGTGCATTGTGAACTGGCTACCGCGACCAAGATCTGAACCCATGGTTCGACCCCAGAGGCCTACGAAAGACATATTTACAGAGTTTTACCGAAAAAACTACAATGTTTTTGAAGGGATTAATCATAACAACACCTGAACTGAACCTGCAAAGGTTGGGTGGGGGATGGCGGGGTCTATGTATATAAAATGTTTTCACAGCACGACAAAACACGTGCTAATCGCATGTATGTTTACAGTGGGTTGCAGCTCACTGTCCAACAATTCTCCCGAGGTATAATTTACCTAACGGTATTTTAAATATACCTTACATCGTTTTGGAGGCTCATGCACCACAGATCTGGAACCCAACTACAATTTTTTCCTCTGATTAAATAGGCTGCTTCAAGGCAGAGCTCATAAGCCTACGTATCCACCACGACCTCCAAATTTTGATGCACTTGGTCCATTGTTAAATGAAATTCCCAAGAAAGGATCCAGGCTGTTACGAACAAAAACAAATGAGGTAAGGAGGTGTGAGGGTTACTGAAGGCCCTTCGAGATGTCTAATGAAATTAGGTAGGGTTCTCGACGGGTAATATATTGTATTCATTATAATGCACACAAATGTATTTCCCTCACATGGTCGCTTCAATATATTAAATAGTTATCGTTGATACGGTATGACATTGCCCGAGTGCAGTATCATCACCCGGAGTTTCCCTGAGGAAAGCGTTAAATGTACGTAGTGTTGTTGATGTTATTATCATCATTACTACCATCATTATAGTTGTGCTGTTATTACACACACACATTACCAGCCACACCCGACAATGTAGAACCGTTGAACAGCACAACACTACACCAGGTGTGGCCGGTAGGCACACGGAAGCGTTGGCACTCCCACACCGGCCGCGGGGCTACCAAGCACCAACTATGCCACTTTAGTTTTGCATCAAGTCTTTTGCTGAGACGACTTTTCCCCGGTCTCGCAACAAAAACTCTTACATGCTTTTTCCCCCCCGAAGAATCGCGAGGGCTAGCAACTTACGAACCCCCCCCCCCCATAATAATAATAATAATAATAATAATAAAAAAACGCGCGCGAGCGGATGTTCACTATACAGGGAGTATCGTGGCTAACCCATGATTCAAGTATAAGGCCGCTCGGGTTCAAATCCTGGGCCTATCAGTCGGCCCACAGATAATACAACTCTTCATCCTCATGAAGGGGACGTACAAACATAAGGGAAGGAACATGGTACAAGCACAAGGTTAACACGAGTCAAGCTCTCCCCCGCCTGCCTGCAACTCACAATCTATCACCACAAACTTAATCACAAAGACGTAACCAGCGTTGCATCAGCTCACTAGTGTCAAGAAAAACTCCAAAGTTGGACACTGATACATGGTCCATGAAATTCAACACAGGGGAATCTACATTAAAGAGGACGGGACGCAGTGAAAGAACGCCTCAATACCGATACTGTCCAGCAGGAATTAAGCTGCAGGAATCTGTGTGTGTGTGTGTGTACGCGTGTGTGTGTGTGTGTGTGTGTGTGTGTTTATAGCATACATCAGGACATCACAAGGCTATGCTTCTCACCGCACTTAAATAAGTACATAGAACTGAGAACATCCAGTGAAGGGCAAGAACGATGTTACAATGAAGAATGACAAGTAGAAACCATAACAAGAAAGTGATGACATTGTATATTGTGAAGGTATACAATAATACAGATAGTTGTATGATAACGTTCAAGAAATGGGGTCCCATGAGCATAGAACTTCCTCCTTGTACTGTAGAAATAGTTACTTTTACATAAGTAAGCACACAAATTGTAGAGTCAGCCGGATGTATACCACCTTACTTTGAGTTCGCACTAACCAACCTTTAGCCAATTCACGTTGTAGAGCGGCGCGCGTGAGGAGGTGAGGTGGTTATTACCAGGTGGCGCACACGTACAGTATAATACAGCAGGTGAGGGCGGGCCGGCAGACAGGCATGACATGTATGTAACCCAAGCCGGGGGCGTCGCTATTGGGGCAGTTACGCAGGTACGCTGGGCGCGGATGTCAGAAGGGGAGGGTGATTGAAAACATACTAAAAGGTAAATGTTCCAGTGTAGGTAGGTATGGGATGGCTGACAGGGATGAAAGCCGGGGAAATACTTTAGGGACACAAGAGAAAATGCCAGACACTTTGAGAAAGTTCCACACTCAGTCCTGACACAAGGTGGACTTCCCCTTCCCTGCCTTACCGCTCGCTATAGCTGCACAAGCCTCTTACCTAAGTGGTGGGGAGAGGCAGTAACAATCATCTTGCAAGGACTGACAAGAGGTTTCCACAGTGGCAAGTTCATCTTGACGGAGAAGACCAAGCCTCAGGCTGAGCTGCCCTTCGTAATAACATGTGGTGCAAGGTAGAGCACTGGTTCAGGGGTGCTAATTCACAAAGGATGCGTGACACAATTTAAAGATGTAACAAGTTAAGATAAGGTACAGGAGGGGTAAGGGGCAATCAAAAACATTGTCAACAGTGAAAAGAACCTAAAATAGTAAGGCCCAACCAAGAAATAAGCATCTGCAGTATCGTGTAAAAAGAAATTAGCCTTAATGTAGAAAATATGGAAGTCAAAAACTAAAAAAAAAAAAAAAAAAAAAAAAAAAATTGCTAGTTTGATCTGGTAAGATTGGGTCAGTTACTACATTCATAGTATAATTTACATATGACCCAACTAATTAGTCCGTTCAGACAAAATCACGGTATGAACCAATTTACTTGCGACTGGAAATCTGCTGAAACCTACATCATGTTAAAATCATTGTAATGACCCAGCTGTTCATCCGTCCTTCGGGGCTGGTCGATATACAAGGTTACGACACGGGCCTACAAAGTGTAGAACCCTGTCACATAACACATATAATATCACTCGGAGCTATCCAACATACAGATGGCCTCCACTGTGGAGTCCACTTTCATGGGCCGAAGCATAGCATAGAGCCGTCTCTCCTCAAACAACTGGCACTTTGGCACAGAAGCACGCTCCTGTTTCCATCTTGGAGCCGCCCTTGCCAGGTGCCCCGCGATTTGCTCTGGACCTATCACAAGCAGGAACTAACCCAAGTCCATCTTGTCTCTTGTTAAAACCGTATAATTTTCGGCATTAGTCTTCTTCCCTGCATCTTCCTAAGCAGAACAGACGTACACACTTGGTTTTATTTGTGCCATCTAAGCTGAAGCATACCTAACTGCTTCTTTCTAAGATACATCCAAGCTGGAGCATACATACCTGCTTCTTCCTACCACTCTATAAAACAACTATTTTCCTTAAACACACACACACACACACACACACACACACACCTACTTCGTAATTAAACGTAAAGTACTTCTGTTTTTGAGCATACCAAGGATGTGAGAGTCCACCGTACATAAGCGCATGGGAAAGCTCATACCGTACCCACGATCTGACAAACGGTACAATTTGTAAGCTATCAACTCATTACACAAGTGCCATAACTACCCACGATAATATATCTAATCCAATTCACCACCGCAAACATATACTGTGACTTTCATGAACCATTTCATGATGCGCAAAATACAGTTTATATTGCTAAAACCTTTATTGTCATAATAAGTCAGCTGCTCGTATACTTAATTCTTCACGGAAGTGGTCGTGATAGCTTCTACCATGAATGAGTTGTGTGTGTACAAAAAAATATCCGTCGATCACTGGCCAGTTATGTGGCAACTGTGTGCGAGGTGCAGTACACATGACTCATGATGCAACACTGGCCCGTAGCAGGTGCTGACCACCGCACCGCACCGCACCGTCTGCCTCCCTCCAACCGGGGCTTTACTGTACTGCATTACCAAGTAGGCAGGGAGGGAGGGACGGACGGCCAACACAAAAACAGAAGGTTGGTGAGACCGGCTGACATATCTATGGTTCATGACCCGCCACCACTCCCTCCCCCTCCTCTTGGTCATGCTCCCTCTCCTCTCCTTACCTGGGTCATGCCCCCTCTCCTCCTCCTGAAGCATCCAACTTGCACAATTTAAAATGTTCTCCGTGTTACTACCGCCGCCACCTACATACCTGCCTGCCTGCCTGTCTGTCTGTCTGTCTGTCTGTCAGTGGTCGGTCCCCCTGCCCCTTCCGGGCCATCTTGCACAGTGGAGGTGGCTGGCAGGTGGCCAGGCCTAAGATCCTTGCCAGCCGCTCGTGGAAGAGTGACGCATGTAGGAACTGCAGGGCCGCCTGCCTGGCACGTGTCCTTGAGCAGTCACTGGGGAACACCACTTTCTTTTCCTGGCCCAGGGAAGCACGAAGCACGGCTGACACTACCTTCCTAGGACGAAATTTTGCTCAAAGGCAGTACCTGAGTCACGCGTGGGCAGTACCTGGGTCACACGTGGGCAGTACCTGGGTCATGCGTAGGCAGTACCTGGGTCACGCGTGGACAGTACCTGGGTCACGCGTGGGCAGTACATGGGTCATACGTGGACAGTACCTGGGTCACACGTGGGCAGTACCTGAGTGAAACGTGGGTAGTACCTGGGTTACACGTGGGCAGTACCTGGGTCACCCATGGGTAGACGAATCTGGCGACACGGGCGGCACCACCGTGCAGGAGCCATTAACATGCTAACATGAGCGAAGGTCCTCCACATCCCAGCAGCAGAAAACGAGGAGAACCAGATTGTGACGTCACCACAACTTACCTCATCACGCTACGAAAGCGACGATCACTTACTGTCATCAACCTTAAGACAAATCTAACAATCAATCAAACATTAAATACGAAAATTGGATATAACTTTTAGGCTGATATCATGGCTCGTTCTCTCCTATCGCCATTTATAGCATACTGAGAGTCCTTCTATGTTAAGAAAACATTAACAATTACTCTTTGCAATCACATACACATAGTTGAGAAGTTTAACGTTATCTAATTACTGTCAATTTCAATAAGCGGCGGTCATATCCACATACTATGCAGCTTAATTATGCTTTAATGATTAAAGATAAGCGACAACGCATACAATATTTTCTCGTATTTGTTTATACAAAGTACTGGAAAATGGCGTCATGGAGAGTATAAACCCACAACAAGAGCGCACACAAGATGACACACCACAACACAGGAGCTCCACCCCAGGGGCACACAAGATGACACCACAACACAGGAGCTCCACCCCAGGGGCACACAAGATGACACCACAACACAGGAGCTCCACCCCAGGGACACACGAGATGACACACCACAACACAGGAGCTCTACCCCAGGGGCACACAAGATGACACACCACAACACAGGAGCTCCACCCCAGGGGCACACAAGATGACACACCACAACACAGGAGCTCCACCCCAGGGACACACAAGATGACACACCACAACACAGGAGCTCCACCCCAGGGGCACACAAGATGACACACCACAACATAGGAGCTCCACCCCAGGGGCACACAAGATGACACCACAACACAGGAGCTCCACCCCAGGGGCACACAAGATGACACACCACAACACAGGAGCTCCACCCCAGGGGCACACAAGATGACACCACAACACAGGAGCTCCACCCAAGGGGCACACAAGATGACACACCACAACACAGGAGCTCCACCCCATGGGCACACAAGATGACACACCACAACACAGGAGCTTCACCCCAGGGGCACACAAGATGACACACCACAACACAGGAGCTCCACTCCAGGGGCACACAAGATGACACACCACAACACAGGAGCTCCATCCCAGGGGCACACAAGATGACACACCACAACACAGGAGCTCCACCCCAGGGGCACACAAGATGACACACAACAACACAGGAGCTCCACCCCAGGGGCACACAAGATGACACACCACAACACAGGAGCTCCACCCCAGGGGCACACAAGATGACACCACAACACAGGAGCTCCACCCCAGGGGCACACAAGATGACACACCACAACATAGGAGCTCCACCCCAGGGGCACACAAGATGACACACCACAACATAGGAGCTCCACCCCAGGGGCACACAAGATGACACACCACAACACAGGAGCTCCACCCCAGGGGCACACAAGATGACACACCACAACACAGGAGCTCCACCCCAGGGGCACACAAGATGACACACCACAACATAGGAGCTCCACCCCAGGGGCACACAAGATGACACACCACAACACAGGAGCTCCACCCCAGGGGCACACAAGATGACACACCACAACACAGGAGCTCCACCCCAGGGGCACACAAGATGACACACCACAACACAGGAGCTCCACCCCAGGGGCACACAAGATGACACACCACAAAACAGGAGCTCCACCCCAGGGGCACACAAGATGACACACCACAACACAGGAGCTCCACCCCAGGGGCACACAAGATGACACACCACAACATAGGAGCTCCACCCCAGGGGCACACAAGAGGATTCCACCTGGAAACTGGGTTTTCAGAGCAGCAGCCGTGGGTGAGGGAGGGCCTCTAGTAAGAGTCCAAAGCAGTGGGTATGATATGCACCACAATCCTCCTCCACCACAACTAAGACACCCAGCAAGATGCACCACGACACGACCTTGGAGTATGACGAGGCCACCCTGGGCCGGCTTGCATGGCTACTACACTCATAGTGAATGACACCCGCCCGGCTACTGTGGTTGTGACATTCTCAGAAAATTTCCTGGTACACTGTAGGGGTTGAAATATCAACAAGGAATCATCATAATCATTTAATATTTCAGAATACATTCTTGGGATAACTCAAGCATTGACTGATTCAGAAAGGAGTTATTTACCTCAAGACTACAGCAATGGTCCATAATCCGTCCAAGGCCGCTCAAGACATGACGTCATGAGGTCGGCCAGTTTCCCCGGTGCAGCCGTGACTGACAACACCTTGTGCCCACACCTCCACCATCAACACCTGACGCCCATCTCCAACAACACGTCAGTTCTGTGGACGTGCCACTTATGATCATGCACATTTCAAGATGCCGTCATAACACAGACCGAAAACAAACAAATGACGGTTGCCTTCACCACGGACGGCCACACGTGTAGTGAAGTGTTGTAAGCTTATACCAATGTGCCCGCCGCTCACCTCCGCCCACAGTACAGTACCTAGTGGAATGTTAATACAAAAGTGTGTTACATCTACAATACCTGCATCAGGGAGGAAGGTAGCAGCCCCCGCCCCATCCTCCACCAACATGACTCACCCGACCCTGACGCAACCTGTAACACCCAACCCCTGGCACGCCACAGTGGCGAGTTGCCAGTAACACCCAACCCCTGGCACGCCACAGTGGCGAGTTGCCAGTAACACCCAACCCCTGGCACGCCACAGTGGCGAGTTGCCAGTAACACCCAACCCCTGGCACGCCACAGTGGCGAGTTGCCAGTAACATCCAACCCCGGACACGCCACAGTGGCGAGTTGCCAGTAACATCCAACCCCGGACACGCCACAGTGGCGAGTTGCCAGTAACAACCAACCCCGGACACGCCACAGTGGCGAGTTGCCAGTAACAACCAACCCCGGACACGCCACAGTGGCGAGTTGCCAGTAACATCCAACCCCGGACACGCCACAGTGGCGAGTTGCCAGTAACATCCAACCCCGGACACGCCACAGTGGCGAGTTGCCAGTAACAACCAACCCCGGACACGCCACAGTGGCGAGTTGCCAGTAACAACCAACCCCGGACACGCCACAGTGGCGAGTTGCCAGTAACAACCAACCCCGGACACGCCACAGTGGCGAGTTGCCAGTAACAACCAACCCCGGACACGCCACAGTGGCGAGTTGCCAGTAACAACCAACCCCGGACACGCCACAGTGGCGAGTTGCCAGTAACATCCAACCCCGGACACGCCACAGCTTCCAACCCCGGACACGCCACAGTGGCGAGTTGCCAGTAACTTCCAACCCCGGACACGCCACAGTGGCGAGTTGCCAGTAACAACCAACCCCGGACACGCCGTCTCTCAGTTTTCTCATATAGATTTCCACACCTGGTGTAGGATACCAATATATAATAGTTTCTGTATTGATATTATTTTGTGTTGTTCAAAAAAGCCATGTTTACCTAGGCCTGCAGAGGTTTCCAAACATTATGCACTTTCCGCTCCATCTTTCATTTTCCCCCATTTTATCTATTTTATTCACTTTCTATATGACAATGTGAGTACAATTAAGGGATATTCAGGTTTGAAATGCTCAATTCATATGAACTTCCTTTCTAGGTATTCACAGGTGAAACAGATATTGCTCGCCTCATACCTCACAGAAACCCTTGCCTGATGCTTTCAAGAAACCTTGTGCAACTCCAGCCAAGCCCTTACTTGACATTGCGACCCCAACGAAACCCCTGCCACTACCCTTCCACTGATCCTTCAGTGGAGCCCATGCCACTGCCCTGCACTGAAAACCCTGCCAATGAATATCTACTGACACCTCTGCCACTGAATCTCTACTAACACCCCTGCCACTGATCCTCCAGTGAAAAAACCCTACCACTGCCCCTCCACTAGGAAAACCCTGCCACTGCCCCTTCACTGAAAAAATTGCCAATGCCCATTCACTGGAAAACCCTTCCACTGATCCTCTAGTGAATCTCCTGCCTATGACACTCCAAGGAAACCCCTGCCACTAATCCTCCAGTTAATCTCCTGTCATTAATCCTCCAGGTAAACCCCGCCGCTGATCCTCCAGTGAAACCTCGGTCACTATCCCATACTAATATCCAAACGAGTGCACAAGTCAAAGAGTGTCAGCTGTGGTGGTATGGATCGCGCTTGACACGCCTCCATGGAGAAGACAGTCGTGGCAAGACGGAGGAGGAACTCCCGGCCACGGCTGGAGGAGCGAGCACCCTCTTACAACGAGGGGCGCCACCCACCCAGAATTTTCTTAAGGAAATCAATAAGCAACAGCAACAGCGGCCGTTAACTCGCTCAACCACTACCATTCTCACTAGTCATCTACTTCAACAGTCTTCATCCCTTGCCTTGTTCATCTGCACTAAATTAATACCAATATCATGGCTTAACTGCAGCTACAGGCAACTACACTTCCCCCTGGTCGTCTAGCGCAAATTATTTTTCATGTTCATCTACAGCAACGGTCATCCCCCATCCCTAGCCCGATGCAATAAGTCACATCAAACATATTCTTGTTGCACCAGTTACCTCTACAATTTTTTGTCTCTGTAATCCGTTGTCTTCTTGCTAAAATTGTCAATAACTGGATGAGTTACCGCTGTACCAGTCATCAATCTGCTTCTAGGATGAAGGATGAGCCTCTAATAGTCCTCTAATTCCTGATACAGACAGTACCTACCATGCTGGTCAAGTAACACCTAGTGTACATCAAGTCTTTGTCCCCTATTATTCAGCTATCATTCCCCTGCTTCAGCTACTCATTGTTACACCAGTCACCGCCGCACCGTGCTACAACCACTGCCTCTTGTTTACACATACAACAGCCACTGCCGGCTGTGTTCTACATAATTTACAGCTTCATCGTTGTTGCTACAATAATTTTCTGCTTCATCAAACTACTCTTCTTGAATGGTGACGTGGGTACACAACAGTATTCTAGTCTGGTTGGTATAAACGTTTAGCGGTGGTCATCGTGGCCTCCAAATATTTTGAAGTTCTGCAAGCTCCAGCCGGCCATCTTCACTACACACACACACACACATATATATATATATATATATATATATATATATATATATATATATATATATATATATATATATATACGTGGTGATGTGAGGAGATAGTGAGTATTTTGAAGGTTTGCTGGATGTGTTAGATGATTGAGTGGCAGATATAGGGTGTTTTGGTCGAGGTGGTGTGCGAAGTGACGAAGTGAGAGGGTTAGGGAGAACGATTTGGTAAACAGAGAAGAGGTTGTGACAGCTTTGTGGAAGATGGAAGCTGGCAAGATAGCGGGTTTGGATGGTATTGCAGTGGAATTTATTAAAAAAGGGGATGCCTGTGTTGTTGACTGGTTGGTAAGGCTATTTAATGTATGTGACTCAAGGCGAGGTGCCCGAGGACTGGCGGAATGCGTGCATACTGCCATTGTACAAAGGCAAAGGGGATAAAAGTGAATGCTCAAATTAGAGAGGTATCAGTCTGTTGAGTATTCCTGGTAAATTATATGGGAAGGCACTGATTGAGAGGGTGAAGGCATGTACAGAGCATCAGATTGGGGAAGAGCAGTGTGGTTTCCGAAGTGGCGGAGAATGTGTAGATCAGGTGTTTGCTTTGAAGAATGTATGTGAGAAATACTTAGAAAACCAAAAGGATTTGTATATAGCATTTACGGATCTGGAGAAGGCATATGATAGAGTTGATAGAGATGCTCTGTGGAAGGTATTAAGAATATATGGTGTGGGAGGCAAGTTGTTAGAAGCAGTGAAAAGTTTTCATCGAGGATGTAAGGCATGTGTACGAGTAGGAAGAGAGGAAAGTGATTGGTTCTCAGTCAATGTCGGTTTGCGGCTGGGGTGTGTGATGTCACCATGGTTGTTTAATTAGTGAATAGACGGGGTTGTTAGGGAGTGAATGCAAGAGTTTTGGAAAGAGGGGCAAGTATGCAGTCTGTTGTAGATGAGAGTGCTTGGGAAGTGAGTCTGTTGTTCGCTGATGATACAGCGCTGGTGGCTGATTCGGTTGAGAAACTGCAGAAGCTGGTGACTGGTAAAGTGTGTGAAAGAAAGCTGAAAGTAAATGTGAATAAGAGCAAGGTTATTAGGCACAGTAGGGTTGAAGTGAGGAAGTGAAGTGCTTTAGATATCTGGGAGTGGATTTGGCAGCGGATGGAACCATGGAAGCGGAAGTGAGTCACAGGGTGGGGGAGGGGGGCGAAAGTTCTGGGAGCGTTGAAAAATGTGTGGAAGGCGAGAACAATATTTCTGAAGGCAAAAATAGGTATGCTTGAAGGAATAATGGTTCCAACAATGTTGTATGGCTGCGAGGCGTGGGCTGTAGATAGAGTTATGCGGAGGAGGGTGGATGTGCTGGAAATGAGATGTTTGAGGACAATATGTGGAGTGAGGTGGTTTGATCCAGTAAGTAATGAAAGGGTAAGAGAGATAAGTGGTAATAAAAACAGTGTGGTTGAGAGAGCAGAAGAGGGTAATGGTTTGGTCACATGGAGGGAATGGGTGAGGAAAGATTGACAAAGAGGATATATGTGTCAAAGGTGGAGGGAACGAGAAGTGGGAGACTAAATTGGAAGTGGAAATATGGAGTGAAAAAGATTTTGAGCGATCGGGGCCTAAACATGCAGGAGGGTGAAAGGCGTGCAAGGAATAGAGTGAACTGGAACGATGTGGTATACCGGGGTGGACGTGCTGTCAATGGATTGAACCAGTGCATGTGAAGCGTCTGGGGTAAACCATGGAAAGTTTTGTGGGGCCTTGATGTGGAAAGGGAGCTGTGGTTTCGGTGCATTATACATGACAGCTACAGAATGAGTGTGAAGGAATGTGACCTTTGTTGTCTCTTCCTAGCGCTACCTCGCTAACGCGGGAGACAGCGACAAAGTATAATAATAATACAGAAGTATATACGTAGACTACGGTTGCTCTACTGTGATCTCTGAAGGTCACCATCTATAATTACTGCCATATTTGTCACATGTCTCTTTCTGGACATAATGAGGACTATGTCCAAATTCTCCGGACCAAGTGTACCCAATCAGCCCAGGTGTGAAGATATGCGGGCTATAGCTTCAAATAGCATTAACAAGGAAGCTTGGTCCTAGATCGAACTGCGAAGGCATACCGCCAACAATAACAGTGTAAGGTACGGCACAAGTGTGTTAAACACGTTCACTACAACACTGGCGGATCTGGTGCTTTCTTGTCATAATCTATACCGACTTACGTCCATATCAGGGCGTCTTCTCTCCCTCTATGGTTCGCTCTGCGAACATGACAATATAAACTTACTTCAATCAACGCTTCAATACCAAATGCTGCATACACCATCAGTTTAGCACATGTGCGCAACGCTACGTTAACAGAATACTTAACGTACTGTGTATGTGTCAGGGTGGAGGACTTGGTGTCTCTGTCATGCTTCAGTGAACGGTTGTACACGAAACTTTTATCAGTCAAGAACGTTTTCTGTAAACCTTACCTTATCTCCCGTAAATGTCACAAGCTGGATGAACTTTGTCCACGGACTAAGAATAAACATAAATGTGTCCACATCACTGAATGACCAAACCTATCTGAATGAGCAAACCTATCTGAATGAGCAAACCTATCTGAATGAGCAAACTTATCTGAATGACCAAACCTATCTGAATGAACAACTGTCCACTTCAAAACTCATAATGATCCAGTCTAATTCTCGAGTTTTAATCAAGTTCTCACCTACATGTTCCCGTTGTTTGTTTTTCTTTTCTTTCTTTACCATAAACAATGTCTTACCTTCCGTACATCTTCCGGTGATTTCAAGTAGTGTACGTACTGCACCCCTCAGATCAGTCTGTCACTAAGCTACTCACTCTAGTGAGGTTGTGTGATGCATGCTGTAGGTTTCTATCTATCATGAACAACCTGACAGTTTTCAAATGCCTTAAGAGAATCTGCATGAAAAACGAACTCAAATGCTAAAATTAGCTCATACTGCTGGTGCGTAAAGTACTGATCCCAGTAATGTGTTCTGCTATGATAACGCAGTGGTATCCAGAGAAGAGCTGTCACAGTTGCATGCTTCTGCCAAGCAATCTGTCTGGGAAATGATAAGAAAAACAAGTAGGTTCTAAGCACGCATGCAACACGAACCTGATCATCTACTACGAGTCAAAAATACGTGACAAGCATCCTAGTGCATATTTCTACATGTACAGCTACGATGGGGGGGGGGGGGGGATGTAGTACCAAAAGCTACCTAGAATCATAAAAGATTAACTCTCAACCAGAAAACGTTAACCAGCTCCAGCTTGATACGCATAATACTGTAAAAGGGAAGTAAGTCCTCGTTTACCTAAGGATTACTTACCACCGGTTAACCTACTTATGGGGTCCGGGCGGCCGTAATGCTCTCCATGAGGGCTTACCACCCACCACCACCACCACCAACACAACCTCCCTCCCTACATCCTCCGCGGATCAGCTGCTCTCTACAAGAGTAACAAGAGTGTTTGCTTGTGTGTACGTCTGTATATTTTGATATCCTTATTCCTTCAAGATATACTGAAATGAGCGACAAAACGAAACCAATTATTTCATTTTTTATAATATTCCTTTCATATATTTTTTCACTTCTGGTAAACTGTAATTAGCTGGTGTTATCTTTCACAAAGCCAGTACAACAAACAGAAACGATCTCAAGATACAAGTGTTAAATGAGCCTTACAGATCCACACTTCCTATATCAACAACTGACCAACCCAGGCAAGATATGATCATTTAGCACGGTAACAAAGGAAACATTCAGGCCACTAAAGCATAATTCATCATCAGTTTACATTACAATATTTCTGGACTTCAAGAGTGTCGATCCCCGACGAGGTCACGTGTAATTAAGAACACGTCCTTCTCTGGACGACAGGATGTCGTTTACAGTAACGGTATCGCACGTGTGAACCTGGCCGCCCAGCACAACCTAATAACCATCACTAACTACATGAAGAAGGAGGTGGCAAAAACTATGGTTACAA
This sequence comes from Panulirus ornatus, assembly GCF_036320965.1. NCBI lineage: Eukaryota > Metazoa > Arthropoda > Malacostraca > Decapoda > Palinuridae > Panulirus > Panulirus ornatus. Next base: position 13,111,982 of record NC_092275.1, on the reverse strand, counting down.
ACAACAACTCATGGTATCTCAATACATACAAGCAAACAATGGGTGGCTGTGTGTGGCTGGGAAGTGCACCCGGTGCATGTTATGAGTAATGACTTAACCCTCAACAATAAGGATCTTTAACGCATTATACAAAAAAGGAAATTTCCGCAATAAGAATATACTGACACCACAGAGTTTGGCAGGTCACGAGAGTGACCTTCACACAAGACGACCGGAAAAGATGTACTCAAGTATATGGCTTGTGTGTGTTTGATTTTGTTTCCGTAACAAACATCTGCATCACAAGCCTGCCAGGCATGGACGGCTCTGGCAATGAAGGCGATGGCACTCAGTTTTCCGCCCACCGCCAATGTTTGTCCCATCATCACGTTCCTCCACCCCACCACAATCAACTACAAATGTGTGTGTGTGTGTGTGTCCCGAACACATAGGGCCCTCAACCCACCTCTGTAACTCGACTTACAAATTAGTCGGCTCTCCACCTACGATGGTAATGACCCAGCCAGAGAGAGTTTGTCTTAGTGCTCTAGTTCCTCACCCGGAAACCTTTTAGTGTTGTATTTCCTCACCGGGCAACACTGTAGTGTTCTATCTCCCTCCACACCTAATATCTGCCCGCTGCTCTACTTTCTCACCCGACAACACTGTAATACTCTAATTCCACACACCTAGTAACTGCCCAGTGTTCTATTTCCTCACACGGCAATACTCCAGTGATCTAATTCCTCACACGGCAACACTCCAATGTTGTATTTCCTCACCGGACAACTGTTGACTTCTTTCATATCTTCACCTCAGAACAACCTGGTTTCTACCATCGTCAGTGAAGTCCTGCCTGATTCCCACTATCCCCAGCCAACACCTCCCTGCTGTTGTCAGATCCCCAAGGACTAAGTGGCAGGCTGTGGCAGAGTGAGGAGGCCTGAGCCTGTGCCAACACATACCATTACTACTACTGCAAACACTGCCAAAACTATAAGGACCTCTACAGTAGCAGGGAGAGTACACATGCTCTCATGGGTGCCGCCATGGCCGCACGATCATCATCTACTGTCCTTGTGTCACGGTGACAGCCATGCCTCACCACGCACGTCAAAACTTTGCCACCTCATACATCAACAACAGAGACTGTGAACGAACAGTACATGTGTACACACCGTGCATACCTAAACCTATGACCACGGCAGCACTACCCTTGGGTATGACTGACGGACCTTTAACCTGACCCTTGAGGCCAAGCCATCATATCCAACAGTCATAAAGTCGTGCTCGAGGGGTTGAAGACACGTGCAAGAACCATGCCCTGCAACCTGACGCCCTTTACACGGCAGCCCTGACACCTCACTCCCTTTACACTGCAACATCTCGTTAGCCACAAAAATACGACACCACTCTTACGTCATGCGTGTGCATGTCATCAGTTATCTCATGACCAATGACATTCCTTTGTTTACTGTGCTGTCTCAACTTTAGTCACGTCAGTAAAGATAACGCCCGCCTTATCTTTTATGTAATAATATTACCGACACCGTCACTTATCTCTGTCACGCCCACATAACTCCTTATCAATTTTCATGTCCTCTTTTATAAAACGTACTAACCAAGCGTAACCAAGTAAAGCATTAATAAACTTTATACACATCCAAACACAAACCGGCCAGACAGCATCCTCAACCACAATAATGAACAGTGGTCCTACTTCCAACATGACCAAACTGTCGACCAGCAGGAGCGGACCCATGACCCTCCCCATACGATATGGGTATTATGTGATCACTGCTTTCACGTACCTCACAACGTGTGTCCTACAACAGACACCAGGTTCATCAACCTTTCCTCTATCGCCCTCCTCCTGACCTACATGACTTCTCGTCTATATCCTTCGTGTCTCCTAGACTGACTCTCCTCCATTCCCCATTCTCTATGAATACATATACCGGCATCCAAGTGTAATATGAAGCACTATGAGGGTACGATCCTCCTGCCTGCCCACCTATCTGCCGTGCTGTCCTACACAATATGGTTCTGGGTGTTGCCAACGTTGGGCCTGCCACATACACTCACTTAGGCTCTCACGGACAAATGTCAATAATCATCTTGTGGCAACACTGTCGTCAACTGATCAATCAAGCAGCTTCACAATCCTGAAGATTCTAAATCATCCTTACGCCTCCCACACTGCCACATACCAGTATGTATGTATGTAGACGGAAGGCCCAGTAAACAATAAAACTGAACAATGGCTCAATTACAAATGATTTATACCAAATCTAGTATATGCTAAACACAACTAATAAAAGAAAAATATATAAAGGAAAAAAATGTGAAAAATATAACACTGAAAAGCGTTATTACAACTACATATTCAAAATTCGGTTTAATATACCTCTTCATCAATATATTTACGTCATATGTGAAATGTTGAAATACCATACAAAACCCCAAGCCTCGTACTTATCTACTGTCAATACCAGTTGGTGTCTGGTCTGCAACATGAGAGGTAATCTATTGATACACACCATCTTTATAGTCTGCTGGATCATATCCTGCGTCATGACACAAACCTTACTTATCCTTGCGCAAACACCACTACTCTCACTCACCTTCCCTCCACAACACCACTACTCTCACTCATCTTCCCTCCACAACACCACTACTCTCACTCATCTTCCCTCCACAACACCACTACTCTCACTCATCTTCCCTCCACAACACCACTACTCTCACTCATCTTCCCTCCACAACACCAATACTCTCACTCATCTTCACTCCACAACACCACTACTCACTCATCTTCCCTCCACAACACCACCACTGACACTCGTCTTTCCTGCCTTAAGGACAAAACTCGGGGAGGATGTGTCCCGTGGTCCCGGCCATCATGAAGGCATCATTTGTTGGGACCCACAGGACACACTGGAACCCTTGATATTGTTTCCCCCGTCAAGGCCGCGGCAATTACAGAGGTTTGCTGGCCGCCCGCCCCTCACAACATGCACCAGCCTACTACGCTCTCGGCGCTCGTCTACCGTGAACCTCGGCCTACAATCTTCTCGCTAATTATTGCATTTACCATTCCTCATCCTTAGAACAATATCAGTGATACTGGTTTTATCAATTACCGTATCCAAAAAATGTCCTTGATTTACCTTGTAGCACTGCGTCTTTTTACAATCTTGACCCTAAAGAACTATGTCAACCAAAACTGTCTGGTATTACAAGAGAACTTTCTTAATTTTCCTGTTTCAAAAACTCTTAATGTTAACGTAGTGTTCGGCAATAATACGGTCAGGAAAAGTATTATCGAATATTCTGTCATTTCTCAGAAGAATTGTGTACAATTTTTCTGAAAGCAGAGTGCTCAGTTACACACTGGTCAACTGGTAAGGTTATGTTACCACAAACAATAACACAGTAATGTATACAAACATTGGTGACTGGTCCTTTAACAGTAGAAACATCAATATGAATTAAAATGGTTTGTATGTATGATAAGTTTATAAGTGAAAAATATGATAGGCAGAACATAAGTTAACCTGAGTTTGTAACTTGAGAGGTAAAGTGGTCGAGGGTGAACTGTGCCCTCATCCCTTCACCTGTGTCTTCACTTGCCTGTTCCGGTCAGTGGCGGCTGCTATAATATACTCTGCTTCTCCCTATGTGTACTCAGTCCTGACCATGTAATTGTACGGTAACACCTCACATTAGGTATTTTCCATATCCTTGTGGTCTTTTCCTATATCTTATGTACACTTGCTACTTGTGTTTTTTTTTTTGTATATATATATATATATATATATATATATATATATATATATATATATATATATATATATATATATATATGAGGGTGAAAGGCGTGCAAGGAATAGAGTGAACTGGAACGATGTGGTATAACAGGATCGACGTGCTGTCAATGGATTGAACCAGGGCATATGAAGCGTCTGGGGTAAACCATAGGAAGTTCTGTGGGGTCTGGAAGTGGAAAGGGATCAGTGGTTTCGGTGCGTTACACATAACAGCTAAACACTGTGAACGAATATGGCCTTTGTTGTCTTTTCCTAGCGTTACCTCGCGCGCCCGGGGGGTAGGGGGGTGCCATTTCACGAGTGGTGGGGTGGCGACAAAAATGGATGAAGGCAGCAAGTATGAATATGTATGTACATGTGTATATATGCATAGGTCAGCGTATGTATATGTATGTATACGTTGAAATGTATAGGTATGTATACATGGGAGTGTGGGTATTTATGTATATACATGTTTATGTGGGTGGGTTGGGCCATTCTTTCGTCTGTTTCCTTGCCGTACCTCGCTAATGTGGGAGACTGCGACAAAGTATAATAAATGAAATATATATATATATATATATATATATATATATATATATATATATATATATATATATATAATATATATATATATATATATATATATATATATATATATATATATATATATATTCCGTAATCTGTAGCTTCTCACGTTATCGAACTTGTGCCAGGCACAGACGAAGAAAAGTCCTCAAATTACTCACATCCTTTCTCTCATGTGCAATACGGCGAAACCACAGCCCCATGTCCACAACTAGGCCCCACAACCCTTTCCGTGGTTTCCCCCAGTTACTTCATACGCCCTGGTTCAGTCCGTAGACAGAACGTCGCCCCCGTCAACCAAATCGTTCCAATTCACTATCCCGTGCATGCCTTTCACCCTCCAGCATGTCCTGGTCCCGAACACTCAAAATCTTGTTCACGCCTCATTCTCTCTACAATCTGGTCTCCCGATTTTACTACTAGCACATTTATCCTTTTTGCCAACCTATCCTCACTCATTCTCTCCATACGTACAAACCATTTCAGCACACCCTATTCTGCCTTGTCAGTGATACTCTTGCTACCACACCATCTCTTTCACTATTATTCTCAATCAACCTTCATCACATGATATATCGTCCTCTAAAATATATATATATATATATATATATATATATATATATATATATATATATATATATATATATGTATAATCCCTGGGGATAGGGGAGAAAGAATACTTCCTACGTATTCCCTTACGTGTCGTAGAAGGCGACTGAAAGGGGAGGCAGCAGGGGGGCTGTAAATATTCCTTCAAAGGCCCAGTCCTCTGTTCTTCACGCTACCTCGCTAACGCGGGAAATGAAGAATAGCATGAAAGATATATATGTATATAATTTATTTGATTTTGCTTTGTCGCTATCTCCCGCGTTAGCGTGGTAGCGCAAGGAAACAGACGAAAGAATGGCCCAACCCACCCACATACACATGTATATACATACACGTCCACACACGCAAATATACATACCTATACATCTCAACGTATACATATATATATACACACACACACATATACATATATACACGTACATACTTCATACTGTCTGCCTTTATTCATTCCCATCGCCACCTCGACACACGATATATATATATATATATATATATATATATATATATATATATATATATATATATATATATATATATATATATATTCATTTTTTATTTATTTATTATACTTTGTCGCTGTCTCCCGCGTTTGCGAGGTAGCGCAAGGAAACAGACGAAAGAAATGGCCCAACCCCGCCCCATACATATGTATATACATACGTCCACACACGCAAATATACATACCTACACAGCTTTCCATGGTTTACCCCAGACGCTTCACATGCCCCGATTCAATCCACTGACAGCACGTCAACCCCGGTATACCCCGGTATATATAAATATTATTATTATTTATTATACTTTGTCGCTGTCTCCCGCGTTTGCGAGGTAGCACAAGGAAACAGACGAAAGAAATGCCCCCCCCCCATACACATGTATATACATACGTCCACACACGCAATATACATACCTACACAGCTTTCCATGGTTTACCCCAGACGCATCACATGCCTTGCTTCAATCCACTGACAGCGCGTCAACCCCGGTATACCACATCGCTCCAATTCACTCTATTCCTTGCCCTCCTTTCACCCTCCTGCATGTTCAGGCCCCGATCACACAAAATCTTTTTCACTCCATCTTTCCACCTCCAATTTGGTCTCCCTCTTCTCCTTGTTCCCTCCACCTCCGACACATATATCCTCTTGGTCAATCTTTCCTCACTCATCCTCTCCATGTGCCCAAACCACTTCAAAACACCCTCTTCTGCTCTCTCAACCACGCTCTTTTTATTTCCACACATCTCTCTTACCCTTACGTTACTCACTCGATCAAACCACCTCACACCACACATTGTCCTCAAACATCTCATTTCCAGCACATCCATCCTCCTGCGCACAACTCTATCCATAGCCCACGCCTCGCAACCATACAACATTGTTGGAACCACTATTCCTTCAAACATACCCATTTTTGCTTTCCGAGATAATGTTCTCGACAGCCACACATTCTTCAAGGCCCCCAGGATTTTCGCCCCCTCCCCCACCCTATGATCCACTTCCGCTTCCATGGTTCCATCCGCTGCCAGATCCACTCCCAGATATCTAAAACACTTCACTTCCTCCAGTTTTTCTCCATTCAAACTCACCTCCCAATTGACTTGACCCTCAACCCTACTGTACCTAATAACCTTGCTCTTATTCACATTTACTCTTAACTTTCTTCTTCCACACACTTTTCCAAACTCAGTCACCAGCTTCTGCAGTTTCTCACATGAATCAGCCACCAGCGCTGTATCATCAGCGAACAACAACTGACTCACTTCCCAAGCTCTCTCATCCCCAACAGACTTCATACTTGCCCCTCTTTCCAAAACTCTTGCATTTACCTCCCTAACAACCCCATCCATAAACAAATTAAACAACCATGGAGACATCACACACCCCTGCCGCAAACCTACATTCACTGAGAACCAATCACTTTCCTCTCTTCCTACACGTACACATGCCTTACATCCTCGATAAAAACTTTTCACTGCTTCTAACAACTTTCCTCCCACACCATATATTCTTAATACCTTCCACAGAGCAGCTCTATCAACTCTATCATGTGCCTTCTCCAGATCCATAAATGCTACATACAAATCCATTTGCTTTTCTAAGTATTTCTCACATACATTCTTCAAAGCAAACACCTGATCCACACATCCTCTACCACTTCTGAAACCACACTGCTCTTCCCCAATCTGATGCTCTGTACATGCCTTCACCCTCTCAATCAATACCCTCCCATATAATTTACCAGGAATACTCAACAAACTTATACCTCTGTAATTTGAGCACTCTGGAAGGAGGTAAATAAAGTGCGTAAGACAAGGGAGCAAATGGGAACTTCAGTGAAGGGCGCAAATGGGGAGGTGATAACAAGTAGTGGTGATGTGAGGAGATGGAGTGAGTATTTTGAAGGTTTGTTGAATGTGTTTGATGATAGAGTGGCAGATATAGGGTGTTTTGGTCGAGGTGGTGTGCAAAGTGAGAGGGTTAGGGAAAATGATTTGGTAAACAGAGAAGAGGTAGTGAAAGCTTTGCGGAAGATGAAAGCCGACAAGGCAGCAGGTTTGGATGGTATTGCAGTGGAATTTATCAAAAAAGGGGGTGACTGTATTGTTGACTGGTTGGTAAGGTTATTTAATGTATGTATGACTCATGGTGAGGTGCCTGAGGATTGGCGGAATGCGTGCATAGTGCCATTGTACAAAGGCAAAGGGGATAAGAGTGAGTGCTCAAATATATAAATATATTTGATGTATGGGTGTGTATATGTTGGTGTGTGTGGACGTGTGTGTGTATGCGTGTGTGTGTGGGTGGGTTGGGCCATTCTTTCGTCTGTTTCCTTGCACTGCCTCGCTAGCGCGGGAGACGGCGGCGGGGCAAAGTGAATAAATAGATAAATATATATAGGGGAGAAAGAATACTTCCCACGTATTCCCTGCATGTCGTAGAAGGCGACTAAAAGGGAAGGGAGCGGGGGGCTGGAAATCCTCCCCTCTCATTTTTTTTTAAATTTTCCAAAAGAAGGAACAGAGAAGGGGGCCATATGAGGATATTCCCTCAAAGGCCCAGTCCTCTATTCTTAACGCTACCTCGCTAATGCGGGAAATGGCGAATAGTATGAAAAAAAAAAAAAAAAAAAAAATATATATATATATATATATATATATATATATATATATATATATATATATATATATATATATATATTCATTTTTTATTTATTTATTATATACATATATATATATATATATATATATATATATATATATATATATATATATATATATCATTTATTCATTTTATTATACTCTGTCGCTGTCTCCCGCATCAGCGAGGTATCGCAAGGAAACAGCCTAAAAATTGGCTTACCGCAAATACATACACACGTATATACATAAACGCCCACACACGTACATAAACATACCTATACATTTCAACGTATACATACATATACATACACAAACATATATACATATGTGCATATTCATACATGTTGCCTTCATCCATTCGGCCGCCACCCCTCCACACATTAAAATGGCACTCCCTACCCCAGCGTGCGTGCGCGGGAGCGCTAGGAAATGACAGCAAAGGCCACAATCGTTCACGCACAGTCTGTAGCTGTCATGTGTAATACACACACACACACACACACACACACACACACACATATATATATATATATATATATATATATATATATATATATATATATATATATATATATATATATATATATATATTATCCCTGGGGATAGGGGATTAAGAATACTTCCCACGTATTCCCTGCGTGTCGTAGAAGGCGACTAAAAGGGGAGGGAGCGGGGGGCTGGAAATCCTCCCCTCTCGTTTTTTTTTTTAATTTTCCAAGGGAAGGAACAGAGGGGGCCAGGTGAGGATATTCCAAAAAAGGCCCAGTCCTCTGTTCTTGGCGCTACCTCGCTAACGCGGGAAATGGCGAATGGTTTGAAAGAAAGATATATATATATATATATATATATATATATATATATATATATATATATATATATATATATTATCCCTGGGGATAGGGGAGAAAGAATACTTCCCACGTATCCCTGCGTGTCGTAGAAGGCGACTAAAAGGGAAGGGAGCGGGGGGCTGGAAATCCTCCCCTCTTTTTTTTTTTTGTTTTTCTCAAAGCAGGAACAGAGAAGGGGGCCAGATGAGGATATTCCCTCAAAGGCCCAGTCCTCTGTTCTTAACGCTACCTCGCTAACGCGGGAAATGGCGAATAGTATGAAAGAAAGATATATATATATATATATATATATATATATATATATATATATATATATATATATATATATATATATATATATATATATATCTTTTACACTTCGCCATTTCCCGCATTAGCGAGGTATTGTTAAGAACAGAGGACTGGGCCTTTGAGGGAATATCCTCACCTGGCCCCCTTCTCCCCTGGGGATAGGGGAGAAAGAATACTTCCCACGTATTCCCTGCATGACCAAACCATTTCAAAACACCCTCTTCTGTTCTCTCAACCACACTCTTTTTTTTACCACACATCTCTCTTACCCTTTCATTATTTACTCGATCAAACCACCTCACACCACATATTGTCCGCAAACATCTCATTTCCAACACATTCACCCTGTTGCACACAACTCTATCTATAGCCCATGCCTTGCAACCATATAACATTGTTGGAACCACTATTCCTTCAAACATACCCATTTTTGCTTTCCAAGATAATGTTCTTGCCTTCCACACATTTTTCAATGCTCCCAGAACTTTCGCTCCCTCCCCCACCCTGTAACTCACTTCCGCTTCCATGGTTCCATCCGCTGCCAAATCCACTCCCAGATATCTAAAACACTTCACATCCTCCACTTTTTCGCCATTCTAACTTACCTCCCCATTGACTTGTCTCTCAACCCTACTGTACCTAATTACCTTCCTCTTATTCACATTTACTCTCAGCTTTCTTCTTCACACACTTTACCAAACTCAGTCACCAGCTTCTGCAGTTTCTCACATGAATCAGCCACCAGCGCTGTATCATCAGCAAACAACTGACTCACTTCCTAAGCCCTCTCATCCACAACAGACTGCATACTTGCCCCTCTCTCCAAAACTCTTGCATTCACCTCCCTAACTTGTTAACCCCATCCATAAACAAATTAAACAACCATTGAGACATCACGCATCCCTGCCGCAAACCGACATTGACTGAGAACCACTCACTTTCCTCTCTTCCTACTCGTACACATGCCTTACATCCTCGATAAAAACTTTTCACTGCTTCCAGCAACTTGCCTCCCACAGTATATATTCTTAATACCTTCCACAGATCATCTCTATCAACTCTATCATATGCCCTCTCCAGATCCATAAATGCTACATACAAATCCATTTGCTTTTCTAAGTAATTCTCATACTTTCTTCAAAGCAAACACCTGATCCAAACATCCTCTACCACTTCTGAAACCACACTGCTCTTCCACAATCTGATGCTCTGTACATGCCTTCACCCTCTCAATCAATACCCTCTCATATAATTTCCCAGGAATTCTCAACAAACTTATACCTCTGTAATTTGAGCACTCATCTTTATCCCCTTTGCCTTTGTACAATGGTACTATGCATGCATTCTGCCAATCCTCGGGCACCTCACGAGTCATACATTCATTAAATATCCTTACCAACCATTCAACAACAGTTACCCCCTTTTTTAATAAATTCCACTGTAATACCATCCAAACCCACTGCATTGCCGGCTTTCATTTTCCACAAAGCTTTTACTACCTCTTCTCTGTTTACCTAATCATTCTCCCTAACCCTCCCACTTCGCACACCACCTCGACCAAAACACCCTATATCTGCCACTCTATCATCTAACACATTCAACAAACCTTCAAAATACTCACTCCATCTCCTTCTCACATCACCACTACTTGTTATCACCTCCCCATTAGCCCCCTTCACTGATGTTCCCATTTGCATTATTGTCTTACGCACTTGATTTACCTCTTTCCAAAACATCTTTTTATTCTCCCGAAAAGTTAACGATACTCTCTCACCCCAACTCTCATTTGCCCTCTTTTTCACCTCTTGCACCTTTCTCTTGACCTCCTGCCCCTTTCTTTTAGACATCTCCCACTCATCTGCATTACTTCCCTGCAAAAATCGCCCAAATGCCTCTCTCTTCTCTTTCACTAATAATCTTACTTCTTTATCCCACCACTCACTACCCTTTCTAATCTTCCCACCTCCCACTAATCTCATGCCACAAGCATCTTTTGTGCAAGCCATCACTGCTTCCATAAATACATCCCATTCCTCCCCCATTCCCCTAATGTCCTTTACTCTCACCTTTTTCCATTCTGTACTCAGTCTCTCCTGGTACTTCCTCACACAAGTCTCCTTCCCAACCTCACTTACTTTCACCACTCTCTTCACTCCAACATTCTCTCTTCTGAAAACCTCTACAAATCTTCACTTTCGCCTCCACAAGATAATGATCATACATCCCTCCAGTTGCCCCTCTCAGCACATTAACATCCAAAAGTCTCTCTTTCACACGCCTATCAATTAACATGTAATCCAATAATGCTCTCTGGCCATCTCTCCTACTCACATACGTATACTTATGTATATCTCTCTTCTTAAACCAGGTATTCCCAATCACCAGTCCTTTTTCAGCACGCAAATCTACAAGCTCTTCACCATTTCCATTTACAACACTGGACACCCCATGTACACCAATTATTCCCTCAACTCCCACATTATTCACCTCTGCATTCAAATCATCCATCACTATAACCCAGTCTCGTGCACCAAAACTACTAACACTCACTGAGCTGCTCCCAAAACATACGCCTCTCATGATCTTTCTTCTCCTCCCCAGGGGAATAGGCACCAATAATCACTCATCTCTCTCCATCCACTTTCAGTTTTACCCATATCAATCTAGAGTTTACTTTCTTACACTCTATCACATACTCCCACCACTCGTTTCAAGAGTAGTGCTACTCCTTCCCTTGCTCTTGTCCTCTCACCAACCCCTGACTTTACTCCCAAAACATTCCTAAACCACTCTTCCCCTTTACCCTTGAGCTTTGTTTCACTCAGAACCAAAACATCTAGGTTCCTTTCCTCAAATATACTAACTATCTCTCCTTTTTTTTCATCTTGGTTACATCCACGCACATTTAGACACCCCAATCTGAGCCTTCGTGGAGGATGAGCACTCCCCGCATGACTCCTTCTTCTGTTTCCCCTTTTAGAAAGTTAAGGTAGCACCAGGAAACAGACGAAGAATAACCCATCCACACATATACATATATATACACAAACACCCAGACACACATACATCCACACATATGCATATCAACATATACATACACAGGCAGACATATACATATATACATATGCACATACTCATACTTGCATACTTTCATCCATTCCTGGTGCTACCCTGCCCTACAAGAAACAGCATCGCTACTCCCTGCTCCAGCGAGGTTGCACCCGGAAAAAAAAGACAAAAAAGGACACGTTCATTCACACTCACTCTCTAGCTGTCATATGCACCAAAACCACAGCCCCCTATCCACATCCAGGCCCCACATATCACAAAATGTCAATCTTGCAAGTGTTACATCAAATCACAGATAATATATTATAATACTGATTAAGTCTGTAATGTATATCTTGCATAAACAATAATAATAACAGCAATAACAACATCAATTCACATACACCTACTTACATCATGGCATCCCACAAGACACAAAAGTAGTCGCGTGGCAGCTTAAGATATGGCAGCATATACAGGAGTGTGGCTGGGATTTAAAAGATAAAAAGACACCCACAAGTCACCTCCAAGGGAAACTTATATTGGTTGCAATAGCATATACCTGCTTTTCATGTTTAATCATTATAAATGTCAAGGGGGTATGCCTGCATACTGAGCCCAAAGATTAAATGTTTCAGTAGATACCCCTCTGGTGTTTCTTATTTTTCCTGGAACCATAATGAATAATCTCTCCCTGGTTTTTGTCATACTTTCAAATAGCCCTGTCTGATACCTTACCAAAATGTTCACAAATGACCTAATGATACCTCATCTTCCAGTCAAGTAAGTTTTCATATTCATCAAATTCCTCCTGATGCCCTTAATCTATTGCCTTGCATAAATTATCATGTACCCTCCCCTTATTCTGTCCAGGTTGTACTTATCAAACTTTTTTAACTTCTAATGATGTTCATGTGTTCCATTCCATCAATTCTACTTGTGAAGTGTTTCTGAATTTTTTTCTTTCATTTGTTTGACTGGACCAAAAAATGCAGCAGTATTCATCTACACTTCTTTTACACAGCTGAACATTTTCATCATTAGTTGTCTATCTCTCATTCAGAAAGTTCTCATTACAGTACAACTCATTATATTATCAATATACTTTCTGAACACTAAATTTTCATCATCACTTCTAATTCCCTGATGGTCTCCATACTTTGACCCCTCCTGTAGGACCTTTGCATGGGATGTTGGGAAACTAGCAGCTCAAATTTCTCTTCAAAAAGTTCCATTGGGTTTTCTTTTATCCGTTACTAATTTATCTGCAAGTACTTTTGTAACTTTCATTTCATCTACTGCTTCACTCACTCACTCACGTCATCTGCATACCACCTGACTATATTTTCCTTTACTTTCTTTTCTATATCAGAGATCATTGTTATATATATAATCAAGGCGAGCACCATTCCTTGTGGTACTCCTGATAAACACCTGCTGCAGAAATGTTTCCATTTGCTAAAAATCTCAATTTTCTATGCTAAAAAGTTTATCACACAATTACTTATTTTACCATTATCTTGTTTTACCACTTTCTACAACAAAACTCTGTAATTCACTTTGTTTAATGCTTTAGCCAAATCAAAGAAAACAGTTCCATTCTCTCCTCTTCCAACAGAGCTTAATAAAAATAAATGTCACTATTGAAATAACAGCTATTTGTACGCTTTTGTTTAGTTCAAATTTATGGTGGTCATTACTTATGAATTTGTTTATGTGGTCTAGAATGTTTTTGTCACTATTTCATACACCCTACCCATATTCCTGACCAGTGACCACTCTCCTAATATTCTGAATTTGTTTTTCACCTCTCGTCCATCCTGCTGTAAGCACACACTCTCACCTTCAATTGGTTTATCTGACCACATCCTCATAAATATATATTTTCTAGTAACTGCACCTCCTTCTAAGCATAAATACTAACGCCTTATCAAAGCTGACTGGAATAACTTAAGTAACTTCTTTTCTGACTTTCTTTGGGTAAATCATTCTCTTTCATGTGGTGATGCTTCTGTCTCTGCCAGATGCATAGCTAACTTTATTCTTGCAGAAATGGAAGCATTTATTCCCACTTCCTCCAAGAAGACCTCTTCATTCAATCCATGGTTCAACTGTTCCTGTTCTGAGGTCATTCTGGCAAGCTATTAAGCATATTGGGCTTGGAAAAGTCTTCCTCTGGCCCCCATTTAGCATTTATCAATGCCCATAATCACTGCAAGCATAATATCCATGAGGCAAAGCATTCCTTTATCTAAAGAGGATGCAATCACTTCTCCTTGTCATCCACTGATAGATCTTCCTGGTCTTTGGCAAAGGGCATCTGTCGCTCTACCCCTCACTTTTCCGTTCTGACGGTACTATAGCTGGCTCTCCCATAGACAAAGCAACTCTCTTTGGTTCCCATTTCTCCCCTAACTTCACCCTGGATCAATCTAATGCTCCTTCAGCACCTGATGCTCCTCTTACTAATCCTATGCCACTTTGCATAATCTCTTTTTGGAGTGTCTGAAAAGCACTTCTCTCTCTGGAAACAAAAAAGGCTTATGGTCCTGAAGGCATGTACTGAAGGACTGTGCCTCTGAAATTGCACCTGTGCTTGCTTGTCTGTTCCATTTCTGTTTAAAAACCAGAACTTTTCCTTCTCCTTGGAAGTATGCATTGATACATCCCATCCCTAAGAAGGGTGACTGTACTGACTCCTCTAACAATCATCTTATTGATTTGACATCTATCATTTCCAAAATCTTTGAATCCCTCCTCAGCTCCCATATCCTTAGATACCACAGAAATCATAGTCTTCTCTCTGATCACCATTATGGCTTCTGTAAGGCAAGAGCCTCGTGAAATTCTTTCCTATCTTACAAATCTCTGGACATCATCTTTGAAAAATTTTGGGGAATCCTATGTGATTGCCTTTGATATACCCAAAGCTTTAAACTGGGTGAGGAACTGGGATCTCATCTCTAAGCTCCCTCCTCCTGCTCCCTCATATCTAACCTCCTCTCTGGCCAATGTCTTCGTGGTTGTTGATGGATCAGCTTCCATCCCTTTCTCCATCAACAGTAGTGTCACTCAAGGTTCTGTCCTGTCTCCTACACTTTTTCTCCAATTTGTCAACAATATCCTTTCTTCCACAAACAACTAAATGCACCCATACACTGACAACTTAACACTGCATTCCTCCACATCCTTCAATTCTGCTCCTTGTCTCACTTTATCTGCATCTCGTCTTGAAAAAATTTCCTCATTAAAGTCAAATCTGCACAGGATATCTTAGTGGGGTAAATAAAATCTGTTGCATTTGATTTCCCCCAAGGTCCAGCTTCTATCCATCTCTCTATTGGAAATTCCTCACAACTTTCCTCTTTCCTTTGACAGTTCTGAAAATCCACCTCTTAACAAACCAACTTGATATTACTGTAACATCCACTCTTTCACAGAAACCCCACATTACAGAAACAGATAAGTCTGCCTCTTAAGAAACTGGAAGCACAGTTTAGATGTCGAAATTTCTTTTCTTGCTAACAGTTGCTCCATTTATACAAAGGACTGATCTATCTTTGTATGGAGTGCTGCTCTCACATCTGAGGTGGTTCTAGCTCTGTACCTTTACTTAAGAGTTGAGTTGAAAGCGATACAACTTGTCAACTCTCCCAGGATAACTTCAAAACTTGATCATGTTTGCCCTACGACTCGTTGATTCACTTTCCCTTCATCTACAGCTATTACTTAGGTTTTTGCTCCTGAGAGCTGGCTGCTTGTGTGCCCCTACCACTATCTAGATTGTGCAAGCTGTGTCACATGATTACTGTGTGGCCATTGAGGTGGGCTGTTTCGATACCTGTTTCTTTCCTTGGACCTCAAAGCTTTCCCAACAGTTCTAACCCGGCAATTTTTTTTTGTCTTTCACCTCCTCCAAACTATGTAAATACTTTCCCTTGTCTCTTCTTCCATTTCATGAACCCCTCCATACTTCAATTAAGGCCCCACCTTGATGAGGATATTTGTCAATGGATGGAGCCTACAATGAAAAAAAAAAAAAAAATTTTCCCTTAAGGTAATTCATCCATTGATGAACATACGTACAACATTGCCACCACACAATTTCTAAGTTTACAATTTATGTTCTACTCTTCTGGAATCATTGTAGCCAATGTAAAATGTGGAAATCTCCTTTTTCACTTTTAAAAAACATCCTTTTCATAAAAACCCATTCGTGGTTGAGCTATGAGAGAAAGAGGGAAAATGTGGGATAATAAAATAACAAAAACATACATGAGGGTGAGGTGCATGCAAGGAATAGTGAATTAGAATGATGTGGTACACTGGGGTTGACGTGCTGTCAGTGGACTGAACCAGGGTAAGTGAAGGGTCTGGGGTAAACCATGGAAAGGTCTGCAGGGCCTGGATGTGGATAGGGATCTGTGGTCGCGGTGCATTATACATGGCAGCTAAAGACCGAGTGTGAACGAATGTGGCCTTTTTTGTCTGTTTTCCTGGCACTACCTTGCTTAGGCAGGGGGTAGCGATGCTGTTTCCTGTGGGGCAGGGTAGCACCAGGAATGGATGAAGGCAAGCAAGTATGAATATGTACATGCGTATATATGTCTGTGTGTGTGTATGTATATGTATGATGATATGTATATGTATGTATCTGGACATTTATGTATACATATGTGTACATGAGTAGAAGGGCCATTCTTCGTCTGTTTCCTGGTGCTACCTTCCTGATGCAGGGAAACGATGATTATGTATAATAATAAAGAGACATAGAGATAACTTTCCTATGTCAATGCTACACAAGACTTGTGGACTCTCTTACTGGTGAAATTCCACCACTATCAAAACATATACTACACTTAACAGCCACAGATCATTTGGTTTGGAAGATAAAACTAAGTTCTGATGTTCACAGAGACAAAAGGAATCTGACCCTATGTGGAATGGATCCCATAAGCATTATTTCAATTTCTTTTATTCTAAACATCTGAACTTGCCCAAAATACTTGCATAACTTTGATTCAAACAGATTCAGCTATTACCATGCAAGGTGGCACTCTGTGGAATACATTAACAAAGGATATTAAGTATTTCTAGACTACTATCTTTTTTATTCTTTGTAAAGTATTCAAGCTTCATTTGGTTTGCATATTGCTTACAAACAAAATAAAGTTCTATAGAATGGAAAGAAATGCATGGTGAATGTCTGAAACAGTAGTAATATCAATGTTTAATGTCAGTCATCCATAAGACAGTCATTTTTCTGAAGTCTTTACATTATGCATGAGTCATTAGAAAGTTACGACAGGCCACTATAGGCATTCCTCCTATTCAAGTGTTATTTTACAGACTTTGACAACACTTGTAACAATACATTCTTTACACTCTCAGTTACTGATTGAGTGCTTTTATCCTATTATTTCCCACGATTTGAAAGCCCTGATCAGTCTACTAGAAGTTAATGTTGTTGGACTGGAAGTATTAGTGAAAATCTTAAACTCTTTATCAATTCTGAGTGTTGGGAATCCAATGGTACTACTTTCATCAAAATATATCACCTACAACATATGCATGTCAATATATAAATTACCCAAATTAACGCATTTTTTCTACATACAAAACTTAATCCTTAGCAATAGAGCCTAAGTAATATCACAAGAAAATATGCTCTAAATCATGCTCCACAACTCTCAAAATACTCTAAACACTCCACTATCAACGGAGAGCAAAATCGTTCAATATATAAAGTTAGTTTGAATGCCTGACTAAACAGGAAATTTATCCCCATTCTTATCTTACTCTTCCTCAAAATGTAACATATTACCATATCATTACAAAAAAGGATATTCCTGCTTGATCAATGTGGTGCCTTTCAACAGCATATTTACCAATTACTGCATCCTTAAGCATGAAATCATCACATGATGGGAATGTCAATTTCCGGTACATGGTTTAAAAGCCAAGAAATAAAACAGATGCTTTTTTTCACAACAATAACAATATCATTACAAATAAAACTTACTTTGGTTTCTCTCAAACTTCAAGATGTTGCAGAGCATAGGCTTACATTTCTCTACTGTCTAGGACTAAAGGGTTGACTAATACATGTTCTATTGAACAAATCTAAACCATATTTACTATTCAGCTAACTAAAATTAAAAGATATACCTGTATGTATTCTACTTATTACTAAATTATCTGTCGATTCCCACACGAGAGTTAATCAGAGAAAAAGCATGTGCATAAACACTGCTTGGCTTCAGAGATTATTGGCTCAGGTTCAAAAGCTATTAAATGTCAACCACTGAGTAGGAGAATCTGCCCTCTAGTACAAAGCGGGAAACATGCAAGTTGTGTAATGCCTCACTGTAAAGCATAGAATGTATAAATTTAACGATGTTAGGAAGTGAATGATGTAGAGAACATCCCAAAACATCAACACCCACCTTCTCCCGCTGCCTTCAAGTTGTCTACATCGTTGCTCTGAACATCGGTATCGGCCATTTTGACTCATTAGTGAAGAAAAAGGTGGTGAGTTTCACAATAGTCAAGCACTACACACCTTTTCCTTTACATAATACACTATCACAGCAATAAGGGCTACGCTAAATCACAGAATGGGCTCAGGACACCACTAACAGTACACTTTCACGACCTAGACGGAAGTTGACTGGGCGACGGAAGGTGCGCGCCTGCGCCATCTGGCCCTAGATGGCAGCACAGGCATCACAAGAAACTGGTTCTCCAGGGACACTTCTCAATATCTTACATTTAAGTTTACATGGGATTTTTTTCATTAATCATCTCATTCCAATGCATATATATATATATATATATATATATATATATATATATATATATATACTTTAAGGACAATATGGTTATATTGTTCTACTCTTGAAATATATAATATGAAATTGTATTCTGCTATATGTATCATCTAAATTACACAGAGGCTTTGCAATATTCCACAATTCCTTACGTTCTCTTCAAGGCATGGGACCTAATTCGATGAACCTAATTCAATAAACCTTGAATAGTTAAATGATCCTGTGCAGGTTGTATACAATTTTTCATTCATCTGCGCTTTGCCAAATGATTATCCTACAACTGTACTCCTTTCCTTGAACTCTTAACGTCAGTGTTTCTTGAATTTTTCCTTTACTATTTAGTTACAGCTGACGTCACTTTTCTATGGTAATTAGACCCCAGGGTTAGTACGTATATACTTTAGCCAGTTATACACACAGACTTTTTCATATTGTTAACTAATGCTTCAATCCCGGATTGTGGACTCACGTGACATGCATTATATATATATATATATATATATATATATATATATATATATATATATATATATATATATATATATATTCTTTCTTTTTCTTTCTTTTACACTATTCGCCATTTCCCGCGTTAGCGAGGTAGCGTTAAGAACAGAGAACTGGGCCTTTGAGGGAATATCCTCACCTGGTCCCCTTCTCTGTTCCTTCTTTTGGAAAATAAAAAAAAAAAAATAATGAGAGGGGAGGATTTCCAGCCCCCCGCTCCCTCCCCTTTTAGTCGCCTTCTACGACACGCAGGGAATACGTGGGAAGTATTCTTTCTCCCCTATCCCCAGGGATAATAATTCATACTATCTGCCTTTATTCATTCCCATCACCACCCCGCCACACATGAAATAACAACCCCCTCCCCCCGCATGTGCGCGAGGTAGCGCTAGAAAAACACAACAAAGGCCACATTCGTTCACACTCAGTCTCTAGCTGTCATGTATAAAGCACTGAAACCACAGTTCCTTTTCCACATCCAGGCCCCACAGAACTTTCCATGGTTTACCCCAGACGCCCCACATGCCCCGGTTCAATCCACTGACATATATATATTATCCCTGGCCTGGGGATAGGGGAGAAAGAATACTTCCCACGTATTCCCTGCGTGTCATAGAAGGCGACTAAAAAGGGGAGGGAGCGGGTGGCTGGAAATCCTCCCCTCTCGATATTTTCTTAATTTTCCAAAAGAAGGAACAGAGAAGGGGGCCAGGTGAGAATAGTCCCTCAAAGGCCGTCCTCTGTTCTTAAGGTTACCTCGCTAACGCGGGAAATGGCGAATAGTAAGAAAAAAAAAAAAAAAAATATATATATATATATATATATATATATATATATATATATATATATATATATCCCTGGGGATAGGGGAGAAAGAATACTTCCCACGTATTCCCTGCGTGTCGTAGAAGGCGACTAAAAGGGGAGGGAGCGGGTGGCTGGAAATCCTCCCCTCTCGTTTTTTTTTTTTTTAATTTCCCAAAAGAAGGAACAGAGAAGGGGGCCAGGTGAGGATATTCCCTCAAAGGCCCAGTCCTCTGTTCTTAACGCTACCTCGCTAATGCGGGAAATGGCGAATAGTATGAAAGAAAGATATATATATATATATATATATATATATATATATATATATATATATATATATATATATATATATATATATATATTCCTAAGAGTCCATTTATTTATTCATCTATTATACTTAATCGCCGTCTCCCACGTTAGCGAGGTAGCGCAAGGAAACAGACAAAAAATGGCCCAACCCACCCATGTACACATGTATATACATAAACGCTCATACACGCAAATATACACACCTATACAATTCAACATATACATACATATACATCCACAGAACATATACATATATACTCATGTACATATTCATACATGCTGCCTTCATCCATTTTCGTCGCCACCCTGCCACACATGAAAAAGCAACCCCCCCCCCCAAGGTAGCGCTAGGAAAAGACAAAAAAGGCCGCATTCACACTCAGTCTCTAGCTGTCATGTGTAATGTTCCAAAAACACAGCTCCCTTCCCACATCCAGGCCCTACAAAACTTTCCATGGTTTACCCCAGACACTTCACATGCCCTGGTTCAATCCACTAACAGCATGTCGACCCTGGTATACTACATCGTTCCAATTCACCCCATTCCTTGCACGCCTTTCACCCTCCTACATGTTCAGGCCCCGATTACTCAAAATCTTTTTCACTCCATCTTTCCACCTCCACTTTGGTCTCCCACTTCTTGTTCCCTCACCTCTGACACATATATCCTCTTTGTTAATCTTTCCTCACTCATTCTTTCCATGTGACCAAACCATTTCAAAACACCCTCTTCTGCTCTCTCAACTACACTCTTTCTTTTATACAACTCCCAGTCATTTGCATTATTCCCCTGCAAAAATCGTCCAAATATCTCTCTCCTCTCTTTCACTAATAATCTTACTTCTTCATCCCACCTCTCACTACCCTTTCTAATCTGCACATCTCCCACGCTTCTCATGCCACAAACACCCCTCGCGCAAGCCATCACTGCTTCCCTAAATACATCCCATTCCTCCCCCATTCCCCTTACGTCCTTTGTTCTCACCTTTTTCCATTCTGTACTCAGTCTCTCCTGGTACTTCCTCACACAAGTCTCCTTCCCAACCTCACTCCCTCTCACCACTCTCTTCACCCCAACATTCTCTGTTCTTTTCTGAAAACCTCTACAAATCTTCACTTTCGCCTCCACAAGATAATGATCAGACATCCCTCCAGTTGCACCTCTCAGCACATTAACATCCAAAAGTCTCTCTTTCGTGCGCCTATCAATTAACACGTAATCCAATAATGCTCTCTGGCCATCTCTCCTATTTACATATGTAAACTTCTGTATATCTCTCTTTTCAAACCAGGTATTCCCAATCACCTATCCTTTTTCAGCACATAAATCTACAAGCTCTTCACCATTTCCATTTACAACACTGAACACCCCATGTACACCAATTATTCCCTCAACTGCCACATTACTCACCTTTGCATTCAAATCACCCATCACTATAACCCGGACTCGTGCATCAAAACTACTAACACACTCACTCAACTGCTCCCAAAACACTCGCCTCTCGTGATCTTTCTTCTCAGGCCCAGGTGCCTATGCACCAATAATCACCCATCTGTCTCCATCCACTTTCAGTTTTACCCATATCAGTCTAGGGTTTACTTTCTTACACTCTATCACAAACCATGGCTACTTTTGCGGGGCTTAGATGTGGAAAGTGAGCTGTGATTTCGGTGCATTACACATGACAGCTAGGGACAGAGTGTAAACGAATGTGGCCTTTGTTGTCTTTTCCTGGCGTTATCTTGTGCGCATGCGGGGGGAGGGGGTACCATATCATGTGTAGTGGGGTGGCGACGGGAATGGCTGAGGGCAGCAAGTATTAATATGTACATGTGTATATATTTATTTGTCTGTGTATGTATATGTATGTTTTTGTCTATATGTATATGTATGTATACATTGAAATGTATAGGTATGTAGATGTGCGCGTGTGGGCGTGTATGTAAATACATGTGTATGTGGGTGGGTTGGGCCATTCTTTCGTCTGTTTCCTTGTGCTACTTTGCTAACGAGGGAGAGTGACAAAGTACAATATATATATATATATATATATATATATATATATATATATATATATATATATATATATACATATATATATATATTTTTTTTTTTTTTATATACCTCGTCGCTGTCTCCCGCGTTTGCGAGGTAGCGCAAGGAAACAGACGAAAGAAATGGCCCAACCCCCCCCATACACATGTACATACACACGTCCACACACGCAAATATACATACCTACACAGCTTTCCATGGTTTACCCCGGACGCTTCACATGCCTTGATTCAATCCGCTGACAGCACGTCAACCCCTGTATACCACATCGCTCCAATTCACTCTATTCCTTGCCCTCCTTTCACCCTCCTGCATGTTCAGGCCCCGATCACACAAAATCCTTTTCACTCCATCTTTCCACCTCCAATTTGGTCTCCCTCTTCTCCTCGTTCCCTCCACCTCCGACACAGATATCCTCTTGGTCAATCTTTCCTCACTCATTCTCTCCATGTGCCCAAACCACTTCAAAACACCCTCTTCTGCTCTCTCAACCACGCTCTTTTTATTTCCACACATCTCTCTTACCCTTACGTTACTTACTCGATCAAACCACCTCACACCACACATTGTCCTCAAACATCTCATTTCCAGCACATCCATCCTCCTGCGCACAACTCTATCCATAGCCCACGCCTCGCAACCATACAACATTGTTGGAACCACTATTCCTTCAAACATACCCATTTTTGCTTTCCGGGATAATGTTCTCGACTTCCACACATTTTTCAAGGCTCCCAAAATTTTCGCCCCCTCCCCCACCCTATGATCCACTTCCGCTTCCATGGTTCCATCTGCTGACAGATCCACTCCCAGATATCTAAAACACTTCACTTCCTCCAGTTTTTCTCCATTCAAACTCACCTCCCAATTGACTTGACCCTCAACCCTACTGTACCTAATAACCTTGCTCTTATTCACATTTACTCTTAACTTTCTTCTTCCACACACTTTACCAAACTCAGTCACCAGCTTCTGCAGTTTCTCACATGAATCAGCCACCATATATATATATATATATATATTTTTTTTTCATACTATTCGCCATTTCCCGCGATAGCAAGGTAGCGTTAAGAACAGAGGACTGGGCCTCTGAGGGAATATCCTCACCTGGCCCTCTTCTCTGTTCCTTCTTTTGGAAAAAAAAAAATATATATATATATATATATATGGTGGCTGATTCATGTGAGAAACTGCAGAAGCTGTGTGTATGTACATGTGTATGGGGGGGGTTGGGCCATTTCTTTCGTCTGTTTCCTTGCGCTACCTCGCAAACGCGGGAGACAGCGACAAAGTATAAAAAAGAAAAAAAAAAAAAAATATATATATATATATATATATATATATATATATATATATATATATATATATATATTATTGACTGGTTGGTAAGGTTATTTAATGTATGTATGACACATGGTGAGGTGCCTGAGGATTGGCGGAATGCGTGCATAGTGCCATTGTACAAAGGCAAAGGGGATAAGAGTGAGTGCTCAAATTACAGTGGTATAAGTTTGTTGAGTATTCCTGGTAAATCATATGGGAGGGTATTGATTGAGAGAGTGAAGGCATGTACAGAGCATCAGATTGTGGAAGAGCAGTGTGGTTTCAGAAGTGGCAGAGGATGTGTGGATCAGGTGTTTGCTTTGAAGAATGTATGTGAGAAATACTTAGAAAAGCAAATGGATTTGTATGTAGCATTTATGGATCTGGAGAAGGCATATGATAGAGTTGATAGAGATGCTCTGTGGAAGGTATTAAGAATATATGGTGTGGGAAGCAAGTTGTTAGAAGCAGTGAAAAGTTTTTATTGAGGATGTAAGGCATGTGTACGTGTAGGAAGAGAGGAAAGTGATTGGTTCTCAGTGAATGTAGGTTTGCGGCAGGGGTGTGTGATGTCTCCATGGTTGTTTAATTTGTTTATGGATGGGGTTGTTAGGGAGGTAAATGCAAGAGTTTTGGAAAGAGGGGCAAGTATGAAGTCTGTTGGGGATGAGAGAGCTTGGGAAGTGAGTCAGTTGTTGTTCGCTGATGATACAGCGCTGGTGGCTGATTCATGTGAGAAACTGCAGAAGCTGGTGACTGAGTTTGGTAAAGTGTGTGGAAGAAGAAAGTTAAGAGTAAATGTGAATAAGAGCAAGGTTATTATGTACAGTAGGGTTGAGGGTCAAGTCAATTGGGAGGTGAGTTTGAATGGAGAAAAACTGGAGGAAGTGAAGTGTTTTAGATATCTGGGAGTGGATCTGGCAGCGGATGGAACCATGGAAGCGGAAGTGGATCATAGGGTGGGGGAGGGGGCGAAAATTCTGGGGGCCTTGAAGAATGTGTGGAAGTCGAGAACATTATCTCGGAAAGCAAAAATGGGTATGTTTGAAGGAATAGTAGTTCCAACAATGTTGTATGGTTGCGAGGCGTGGGCTATGGATAGAGTTGTGCGCAGGAGGATGGATGTGCTGGAAATGAGATGTTTGAGGACAATGTGTGGTGTGAGGTGGTTTGATCGAGTGAGTAACGTAAGGGTAAGAGAGATGTGTGGAAATAAAAAGAGTGTGGTTGAGAGAGCAGAAGAGGGTGTTTTGAAGTGGTTTGGGCACATGGAGAGGATGAGTGAGGAAAGATTGACCAAGAGGATATATGTGTCGGAGGTGGAGGGAGCAAGGAGAAGAGGGAGACCAAATTGGAGGTGGAAAGATGGAGTGAAAAAGATTTTGTGTGATCGGGGCCTGAACATGCAGGAGGGTGAAAGGAGGGCAAGGAATAGAGTGAATTGGAGCGATGTGGTATACCGGGGTTGACGTGCTGTCAGTGGATTGAATCAAGGCATGTGAAGCGTCTGGGGTAAACCATGGAAAGCTGTGTAGGTATGTATATTTGCGTGTGTGGACGTATGTATATACATGTGTATGGGGGTGGGTTGGGCCATTTCTTTTGTCTGTTTCCTTGCGCTACCTCGCAAACGCGGGAGACAGCGACAAAGTATAAAAAAAAAAAAAAAAATTTATATTTATATTTATTATACTTTGTCGCTGTCTCCCGCGTTTGCGAGGTAGCGCAAGGAAACAGATATATATATATATATATATATATATATATATATATATATATATATATATATATATATATATATATATATATTACTTTGTCACTGTCTCCCACATTATCAAGGTAGCGCAAGGAAACAGACGAAAGAATGGCCCAACCCACCCACATACATATGTATATACATACACGTCCATACACGCAAATATACATACCTATACATCTCAATGTATACATATATATACACACACAGATATATACA
The DNA here is from genome assembly GCF_036320965.1 of Panulirus ornatus. NCBI lineage: Eukaryota > Metazoa > Arthropoda > Malacostraca > Decapoda > Palinuridae > Panulirus > Panulirus ornatus. The sequence continues at coordinate 13,085,864 of NC_092275.1, read as the reverse complement.
TAAATACACATGTACATAATTCATACTGTCTGCCTTTATTCATTCCCATCGCCACCCCGCCACACACGAAATAACAACCCCCTCCTCCGCATATGCAAGAGGTAGCGCTAGGAAAAGACAATAAAGGCCATATTCGTTCACACTCAGTCTCTAGCTGTCATGTAATAATGCAACGAAACCACAGCTCCCTTTCCACATCCAGGCCCCACAGAACTTTCCATGGTTTACCCCAGACACTTCACATGCCCTGGTTCAATCCATTGACAGCACGTCCACCCTGGTATACCACATCGTTCCAACTCACTCTATTCCTTGCATGCCTTTCACCCTCCTGCATGTTCAGGCCCCGATTGCTCAAAATCTTTTTCACTCCATCTTTCCACCTCCAATTTGGTCTCCCACTTCTCCTCATTCCCTCCACCTACGACACATATATCCTCTTTGTCAATCTTTCCTCACTCATTCTCTCCATGTGACCAAACCATTTCAAAACACCCTCTTCTGCTCTCCCAACCACACTCTTTTTATTACCACACATCTCTCTTACCCTTTCATTACTTACTCGATCAAACCACCTCACACCACATAGTGTCCTCAAACATCTCATTTCCAGCACATCCACCCTCCTCCGCACAACTCTATCTATAGCCCATGCCTCCCAACCATATATCATTGTTGGAACCACTATTCCTTCAAACATACCCATTTTTGCTTTCCAAGATAACATTCTCGACTTCCACACATTCTTCAATGCTCCCAGAACTTTCGCCCCCTCCCCCACCCTATGATTCACTTCCGCTTCCATGGTTCCATCCACTGCCAAATCCACTCCCAGATATCTAAAACACTTCACTTCCTCCAGTTTTTCTCCATTCAAACTTACCTCCCAATTGACTTGTCCCTCAACCCTACTTTACCTAATAACCTTGCTCTTATTCACATTTACTCTCAGCTTTCTTCTTTCACACACTTTATCAAACTCAGTCACCAGCTTCTGCAGTTTCTCACCTGAATCAGCCACCAGCACTGTATCATCAGCGAACAACAACTGACTCACTTCCCAAGCCCTCTCATCCACAGCAGACTGCATACTTGTCCCTCTTTCCAAAATTCTTGCATTCACCTCCCTAACATACTTTGTCGCTGTCTCTCGCGTTAGTGAGGTAGCGCAAGGAAACAGACGAAAGAATGGCCCAACCCACCCACATACACATGTATATACATACACGTCTACATAAGCACATATACATACCAATACATCTTCTGTTTCCCCTTTTAGAAAGTTAAAATACAAGGAGGGGAGGGTTTCTAGCGCCCTGCTCCCATCCCCTTTAGTCGCCTTCTACGAGACATGAGGAATGCATGGGAAGTATTCTTTCTCCCCTATCCCCTAAAGGGGGTGGCCACTGAAAAGTCTCCATAACTGTTGAACTCAGGCCACTTTTTAGCCTCTAGTGCCTTACTCTTAACAACCCACTGGCAAAGGGCAACTTTAGCAGTATTTGAGGTTAACCCAATGTTCCTACCAACTACTGCTACCTATTGTGTCTTTTTATTATTACTGCCTAATGTTACACCCTACTATTTGTACTTAAAGTTTCTACCTAAAGCTCCTGTCTAACATTTCTACCTAATGCTTCCATCTAATGCTTCAACCATTTATCCAAAAGGCAGGGCTAGTGCAAATCCCTCACTGCAGGAAAATCTGGAGTTGTGAGGAATGACTTGTGTGAGTTAAAAGACTAATGCTTTTCTACAATAATCACACTAATCTGTGAACTTCTGAACATTTCAACTATCACAGACATTCTCACAGAAACCTACTGGTCAGTTGTTTGAATTTCTTTGTATAAGTATCTTGGCAATTACTACTTTGTCAACTAATAATGATATATTTTGTCATACTCTTCTGGTATAATACCAACATTCAAAATGCCTTTAAGTATTAGATCATTACAAATTTTAGGGTATTCCAATGACACTGTGACACATTCTTTATATATTCTTTGCAAGTAAATGCTAATGCCATATATTCTTGAAAATATTAGACTTATTACATAACTTTTCTGTGAAGCCAATAATGAAGAGTCTAATCTCACACATTCTGAAATATTTTAAACTTTTATGATACTCAAAATTACTGCTTATGCTGTCTACCTAATGCTGATTGCCTCACTTTAGTACTATCATTGGAAAAACTAGAATATTTTTCTATCATTTTGCTTTGACATTTTGTGATATATTCTTTACACTATTGAGTCCTTTCAACATGATTTCTAATGATTAATAAATATCACCGCCTCACATGCAGAATCATATAAAATATGAATTTTTGTAATGTTCATGCCATAACTCATGCTGACTGTCAGCTTCATTCAACTGCTTAATCAATTTCAGGGAAGATTTCCAAGGAGATTTATTTGATATATTAATGGCATTTTCCTTTATTGATACTTTTGTACAAATTTTATTTGAAATCTGAGAAAATTAAAATTAAGTAAGCGGTTCATAAAACATACATGCATCAATATGGACCGAGTCTGTAATTTTTAGTGTATAACCAAACCATCCTCACATACAACTGTAAGATCTGTCTAGTCTTTGAATTTCATATGGTTGGTGGTCTCAGGGAAAATAATCTGACATCAACACAGCCAGTGAAATGTCTAAATGCTCTATGCTATACTTGAAATATACAATATATAGTACACATAACTAATTTTCATTCATTCACCTAATATGTATTAATACAAAATCTAATCAGTGAAAACATAAATAATATCTTGGTTAAAAGCATCATTACTTTAACACACAAATAATATGTAGTAACCCCTTAGATTTGATTAAAATGCTGCAAGTGACTCTGACCTGGCATTTTGTCCACAGGAAAATGACTACTTTTGATTTCATTTTTAATTAAATGATTCAACAATTCTAATTTCAAATACTTTATGATATATGTATCATGCACAATACACACAAGATTATTTCTTACTTATTCATCTAAAGCATATCACTGGATCTAACAATTAAATAAAGCTTCCTTGGTGTAGTAGTTACCATTGCAGGATATGAATCATGTGCAGGCCTGCAAGGATTCAAATCTTGCACAGGATAGTCAGTATAGAGCCAACCCAGACATTCATCCAAATTTAAAATAACTCTGATTTTTCACTGTGATTTACAAAATTTTATCCTCATTGATCAAGACTTACCATGGATTCTGGCAGACAGAAATGATGATCTGAGGTTGGAATAATTCTAAATATTTTCTTATCTATCTACCTTTCTATCTATATATCTGATGCTCACTCCTTCTGAGAACTCCCATCAAGGGTGTGGCCACAGTAAAAGAGTCTCCATTTGTCCCTGTCCTTACATGCCTCCCTTGCAAGCACCATTTCTCCTCCATTTCTCTCCCTCCAGTACTCTTCCTCTCTATTTCCTTCTGTCACAGGTGGTCTTCCTCTCACACTAACCCCTTTACTCGTATTATCATAAACAACTCCCTTTGTAAATTCCCTGTCTTGCATTCTGATGAGTTTCAGTTGCTGAGGTTACTTTTTTAAAAGTTCTTCAAATGGCTAAAAATGGCTGAAAACTGTTCCAGATGGGATCAAGACTGACAATTATACAATTTGCAGCAGCAGCATAAAACAGTACTATCAATCAAGCAATGTATGTGGTGTGCTACATGTTAGCCCTGCATAATGGTAAAATCTGATCACAGGTACTGATGAGTAGGCAGGTATTCACAACCACATAGACTTGTGAATGAATATTCATATGCATTATAAGATCCCAGTGACATTCAAACTTCTTTTCACACAACACAAGGTAATAGTTTTATATCTGAATGGGAAAGAATGTGTTTTTTAAGGTGAAACCTTTGAGTAAAACCTTTACCACACTCAAAACATGAAAAAGGAGTTTCACCAGTGTGCAGCAGCATATGTCTCTTTAGGCTATTGTTTTTTGTGAATCTCTTCTGACACACATAACACTGAAATGGGCTTCCACCAGAATGAGTGTGTATGTGTCGTTTCAATTCATATTTTGTTGAATACATCTTTCCACAATCTGAACAGTGAAATGGTTTCTCTTGTGAATGAGTATATATATGCCTCTTCATGTTCCCTTTCTGAGAAAACATTCTCTCACAAACTGGACATTGGAATTCTCTTTTATGATTCAGCATATGTTTTTTAAGGTCAGATACTGCTGAATACTTTTTTAAACATTCAGAACACTGAAATTTTCCAGTATGAGTAATCAAGTGTTTTTTAAGAAGTTTCTTTTTATGGAATTCTTCTCCACATATTTCGCACTGGGAAATATGATTCTCTGAAGGGATGATTTGAGACACTTTAGTAATATGGCCCTTTGAGCTCATGTTATTTGTTATAGTAGTCACTCCTGAATACTTTTCAAACTCTTGCACTGGCACTGCACAACCAATTTCACTGGTATCTGCTTTTCCACATCTAGGTATAGATTTTTCATCAATGTAACATAAAAGTTTGTAAACTTTATCAAGGTTTTTACTGGCTGTTTTGCATAAACTTTTCATAAAACTTTCCTCTTTCAGTCTTATGCCTGACAACCGTTTATCAAATAACATATTTGCAGTAGTTTTAATTTTTTCCTTATCACTGTAAATATTAAGATTTTCTTTAAGTCTTTTATCAGTTATGTTCTTATATTCATTAACATTCTCTTCTCTGATATCTGATATTTCTAACTTTAAATAGTCATCAACTAATTTACCAGGCAGTGTACAAATGCTTTGATCAGTTTCATCTTTTTGAAGGATTGATTCAAAAACCATGTCATACAAGACACCATCTGTCTCTGTTGCTATTTCTTTTTTGAGAGAAATTTCTTTAAGGCTTTCATTTCTTATAGAATGTAAAAGCTCTGATTTTAAATAATTTTCAACTCCTTCACCAGGAGTTACACACAAATCTTCCTTAATTTCACCTTTTGTAGAACCTAACTCTGAATCCTGGTCACATGAAAATATATCCACATAACTTTTATGGCTACAAATCTCAAAAAGTTCTTTTTTGACACAATCTTCATCAGATTGAAATATCTTTCTAACCCCTTTATTAAAGGCTTTATGAGGATTTTTCTTATTCTGCTTCTTTTCATGATGTTTCTCAGTTTTGTTACTATGTGTTATAAGGTGTCTCTTGAGGCTATTGCTCCTTGTAAATGTCTTTTGGCACACAGAACACTGGAATGGATTATCCTCAGAATGAGTAAGAATATGTATTTTGAGTTCATACTTGGTGGTGTACTTTTTAATACACTTGGAACAATGAAATGGTTTTTCCCCAGTATGAGTCAATATGTGTCTTTTTAAATTACCCTTCTGTGAAAATCCTCTTTCACACACAGAGCAAAAAAACACATTCTGCCTTAAAGTCGAATTATATGACATTTTATGATTGGGGGCCATCGTGAAATGTACCATATATAATACAGGACAATAAAATCTTAGGCCACAGAATACCTGGGAAAAATAGGCTTAGTGCATCATATTACAGATATCAGTTTCATAATAAGTTTCGTCTTGATTTTTTCACTCTAAAAAAAATCTTGCTTATTTGTATATACACAAGAAAACAAATCTGATGCAAATCATTTCAAATTATTAATGGCCCTAAACATTCCTTCATTTATACAGTGCATACAGTATAAACCAGTACAGATGCTTTGTAACCAAATAAATAAGCACAGAATCAAGCAAGAATTTTCTACGCTAATTGGTTTTCTATTTACCTTCTTGATTCACACCATGGAACAATTGACTATACACTACGGTAAAATACAAAGAGAAATAATATCATTATAACTTCAAGACTGAAGATAATTTCCAAAACATTTAAATATGAGTGCTTCTGGGAATAAATTTCTAACTTTATGATGACTTTACAGAGTGTTTTCTACAGCAATTCTGATGTCTTGGTTCACTTCCACATTAGGCTTGCTTCATTGACAGGTTATTCAAAAGAAGCTCTAACAATTTCTTCTCTGGCATAATCACTGCAACACATTTCTACCTGCAAATTGCATTAATAATCAGCTTTTGAGACTTATGTACATACTGCAAAAAAGACAATTTATTTTGATATGATTATCTAAGCCTAAGAAGGGCAAGTCAAGATGCTTATGGTTGTAAAACCCGTCAAAGTTTAATTTTGGTTAACACTATAGTAATACTCATATTAAAGAAACCCCTGATAACTCAGTATTCAATTACTCATAATCTGTGTAAACTCAGTATGGCTCTGGCTATTACTGGGAAACACATGGCAACATGGATGCTAAGCTGGTAGCTCTGTTCTAGTGCATGGCATCATTAGTTACCACATGGCTGTCACAATAAGAGGAATCATTAGTTACCACATGGCTGTCACAATAAGCGGATAAGCAAAGGTATTCTCATGCATAATTACATATTCTCATTCTTACTGGGACTGCAAGCTTATAATGTCTTCCAGGACAAGCTTATATAAATTGCCAACCTCTTGTAACCCCTTTGGGAGCAAGGGGACCAAGTTTAAAGGCATGACCATTGAAAAAAAGTTGAAAGAGCTCCACTGCATAAATGGTAGTGCCTCTAAATACATGGTGTGTGAAGATTTTAGTCATTAAGTATTGTACACAGTGTAAAGTGACTGTACAGGACATTATTGTAAACATCAGTGCCTCTTGTTCAGTATGACAATAAATCTTGTGGTGTTAAGTGATAATTCAAATACAGCATGTACAGCTTGAATTAAGGGTGTTATGCAACAACTGTTGAGCTCCATAACTGTGTTATGCACTTTATACTACCACCACCATTTGCACCGCTGCAAACTGTTTCAAAACTTATTCATACAAGTCCCCCATAAAACTGTTTCCAAAGCTGCATTATACGTATTTTCATGTCTATTTCAGTATTAAGCCATGTTTTTGGGGATTTATGATACCTTAAAAAATCCACCAAGTCAGCAAAGCGTGAGGCTCGTATGAGTGAAGTTATCAAGCGGTCACTCTAACCCTATTAACCACCTATCAGTAGTTCTAAAGTAATGTGGTTATGCAAACACATTGTAATATGATATACCATAGTCAGATGAGAGACTGCAACGCTCAACCCATGGTCTTTAATCCTACCAAGACCAGAAAGAATTATCAAATGAAAGTAAATTCAGCAGGTCACTAAATTCGCCCACCAATGACTTGAAAGAATCCCAAAAAGGGACTTATTCTATACTGTTGCAGCTGTGGATGAGTTAAGCATCCTGAAATCTGATTTTACCTACATGACAAACTTTATGACCAAATGAGGGCAGAAAGTTCATTAATTCCAATCAAATTAAATGCACTCAAATGAGTAATTTCATAAATACAATAAATTAATGATAATGCATGCTTCACTGATACACTCCTATCCCTTACTAATGAGAGCAGCAGTTTGAAGATATAATCTTTTCCTTTGTTTAGGAAGAGCATTTCAAAAAGTGATCATCAATTCTTGATAATACAATACTATGATATTTTCAAATCATTATAGAACTTAGTATTTACCTTGCACTCATGGTAATGCTGACTTGTATTTATATATATTCTAATATACTTTGTCGCTGTCTCCCACGTTGGCAAGGTAGCGCAAGGAAACAGATGAAAGAATGGCCCAACCCACCCACATACACATGTATATACATAAATGCCCACACAGGAAGATATGCATACCTATACATTTCAACATTTTATCTTTACTATACTTTGTTGCTGTCTCCTGCTTTAGTTTGGCAGCGCAAGGAAACAGACGAAAGAATGGCCTAACCCACCCACATACACATGTATATACATACATGTCCACACACGCACATAAACATACCTATATATCTCAACATATACATACATATACAGATACATACATACACATGTACATATTCATACTGTCTGCCTTCATCCATTCCCGTTGCCACCCCGCCATACATGAAATGGCACCTCCTTACCCCCCCCCCCTGCGTGTGTGAGGTAGCGCTAGGAAAAGACAACAAAGGCCACATTCCTTCACACTCAGTCTCTAGCTGTCATGTGTAATGCACCAAAACCACAGCTCCCTTTCCACATCCAGGCCATACAAAAGTTTCCATGGTATACTCCACATACCCTGGTTCAATCCATTGATATCACATACACCCCAGTATATGACATCGTTACAATTCACTCTATTCCTTGCACACCTATCACCCTCCTGTATGTTCAGGCCCCGATTGCTCAAAATCTTTTTCACTCCATCCTTCCACCTCCACTTTGGTCTCCCACTTCTCATTCCCTCCACCTCTGACACACATATCCTCTTTGTCAATCTTTCCTCACTCATTCTCTCCATGTGACCAAACCATTTCAATATGCCCTCTTCTGGTCTCTCAACCATACTCTTATTACCACACATCCCTCTTACCCTTTCATTACTTACTCGATCAAACCACCTCACATCACATATTGTCCTCAAACATCTCATTTCCAACACATCTACCCTCCTCCACACAACTCTATGCTCATGCCTCACAACCATATAAGACTGATGGAACCACTATTCCTTCAAACATACCCATTTTTGCTCTCCAAGATAACGTTCTCATCTTCCACACATTCTTCAGAGCTCCCAGAACCTTCGCCCCCTTCCCTATTCTGTGACTCATATCCACTTCCATGGCTCCATCCGCTGCTAAATCTACTCCCAGATATCTAAAACATTTCAATTCCTCCAGTTTTTCTTCATTCAAACTTACCTCTCAGTTTACTTGCCCCTCAACCCTACTGAACCTAATAACCTTGCTCTTACTTACATTGACTCTCAGCTTTCTTCTTTCACACAATTTACCAAACTCAGTCACCATCTTCTGCAGTTTCTCACCCGAATCAGCCACCAGCACTGTATCATCAGTGAACAACAACTGACTCGCTTCCCAAGCCCTCTCATCCACAACAGACTGCATACTTGCCCCTCTCTCCAAAACTCTTGCATTCACCTCCCTAACAACCCCATCCATTAAGAAATTAAACAGCCATGGAGACATCACACAACCATGCCACAAACCAACATTCATTGGGAACCAATCACTTTTCTCTCTTCCTACTCATACACATGCCTTACTTCCTTAATAAAAACTTTTCACTGCTTCTTGCAACTTACCTTCCACACCATATACTCTTAATACCTTCCACAGAGCATCTCTATCAACTCTACATATGCCTTCTCCAGACCCATAAATGCTACATATAAATCCATCTGTTTTTCTAAGTATTTCTCACATACATTCATCAAAGCAAACACCTGATCCAAACATCCTCTACCACTTCTGAAACCACACTGCTCTTCCCCATCTGATGCTCTGTGCATGCCTTCACCCTCTCAATCAATACCCTCCCATATAATTTCTCAGGAATACTCAACAAACTTATACCTCTGTAATTTGAACACTCACTCTTATCCCCTTTGCCTTTATACAATGGCATTATGCATGCATTCCACCAATCCTCAGGCACTTCACCATGAGCCATACATACATTGAATGTTCTCACCAACCAGTGAACAACACAGTAACCCCCTTTTTTAATAAATTCCACTGCAATACCATCCAAACCTGCCACCTTGCTGGTTTCATCTCCTGCAAAGCTTTCACTACCTCTTCTCTGTTTACCAAACCATTCTCCCTGACCCTCTCACTTCGCACACCACCTCAACCAAAACACCCTATATCTGCCACTTTATCATCAAACACATTCAACAAACCTTCAAAATACTCACTTCATCTCCTTCTCACTTCACCACTACTTGTTATTACCTCCCAATTAGCCCCCTTCACCGATATTCCCATTTGTTCTCTTGTCTTACACACATTATTTACCTCCTTCCAAAACATCTTTTCATTCTCACTAAAATCTAATGATACTCTCTCACCCCATCTCTCATTTGCCCTCTTTTTCACCTCTTGCACCTTTCTCTTGACCTCCTGTCTCTTTCTTTTATACATCTCCCAGTCATTTGCACTATTTCCCTGCAAAAATTGTCCAAATGCCTCTCTCTTCTCTTTCACTAACAATCTTACTTCTTCATCCCACCACTCTACCCTTTCTAATCTGCCCACCTCCCACTTTTCTCATGCCACAGGCATCTTTTGCACAAGCCATCACTGCTTCCCTAAATACATCCCATTCCTCCCCCACTCCCCTTACATCATTTACTCTCACCTTTTTCCATTCTGCACTCAATCTCTCCTGGTACATCCTCATACAAGTCTCCTTTCCAAGCTCACTTACTCTCACCACTCTCTTCACCCCAACATTCTTTCTTCTTTTCTGAAAACCTTTACATATCTTCACCTTCGCCTCCACAAGATAATGATCAGACATCCCTCCAATTGCCCCTCTCAGCACATTAACATCCAAAAGTCTCCTTTCACGCACCTATCAATTAACACGTAATCCAATAATGCTCTCTGCCCATCTTTTCCACTCACATAAGTATACTTATGTATATTTCTCTTTTTAAACCAGGTATTCCCAATCATCAGTCCTTTTTTCAACACACACAAATGTACAAGCTCTTCACCATTTTCATTTACAACACTGAAGACCCCATGTACACCAATTATACCCTCAACTGCCACATTACTCACCTTTGCATTCAAATCACCCATCACTATAATCCGGTCTTGTGCATCAAAGCGGCTTGTACAAATACTAATTTTACTTTCAATTCATCAACTGCTGATGTGCCATATATGGTATGGTATGCCTCTGGTAGCTGACTGTGAGTGTGCTATATACAATCAGGGGTTTCCAAAAATCTTGCATGTAGTAAGTAGGGAAGTAGAGTCAGAAAACAATTACTGACAAAACTCAAAGTTGACATATCCTTTACCCATATCTGGTCTGTAACCATCAAAATGCTGAGGAGGAAAGTACATCAAGTTCATGCTGCCACAGTAGTACAAGAAAATGTATAAAAGTAATGCAATAATACATTAGCACTGAAGACAAAACCATTTGACATCCAAGCTAGTTTTGATGTGGAGGTACAATAGTAATAAACCAAACAAAATCATTTAGTATCCAAAGCCATTAGGGCTATGGAGACAAACCAGTAACCTATCCCACCCTGAAACTATTGAACGATAATCAGTGCTTAAATGCTCCTTCGTAATCGTGCAGATTACAGTAAGCTTTTCAATTCTGATCATGAAACATGGACAGATTTTCCGATTTTATGTTTAATACATTTTTAGCTTCTATGTTTATATGTATGTAACTTAAATTCAACTTACAAATTACATTGTTATAGGTAAAAATCTATATTAGCTCAGTACTGATATTTGATTTGGATACTTAATAAGTCTGTTTTGCAATGCTGGTATTTCAAAGAAGGCAGTAACAGTTGTCAGAACATGAATCTGAACTTTACATAGAATTCAACAATATCAAATAAGGCAATAATAGTGAGAATTCTGCATACCAAGGTAATTATGAGGTTGATTAATGTAAAAGTTATTCTTTTTTTTTTTTTTGCTTTGTCGCTGTCTCCCGCGTTTGCGAGGTAGCGCAAGGAAACAGACGAAAGAAATGGCCCAACCCACCCCCATACACATGTATATACATACGTCCACACACGCAAATATCCATACCTACACAGCTTTCCATGATTTACCCGACGCTTCACATGCCCTGATTCAATCCACTGACAGCACGTCAACCCCGGTATACCACATCGTGAATCATAGGGTGGGGGAGGGGGCAAAAATCCTGGGAGCCTTTAAGAATGTGGGGAAGTCGAGAACATTATCTCGGAAAGCAAAAAATGGGTATGGTTGAAGGAATAGTGGTTCCAACAATGTTGTATGGTTGCGAGGCGTGGGCTATGGATAGAGTTGTGCACAGGAGGGTGGATGTGCTGGAAATGAGATGTTTGAGGACAATGTGTGGTGTGAGGTGGTTTGATCGAGTAAGTAATGTAAGGGTAAGAGAGACGTGTGGAAATAAAAAGAGCGTGGTTGAGAGAGCAGAAGAGGGTGTTCTGAAATGGTTTGGGCACATGGAGAGAATGAGTGAGGAAAGATTGACCAAGAGGATATATGTGTCGGAGGTGGAGGGAACGAGGAGAAGTGGGAGACCAAATATTATATATATATATTTATTTATTTTTATTATACTTTGTCGCTGTCTCCCGCGTTTGCGAGGTAGCGCAAGGAAACAGACGAAAGAAATGGCCCAACCCCCCCCCATACACATGTATATACATACGTCCACACACGCAAAAATACATACCTACACAGCTTTCCATGGTTTACCCCAGACGCTTGACATGCCTTGATTCAATCCACTGACAGCACGTCAACCCCGGTATACCACATCGCTCCAACTCACTCTATTCCTTGCCCTCCTTTCACCCTCCTGCATGTTCAGGCCCCGATTACACAAAATCTTTTTCACTCCATCTTTCCACCTCCAATTTGGTCTCCCTCTTCTCCTCGTTCCCTCCACCTCCGACACATATATCCTCTTGGTCAATCTTTCCTCACTCATTCTCTCCATGTGCCCAAACCACTTCAAAACACCCTCTTCTGCTCTCTCAACCACGCTCTTTTTATTTCCACACATCTCTCTCACCCTTACGTTACTCACTCGATCAAACCACCTCACACCACACATTGTCCTCAAACATCTCATTTCCAGCACATCCATCCTCCTGCGCACAACTCTATCCATAGCCCACGCCTCGCAACCATACAACATTGTTGGAACCACTATTCCTTCAAACATACCCATTTTTGCTTTCCGAGATAATGTTCTCGACTTCCACACATTCTTCAAAGCTCCCAGAATTTTCGCCCCCTCCCCCACCCTATGATCCACTTCCGCTTCCATGGTTCCATCCGCTGCCAGATCCACTCCCAGATATCTAAAACACTTCACTTCCTCCAGTTTTTCTCCATTCAAACTCACCTCCCAATTGACTTGACCCTCAACCCTACTGTACCTAATAACCTTGCTCTTATTCACATTTACTCTTAACTTTCTTCTTTCACACACTTTACCAAACTCAGTCACCAGCTTCTGCAGTTTCTCACATGAATCAGCCACCAGCGCTGTATCATCAGCGAACAACAACTGACTCACTTCCCAAGCTCTCTCATCCCCAACAGACTTCATACTTGCCCCTCTTTCCAAAACTCTTGCATTCACCTCCCTAACAACCCCATCCATAAACAAATTAAACAACCATGGAGACATCACACACCCCTGCCGCAAACCTACATTCACTGAGAACCTATCACTTTCCTCTCTTCCTACACGTACACATGCCTTACATCCTCGATAAAAACTTTTCACTGCTTCTAACAACTTGCCTCCCACACAAAATATTCTTAATACCTTCCACAGAGTATCTCTATCAACTCTATCATATGCCTTCTCCAGATCCATACATGCTACATTCAAATCCATTTGCTTTTCTAAGTATTTCTCATACATTCTTCAAAGCAAAGACCTGATCCACACATCCTCTACCACTTCTGAAAACACAATGCTCTTTCCCAATCTGATGCTCTGTACATGCCTTCACCCTCTCAATCAATACCCTCCCATATAACTTACCAGGAATACTCAACAAACTTATACCTCTGTAATTTGAGCACTCACTCTTATCCCCTTTGCCTTTGTACAATGGCACTATGCACGCATTCCGCCAATCCTCAGGCACCTCACCATGAGTCATACATACATTAAATAACTTTACCAACCAGTCAACAATACAGTCACCCCCTTTTTTAATAAATTCCACTGCAATACCATCCAAACCTGTTGCCTTGCCGGCTTTCATCTTTCATATTCCTATGAGTCCACGGGGAAAATAAAACACGAAAAGTTCCTATGTGCACTTTCGTGTAATAATCACATCATCAGGGGAGACACAAGAGAGAAATATAACAGTCAGTTGATATACATCTAAGAGACGAAGCTAGGATGCCATTTGGTAAACATGTGATTGTCCAAAACATACAACAAGCGTTCATAAACTTATCATTTTACAAATCTTATTAACAATAAAGTTATCTAATTTGTATAGACCATCACTAATATTAAGATTATAATTCTTTGTGTATTTAATAATAGAAGATTCAATGATATTTCTCCTGGTAATAGAGTTAGAGTTAATAACTGAGATGACGTTACTCCAGTCAATACAATGATCATAGTTTTTAACGTGATTAAACAAAGCATTTGATTCTTGTCCCATTCTTATACTACATTTATGTTGCTTAAGTCTAACAGAAAGATTCTTACCATTCTGACCAACATAAAATTTATCAGTTTCCACTAAGCACTTTATAGATGCATCCAAGAGAATTTTCTGGTAAATTCCTGATTAAGATATTCTTTACAGTATTATTGTTGCTAAAGGCAACATTTACATTAAAGGATTTAAGCAACATGGGAAGCAAAGTGAAATTATTATTAAAAGGAAGAACTAAGAGATTCTTGGTGTCAATGGGAGGTTTGGGCTCAACTCTATAAAATGATTTCCCCATGGATTCATAGGAATATCTTGATCATGCGCAAAATTCTGATCTTTTCCAATATATATATATATATATATATATATATATATATATATATATATATATATATATATATATATACATATATATATATTTTTTTGCTTTGTCGCTGTCTCCCGCATTTGCGAGGTAGCGCAAGGAAACAGACGAAAGAAATGGCCCAACCCACCCCCATACACATGTATATACATACGTCCACACACGCAAATATATATACCTACACAGCTTTCCATGGTTTACCCCAGACGCTTCACATGCCCTGATTCAATCCACTGACAGCACGTCAACCCCGGTATACCACGTCGATCCAATTCACTCTATTCCTTGCCCTCCTTTCACCCTCCTGCATGTTCAGGCCCCGATCACACAAAATCTTTTTCACTCCATCTTTCCATCCCCAATTTGGTCTCCCACTTCTCCTCGTTCCCTCCACCTCTGACACATATATCCTCTTGGTCAATCTTTCCTCACTCATTCTCTCCATGTGCCCAAACCATTTCAAAACACCCTCTTCTGCTCTCTCAACCACGCTCTTTTTATTTCCACACATCTCTCTTACCCTTACGTTACTTACTCGATCAAACCACCTCACACCACACATTGTCCTCAAACATCTCATTTCCAGCACATCCATCCTCCTGCGCACAACTCTATCTATAGCCCACGCCTCGCAACCATACAACATTGTTGGAACCACTATTCCTTCAAACATACCCATTTTTGCTTTCCGAGATAGTGTTCTCGACTTCCACACATTCTTCAAGGCTCCCAGAATTTTCGCCCCCTCCCCCACCCTATGATCCACTTCCGCTTCCATGGTTCCATCCGCTGCCAGATCCACTCCCAGATATCTAAAACACTTTACTTCCTCCAGTTTTTCTCCATTCAAACTTACCTCCCAATTGACTTGACCCTCAACCCCACTGTACCTAATAACCTTGCTCTTATTCACATTTACTCTTAACTTTCTTCTTTCTTCTTTATTTTACTATATTATCATTTTCATTTTGATTTGTCGCTGTCTCCCGCGTCAGCGAGGTAGCGCAAGGCAACAGACAAAAGAAATGGCCCAACTCACCCACATGCACATGTATATACATACACGTCCACACACGCAAATATACATACCTATACATCTCAACGTATACATATATATATACACACACAGACATACATATATACCCATGTATATCATTCATAGTCTGCCTTTATTCATTCCCATTGCCAACCCGCCACACATGAAATAACAACCCCCTCCCCCTTCAAGTATGCGAGGTAGCGCTAGGAAAAGACAACTAGGGCCACATTCGTTAACACTCAGTCTCAAGCTGTCGTGTAATAATGCACCGAAACCACAGCTCCCTTTCCAAATCCAGGCCCCTCAGACTTTCCATGGTTTACCCCAGACACTTCACATGCCCTGATTCAATCCAATGACAGACCCCGGTATACCACATCGTTCCAATTCACTCTATTCCTTGCACGCCTTTCACCCTCCTGCATGTTCTGGCCCTCATCACTCAAAATCTTTTTCACTCCATCTTTCCACCTCCAATTTAGTCTCCCACTTCTCCTTGTTCCCTCCATCTCTGACACATATATCCTCTTGGTCAATCTTTCCTCACTCATTCTCTGCATGTGACCAAACCATTTAAAAACACCCTCTTCTGCTCTCTCAACCACATTCTTTTTATTACATCTCTCTTACCCTATTATTACTTACTCGATCAAACCACCTCACACCACATATTGTCCTCAAACATCTCATTTCCATCACATCCACCCTCCTCTGCACAACTCTATCTATAGCCCACGCCTTGCAACCACATCACATTGTTGGAACCACTATGCCTTCAAACATACCCATTTTTGCTTTCCGAGATAACGTTCTCGACTTCCACACATTCTTCAACACTCCCATAACTTTCGCCCCCTTCCCTACCCTATGATTCACTTCCACTTCCATGGTTCGATCCGCTGCCAAATCCATTCCCAGATATCTAAAACACTTCACTTCCTCCAGTCTTTCTCCATTCAAACTTACCTCCCAATTAACTTGTCCCTCAACCCTACTGTACCTAATAACCTTGCTCTTATTCACATTTATATATATATATATATATATATATATATATATATATATATATATATATATATATATATATATATATATATGCAAAGCCATCTTAACGGTGAAATTCATCAAAGGGGTAACACTGGGCGATCCACACCTTAAGTTTAATATAATGTCTGCGTATTTTCAATATCATTTCTGCCACTAGGCGAGGTTTTTCTGGGTTTCGATGATATTCAAAAGTATTTCTACTTTTACATTAACCCCAAAGTTTGCCTTGTATCCATAACAGTTATCCCTATTTTCTATCCTCCGATAAATCAACGTACTCCAAATCATGCTCAGCATTTTATTATATCATCTAAACAACATAAGCTTTGCAGAACACAGTCAATATCTAAAGTCAACCGATGCGGAGCTAAAGTGATACACTATACTAAACCAAATTTTTACCTTGTTAATTTCATCAGTTCACTTTAATGATGCCTTACAGGTCTGCAAGACTGACGCTTTGATTTAATTCTACTGCTCCTCAGCCGGTATCATTGTTACCCTAGGCCACTCTTATAGCCACCTCTTATTAGAGTCGCTGTTATGACAAAAACTGAGTACATCTTGAGACTAGTGGAGTATATGGCTTAATATTTCATAAACTTACCGTCATATGACATATATCCATATCTTTATATTTAATTGAGTGATTAGAATTATGAATTAACTAGTGTACATAACATGATGTAGAAGTTATGTATTTTAATAACAAAGTGTATCTAAAATTTCCAAATGTACTGAATAAAAATAAATGAAATACTTTTCAATCGTTATGCGATAGTTTTCCTCACCTGCTTTGGGAACTGGAAAAGTTCGCTGTCTATCTCACTCGCCGGAGACCTTGCTGGCTATATAACTGATAGCGGAACATATGAAAATCCCTAAAACAATTCAGATATAAAGGATAAGAATACACAGTGGTATAATACAGAACATGTTCAGCACTATGGCGACATCATATAGAAGCTGAAATCAGGGTGCAATGATAAATCAAGGTCATCCTAGTAAATTCATTTACTGCCCTCATGAAACCAAACATAAATAAGAAAAGGAATAATATCAAAGCCCCATTTTAACAAAATACCGTGAGATTAAATGTAATGTAAGTTACTAACTTCCACTGAAGCAAAGAGCACCTTCAGTGTGCTAATGAATTTTCATGGCCATTTCTGTTTACGCTTTACAGTGAACGTTTTCCTTACTCAAGTCAGCATGTATTAGCCTATCCAACTTGGTGTTGTGATGAGGTAGCTGACCATGATCTACACCCTCCTCAGCCCCTTCGGTTCGTATCCTGAGTATGGCTGTCGACCTACAACCAACTCAGCTGTTAGTTCTCCTTTTGGAACTTGGTGTCTAGTTAAGGCTAGTATGTGTCTCTATGCGAATACCCTGCGTGTCACAGAGTTTTACACTCGTTTTGCCCCGTCTCTTAACCTTGTATATATATATATATATATATATATATATATATATATATATATATATATATATATATATATATATATATATATAAAGATGAAAGATGGCAAGGCAGCAGGATTGGATGGTATTGCAGTGGAATTTATTAAAAAAGGGGGTGACTGTATTGTTGACTGGTTGGTAAGGTTATTTAATATATGTATGACTCATGGTGAGGTGCCTGAGGATTGGCGGAATGCGTGCATAGTGCCATTGTACAAAGGCAAAGGGGATAAGAGTGAGTGCTCAAATTACAGAGGTATAAGTTTGTTGAGTATTCCTGGTAAATTATATGGGAGGGTATTGATTGAGAGGGTGAAGGCATGTACAGAGCATCAGATTGGGGAAGAGCAGTGCGGTTTCAGAAGTGGTAGAGGATGTGTGGATCAGGTGTTTGCTTTGAAGAATGTATGTGAGAAATACTTAGAAAAGCAAATGGATTTGTATGTAGCATTTATGGATCTGGAGAAGGCATATGATAGAGTTGATAGAGATGCTCTGTGGAAGGTATTAAGAATATATGGTGTGGGAGGCAAGTTGTTAGAAGCAGTGAAAAGTTTTTATCGAGGATGTAAGGCATGTGTACGTGTAGGAAGAGAGGAAAGTGATTGGTTCTCAGTGAATGTAGGTTTGCGGCAGGGGTGTGTGATGTCTCCATGGTTGTTTAATTTGTTTATGGATGGGGTTGTTAGGGAGGTAAATGCAAGAGTTTTGGAAAGAGGGGCAAGTATGAAGTCTGTTGGGGATGAGAGAGCTTGGGAAGTGAGTCAGTTGTTGTTCGCTGATGATACAGCGCTGGTGGCTGATTCATGTGAGAAACTGCAGAAGCTGGTGACTGAGTTTGGTAAAGTGTGTGGAAGAAGAAAGTTAAGAGTAAATGTGAATAAGAGCAAGGTTATTAGGTACAGTAGGGTTGAGGGTCAAGTCAATTGGGAGGTGAGTTTGAATGGAGAAAAACTGGAGGAAGTGAAGTGTTTTAGATATCTGGGAGTGGATTTGTCAGCGGATGGAACCATGGAAGCGGAAGTGAATCATAGGGTGGGGGAGGGGGCGAAAATTTTGGGAGCCTTGAAAAATGTGTGGAAGTCAAGAACATTATCTCGGAAAGCAAAAATGGGTATGTTTGAAGGAATAGTGGTTCCAACAATGCTGTATGGTTGCGAGGCGTGGGCTATGGATAGAGTTGTGCGCAGGAGGATGGATGTGCTGGAAATGAGATGTTTGAGGACAATGTGTGGTGTGAGGTGGTTTGATCGAGTAAGTAACGTAAGGGTAAGAGAGATGTGTGGAAATAAAAAGAGCGTGGTTGAGAGAGCAGAAGAGGGTGTCTTGAAATGGTTTGGGCACATGGAGAGAATGAGTGAGGAAAGATTGACCAAGAGGATATATGTGTCGGAGGTGGAGGGAACGAGGAGAAGAGGGAGACCAAATTGGAGGTGGAAAGATGGAGTGAAAAAGATTTTGTGTGATCGGGGCCTGAACATGCAGGAGGGTGAAAGGAGGGCAAGGAATAGAGTGAATTGGAGCGATGTGGTATACAGGGGTTGACGTGCTGTCAGTGGATTGAATCAAGGCATGTGAAGCGTCTGGGGTAAACCATGGAAAGCTGTGTAGGTATGTATATTTGCGTGTGTGGACGTGTGTATGTACATGTGTATGGGGGGGGGTTGGGCCATTTCTTTCGTCTGTTTCCTTGCGCTACCTCGCAAACGCGGGAGACAGCGACAAAGTATAAAAAAAAAAAAAAAAAAAATGACTCATGGTGAGGTGCCTGAGGATTGGCGGAATGCGTGCATAGTGCCATTGTACAAAGGCAAAGGGGATAAGAGTGAGTGCTCAAATTACAGAGGTATAAGTTTGTTTAGTATTCCTGGTAAATTATATGGGAGGGTATTGATTGAGAGGGTGAAGGCATGTACAGAGCATCAGATTGGGGAAGAGCAGTGCGGTTTCAGAAGTGGTAGAGGATGTGTGGATCAGGTGTTTGCTTTGAAGAATGTATGTGAGAAATACTTAGAAAAGCAAATGGATTTGTATGTAGCATTTATGGATCTGGAGAAGGCATATGATAGAGTTGATAGAGATGCTCTGTGGAAGGTATTAAGAATATATGGTGTGGGAGGCAAGTTGTTAGAAGCAGTGAAAAGTTTTTATCGAGGATGTAAGGCATGTGTACGTGTAGGAAGAGAGGAAAGTGATTGGTTCTCAGTGAATGTAGGTTTGCGGCAGGGGTGTGTGATGTCTCCATGGTTGTTTAATTTGTTTATGGATGGGGTTGTAAGGGAGGTAAATGCAAGAGTCCTGGAAAGAGGGGCAAGTATGAAGTCTGTTGGGGATAAGAGAGCTTGGGAAGTGAGTCAGTTGTTGTTCGCTGATGATACAGCGCTGGTGGCTGATTCATGTGAGAAACTGCAGAAGCTGGTGACTGAGTTTGGTAAAGTGTGTAGAAGAAGAAAGTTGAGAGTAAATGTGAATAAGAGCAAGGTTATTAGGTACAGTAGGGGTGAGGGTCAAGTCAATTGGGAGGTGAGTTTGAATGGAGAAAAACTGGAGGAAGTGAAGTGTTTTAGATATCTGGGAGTGGATCTGTCAGCGGATGGAACCATGGAAGCGGAAGTGGATCATAGGGTGGGGGAGGGGGCGAAAATTTTGGGAGCCTTGAAAAATGTGTGGAAGTCGAGAACATTATCTCGGAAAGCAAAAATGGGTATGTTTGAGGGAATAGTGGTTCCAACAATGTTGTATGGTTGCGAGGCGTGGGCTATGGATAGAGATGTGCGCAGGAGGATGGATGTGCTGGAAATGAGATGTTTGAGGACAATGTGTGGTGTGAGGTGGTTTGATCGAGTAAGTAACGTAAGGGTAAGAGAGATGTGTGGAAATAAAAAGAGCGTGGTTGAGAGAGCAGAAGAGGGTGTTTTGAAATGGTTTGGGCACATGGAGAGAATGAGTGAGGAGAGATTGACCAAGAGGATATATGTGTCGGAGGTGGAGGGAACGAGGAGAAGAGGGAGACCAAATTGGAGGTGGAAAGATGGAGTGAAAAAGATTTTGTGTGATCGGGGCCTGAACAAGCAGGAGGGTGAAAGGAGGGCAAGAAATAGAGTGAATTGGAGTCATGTGGTATACAGGGGTTGACGTGCTGTCAGTGGATTGAAGCAAGGCATGTGAAGCGTCTATATATATTCTTTCATATTATTCGCCATTTCCCGCATTAGCGAGGTAGCGTTAAGAACAGAGGACTGGGCCTTTGAGGGAATATCCTCACCTGACCCCTTTCTCAGTTCCTTCTCTTGGAAAATTAAAAAAAAAAAAAGAAAAAATGAGAGGGGAGGATTTCCAGCCCCCGCTCCCTTCCCTTTTAGTCGCCTTCTACGACACGCAGGGAATACGTGGGAACTATTCTTTCTCCCCTATCCCCAGGAATATATTCAGACATAGGCTAGGGCGTGTCCATGTATACATTGGAGGAAAGACATGGTATATACAGATAGTTAAGAGACAGGACAACAAGGGCAAAAAAGAAAAATCTACCCGTAGTACATAAATAGTAATCGCACACAAATCTAAGCCAAGTATCCATTTTTCGACCTGCTGTAATGGTAAGATAAACTGCTAGGATTGGCTGTGGCCGACTGCTGCGTCTAGAATTCGCTAATGGTCAGCAACGTCAACACCACACATGAAGGCCTATGAAATTATCAACGTGTTGTACAGGGAGGGAGTTTTACACTTGTGGGCTTCCATCTCTTGATTACTCTTACTATCATACAACCTCTTGAAATTATGTCCTGCCAATCTGTTCCATTCATCCACCACTCTTATACTGTAAAAGTATTTATTCGCATCCTTATTTTAAACTTTCTTACTTTCATGTTTTGTCCTCTGCTTGCTCTACCCCATCTCTCAATGTACTGTCCACTACCTACTTCATCGATCTCTTTTAAAAACTTCGAGGTTGTGGACAGATCATCCCTCCGTCGTGTCTCTTTCAAGGCGGGTAAATCTTAAGCCTCCAGCCAGCCTTTTCCTGTAACTTAACTGTCTCGGTTCTGATGCCATCTACGGTGCTCTTCTGTGGACCTTCTCCATAATTTTTTGTCTTTTCTTTTTAAGTGTGGTGACCATACCCGAGAAGCATATTCTAGTTCTGATCTGAAGATATGAATAGCCTGCTAAATACTTCCTTATCCACCTGTGCCTGTGTGTGTGTGTGTGTATGTGTGTACATTAGATAAGGTTGAGAGACCTTGAGAGACAGGGCAACACGCTTGTTAAAGCTGTCTCATAATACACAGACAACATCTCTTTCCTAGAAGTTGTGAATTTGCTATACAGATCCCATACGCAACTCGTCCATTGGCTGTACTCTACCGTATATACGAACATAGTTGCCTTACCTGCGTTTCTGTCCCTCTCTTAATCCTTACATTTTATGACGAATTAGACAAATACTCCCCTAAATGCCACAACATTCTCTTTCGGCTCATCAGTGGCAAATCTCAGAGGACGACATGCATATCCTTAAGAATTAAATTTCGGCTACTTTGGGGAGTTAAGTTTTCAAAAGTAATGCTCATCTCTAATCTCATCTCAGTTCATTTATAAAGACCCGATTTTTCTTATCAACCTATATTTACTGTATCTTCCAATATTAAAAGTCGAGGTATTATCTGATGTCTGCTGCGTCCCACACTGGGTGCTACTGTAGAAAGACCTCCCGAATTAGAAGAGTGAATCAATTCAGTGCGATAAGAAATACAACATATATCTTTATAAATTTTTTCTTATCTTAAAACCAGGATGGACTATATGACATAGAGCTAAGAAGACATTTTTAGGCTTTTTTCTCATTTTAATAAATTGTAATGATTGTGGTTATTTGTTCGCTGACTTTGTGTTCGCTGGGACTGATTTTGCCCTGTGGCCACAGGCCTGAGAGCCACCTCCTTCCTTCTACAGCCTGTTATCGTTCCACGTGTAAAATCTTTGTCTGGTTTTTTCGAAGTTAGACCAACATTGTGGATAATTTAGTTGTGCGATAAAGTTTCCGTCATAAACCATATTAAATACGACTGCAATGCAGCGTGTGATGTAAGTATAGCAGGCCCTGCACAGTACTTAAGGGAATGGAGTGTTAGTACGACCATTGAGGGTCATCGTTGCTGACAAGATGGGCTGAAGTACATACTACTAACCACCATGACATACGGGTCTTCAGAAGACCAGTAATTGCCAGATATAGTTCAGTTGAGCTGTTAGCTTTCACTGTAGACTTTTTATAATGGATAAGGTTGTAGACTTCTTCAAACTTATTATCTTTTAGGGTTGACCGGTGTTCTGCAATGCTAGTGTTGCATTTAGAGAAAACATTAGTAATAGCAGAGCGTGATGTGGATCATTCTGACTAAACGATAATAGATTAAGCAATGAGGATTATAGACAGAGAAAACGTGAGGTTAATTTTGTAAAAGTAGACAGTACACTTGTAACACTATAGACCTATGGTCAACAGCAATTAATGTTCTTGTAGGTAACACAGTCATAGGCATTCCAGGCTCTTTCCTTCATATGTTCATATCTCAGGTGAGGCAGGTGGTCCGCAGTCAGTCCACTGTTTTGCCAAATTGGGGATGGTTGGAAAACTGCTGATTCTTTGAGTGTTGATCGTAGCATCGAATTTAAGGTAAATTTTAGGGGCTACATTTTTTTTTTTTTTTTGTTTCCATTGATTTGTAGAAGTCTCCTACTTTTACTCCACATTTCACCTAGCTTTATATTCCTCACCACTATTGAATTACATATCCAGATCATGAAGTGCCACTCATTATTTGTACTTCAGACATGGCACTGTTTCAGAGGTTAGCCTGAGGAAAAACGGTACTGGGATTTCCATTGTATATTTGGGAAGGCGGTGGAGCTACACACAAAGAATATCTAACCAACTTCTGGGAGTCACAGTCTATGTCCCAGTTTATTTTGGATGCCCAGTTCTCTCTCTCGTCAGTGTCTCTAAAGACTATTAAACAAATTAGCATCAACATAATAAGTACACTCCTTTAGCTAATATATTTAAATACCATAAAAGTAATTTCCAGTAACAAATAATAACATGCCCATTTTATTTAAAGCTTAAACAGTATTCTCTGGATATTATTACCAGCTCAGTCTGTATTTGTCAGGATCACTCTTAATCAAAGGATGATTAAGTGGTAGCATTAAACTAGTACAAATCCAGTATGTGATGATTATTAGGCACTTTGTTTACATCCAATTTTCAGAGTGTATTACATATTCAGATTGGGGAAGAGCAGTGTGGTTTCAGAAGTGGTAGAAGATGTGTGGATCAGGTGTTTGCTTTGAAGAATGTATGTGAGAAATACTTAGAAAAGCAAATGGATTTGTATGTAGCAGTTATGGATCTGGAGAAGGCATATGATAGAGTTGATAGAGATGCTCTGTGGAAGGTATTAAGAATATATGGTGTGGGAGGCAAGTTGTTAAAAGCAGTGAAAAGTTTTTATCGAGGATGTAAGGCATGTGTACATGTAGGAAGAGAGGAAAGTGATTGGTTCTCAGTGAATGTAGGTTTGCAGCAGGGGTGTGTGATGTCTCCATGGTTGTTTAATTTGTTTATGGATGGGGTTGTTAGGGAGGTGAATGCAAGAGTTTTGGAAAGAGGGGCAAGTATGAAGTCTGTTGGGGATGAGAGAGCTTGGGAAGTGAGTCAGTTGTTGTTCGCTGATGATACAGCGCTGGTGGCTGATTCATGTGAGAAACTGCATAAGCTGGTGACTGAGTTTGGTAAAGTGTGTGAAAGAAGAAAGTTAAGAGTAAATGTGAATAAGAGCAAGGTTATTAGGTACAGTAGGGTTGAGGGTCAAGTCAATTGGGAGGTGAATTTGAATGGAGAAAAACTGGAGGAAGTGAAGTGTTTTAGATATCTGGGAGTGGATCTGGCAGTGGATGGAACCATGGAAGCGGAAGTGGATCATAGGGTGGGGGAGGGGGCGAAAATTCTGGGAGCCTTGAAGAATGTGTGGAAGTCGAGAACATTGTCTCGGAAAGCAAAAATGGGTATGTTTGAAGGAATAGTAGTTCCAACAATGTTGTATGGTTGCGAGGCGTGGGCTATGGATAGAGTTGTGCGCAGGAGGATGGATGTGCTGGAAATGAGACGTTTGAGGACAGTGTGTGGTGTGAGGTGGTTTGATCGAGTAAGTAACGTAAGGGTAAGAGAGATGTGTGGAAATAAAAAGAGCGTGGTTGAGAGAGCAGAAGAGGGTGTTTTGAAATGGTTTGGGCACATGGAGAGAATGAGTGAGGAAAGATTGACCAAGAGGATATATGTGTCGGAGATGGAGGGAACGAGGAGAAGAGGGAGACCAATGGAGTGAAAAAGATTTTGTGTGATCGGGGCCTGAACATGCAGGAGGGTGAAAGGAGGGCAAGGAATAGAGTGAATTGGAGCGATGTGGTATACCGGGGTTGACGTGCTGTCAGTGGATTGAATCAGGGCATGTGAAGCGTCTGGGGTAAACCATGGAAAGCTGTGTAGGTATGTATATTTGCGTGTGTGGACGTATGTATATACATGTGTATGGGGGTGGGTTGGGCCATTTCTTTCGTCTGTTTCCTTGCGCTACCTCGCAAACACGGGAGACAGCGACAAAGCAAAAAAAAAAAAAAAAAAATTACATATTCTACATACAACACATGGGACCATTGTTAGTAAATGACCTTTAGCACATGAAAGGATGCAATAAAAACTTTTTTTTTTTTTCGCTGTCTCCTTTTTCCATAGCCAGAGGTTGAACCATTATGTGACATCCATTTTTTTCATTTCATTTCAAGCTAGAAGTTTCAGTTTTCTAAATTGTTTTCTAAATTTTCTAAATCATTATCTTGTGGAGGCTAAGGTGAAGATTAGTATGGGTTTTCAGAAAAGAGGAGTGAATGTTGGGGTGAAGAAGGTGGTGAGAGTAAGTGAGCTTGGGAAGGAGACCTGTGTGGGGAAGTACCAGGAGAGACTGTGTACAGAATGGAAAAAGGTGAGAACAATGGAAGTAAGGGGAGTGGGGGAGGAATGGGATGTATTTAGGGAATCAGTGATGGATTGCGCAAAAGATGCTTGTGGCATGAGAAGAGTGGGAGGTGGGCTGTTTAGAAAGGGTAGTGAGTGGTGGGATGAAGAAGTAAGAGTATTAGTGAAAGAGAAGAGAGAGGCATTTGGACGATTTTTGCAGGGAAAAAATGCAATTGAGTGGGAGAAGTATAAAAGAAAGAGACAGGAGGTCAAGAGAAAGGTGCAAGAGGTGAAAAAAAGGGCAAATGAGAGTTGGGGTGAGAGACTATCAGTAAATTTTAGGGAGAATAAAAAGATGTTCTGGAAGGAGGTAAATAGGGTGCGTAAGACAAGGGAGCAAATGGGAACTTCAGTGAAGGGCGTAAATGGGGAGGTGATAACAAGTAGTGGTGATGTGAGAAGGAGATGGAATGAGTATTTTGAAGGTTTGTTGAATGTGTCTGATGACAGAGTGGCAGATATAGGGGGTTTTGGTCGAGGTGGTGTGCAAAGTGAGAGGGTTAGGGAAAATGATTTGGTAAACAGAGAAGAGGTAGTAAAAGCTTTGCGGAAGATGAAAGCCGGCAAGGCAGCAGGATTGGATGGTATTGCAGTGGAATTTATTAAAAAAGGGGGTGACTGTATTGTTGACTGGTTGGTAAGGTTATTTAATGTATGTATGACTCATGGTGAGGTGCCTGAGGATTGGCGAAATTCGTGCATAGTGCCATTGTACAAAGGCAAAGGGGATAAGAGTGAGTGCTCAAATTACAGAGGTATAAGTTTGTTGAGTATTCCTGGTAAATTATATGGGAGGGTATTGATTGAGAGGGTGAAGGCATGTACAGAGCATCAGATTGGGGAAGAGCAGTGCGGTTTCAGAAGTGGTAGAGGATGTGTGGATCAGGTGTTTGCTTTGAAGAATGTATGTGAGAAATACTTAGAAAAGCAAATGGATTTGTATGTAGCATTTATGGATCTGGAGAAGGCATATGATAGAGTTGATAGAGATGCTCTGTGGAAGGTATTAAGAATATATGGTGTGGGAGGCAAGTTGTTAGAAGCAGTGAAAAGTTTTTATCGAGGATGTAAGGCATGTGTACGTGTAGGAAGAGAGGAAAGTGATTGGTTCTCAGTGAATGTAGGTTTGCGGCAGGGGTGTGTGATGTCTCCATGGTTGTTTAATTTGTTTATGGATGGGGTTGTTAGGGAGGTAAATGCAAGAGTCCTGGAAAGAGGGGCAAGTATGAAGTCTGTTGGGGATGAGAGAGCTTGGGAAGTGAGTCAGTTGTTGTTCGCTGATGATACAGCGCTGGTGGCTGATTCATGTGAGAAACTGCAGAAGCTGGTGACTGAGTTTGGTAAAGTGTGTGGAAGAAGAAAGTTAAGAGTAAATGTGAATAAGAGCAAGGTTATTAGGTACAGTAGGGTTGAGGGTCAAGTCAATTGGGAGGTGAGTTTGAATGGAGAAAAACTGGAGGAAGTGAAGTGTTTTAGATATCTGGGAGTGGATCTGTCAGCGGATGGAACCATGGAAGCGGAAGTGGATCATAGGGTGGGGGAGGGGGCGAAAATTTTGGGAGCCTTGAAAAATGTGTGGAAGTCGAGAACATTATCTCGGAAAGCAAAAATGGGTATGTTTGAAGGAATAGTGGTTCCAACAATGCTGTATGGTTGCGAGGCGTGGGCTATGGATAGAGTTGTGCGCAGGAGGATGGATGTGCTGGAAATGAGATGTTTGAGGACAATGTGTGGTGTGAGGTGGTTTGATCGAGTAAGTAACGTAAGGGTAAGAGAGATGTGTGGAAATAAAAAGAGCGTGGTTGAGAGAGCAGAAGAGGGTGTTTTGAAATGGTTTGGGCACATGGAGAGAATGAGTGAGGAAAGATTGACCAAGAGGATATATGTGTCGGAGGTGGAGGGAACGAGGAGAAGAGGGAGACCAAATTGGAGGTGGAAAGATGGAGTGAAAAAGATTTTGTGTGATCAGGGCCTGAACATGCAGGAGGGTGAAAGGAGGGCAAGGAATAGAGTGAATTGGAGCGATGTGGTATACCGGGGTTGACGTGCTGTCAGTGGATTGAATCAAGGCATGTGAAGCGTCTGGGGTAAACCATGGAAAGCTGTGTAGGTATGTATATTTGCGTGTGTGGACGTGTGTATGTACATGTGTATGGGGGGGGGGTTGGGCCATTTCTTTCGTCTGTTTCCTTGCGCTACCTCGCAAACGCGGGAGACAGTGACAAAGTATAAAAAGAAAAAAAAAAAAAATTGTTTCTTACATTTTTCATATGTATATATATATGTATGTGTGTGTGTGTGTATATGTGCGTGTGTATGTGTGTGTACATATATATATATATATATATGTATATATATATATATATATATATATATATATATATATATATATATATATATATATATATATATATTATCCCTGGGGATAGGGGTGAAAGAATACTTCCCAAGCATTCCTCGCATGTCGTAGAAAAACTCCTTATGTATTGAAAATCATGAGCATGCTACCC
Source organism: Panulirus ornatus (assembly GCF_036320965.1). NCBI lineage: Eukaryota > Metazoa > Arthropoda > Malacostraca > Decapoda > Palinuridae > Panulirus > Panulirus ornatus. The sequence goes on along the minus strand of NC_092275.1, from coordinate 13,057,052 downwards.
ATTGTATGCTGAAATACAGTTCTGGCATAACAAGCATGAAAGATTGATTCCCCCATCCTTACTTTCCTTTCCTGATTTAGTGAAGTAGTGTGTCGAACAAACGTCTGAGCCTCTGAGGGACAGTCATTTGCTTGACTTCTGGCCCTCCTTTTGTATGAAAGACATTTTTTTCTTCCAATAACCTTTCCTAGCTTAGCAAGGTAGTGTTTCAAGAACAGTGTAGCTTTTGAAGAGAAATCCTCTTTTTGCTCCTTCTGTTCCCCATGTTATATGGGAGGCATTCTGAATTTTTTCTTAATTCCTTCTGCATTTGCAAGGTGCAGGCCAGGAACAGATAGCTGAGCTTTTGAAGAAAATTTGGCTTCCCTGTTATTCCTTTGAGAAAGTTAATTCAGAGTTGAGTTAAAAGTGTTCCTACATATAAACTCTGGCAGGCTCACTTCTAAACTTGACCCTCTTGCCCTACGCCAGTGTTGGTTCCCTTTCCATCTTCCGTAGTTATTACTTTGGTTTTTACTCCTGATAGCTGGCTGCTTGTGTGCCCCCATAATTGGCATAGCTACACACTACTCAGCAAGCTGCTGCATCACACAATTTATTTATGGCTGTTGGCATCTCGAAGGAGGGCTCTTTTGATGACTTGTTTCTATCCCTTTACCTTGAAGCTTTATAAATCTCTACCCTCTCATATCTTTTCCAATAAATATGACCTTGCACATTTTTAAGACAGGAGGAGGAGGATACATGTGATAGTGTGGATGCATTGGATATGTAATTTAGCATGGAAACAGAAGGATATGCCTAAAGATTTGGTGAAAGCATTTATTGTCCCATTATACAAGTGAAGAAGTGCTTAGGATGTATGTAGCGCTTATAGGGAAATACGTCTGCAAGTGTTGATTGATAGTGTGAGGAAGTGACTGAATTTAGAATAAGTGAGGAAAAAGGGAGTTTAAGGAAAGGCAAGGGATGTGTGAATGAAATTTTTGTGGTAAAATGACTAATCTATCTATCTATATCTCTGATGCCTGTTCCCAACTGGAACTTCCTCAAGGGGGTGGCCATGTCAATAGAGTTTCCATAACTAGTAAACTCAAGTGCTGCTTTGTAGTCTTTAGTGCCTCGCCCTTAACAGCCCATCAGCAGAGGGTAACTCTAGCAGTGTTTGCAGAGGCTCCTACCTAATTTCTCTTTTGACTACTACTACCTAGTGCTCCTGCCTAATGTTTCTACCTACCACTTCACCTAATGTTTCTACCTAATGCTCCTGCCTGAATATTTCTATTGCTGCTAACATTTTGCATAGTTCTCACCTCAGGAAAATCTAAAGATACAAAGAATGAGCTGTGTCATTTAAGCATTTTCAAGTGTTATGTATGATAAGGAGAGATTGCATGCTTGTGGACAGAATGCCAGTAGTCCACATGTGTGAGGTGAAAGGACAGAATGCCATTAGTCCAGATGTGGGTGAGGCAGAAAGAAAAGACAGCTTTCTGGGTCAGAGTAGTGCAACTTGACAACTAACCCACCTGATACCCAGGTAGGTAGTACTAGTAATATATTTATTTCCCTGGTCATTAGCTGCCTACCAAGTACTACCTCAAAATGATTGTGAAAAATTATTTAGCAAAAGGTAAGAAGCTGCATGCAGCTTTTTTGGATCTGGATGAAGCATATGACAGAGTCAAGTGAAATGCTTTATGGGATGTGTTAAGGATATATGGGGTAGGGGTATAACTGTTGGATGGTGTGAAAGCCTTCTGTAGAGTAGTAAACGCAAGTGTAAGAGTGGATGGAGAGTTTAGTGAGTTTCAGTATACACATGGATGTGAGGCAGGGCTGTGTGGTGTCATTGTGGCTTTTTAACATATATATGGATAGTGATAGGTGAAAGCCAAACTAGGGAAAGGGGTGGAGAGAGGGAGTGTGGCAGTGAGGTTTTGTGGCTAGTGACAAGCCTGTCTCTGGATGATTCTGTGTTTGCTGAGAATGAAGAGGAGTTGCAGAAAGTTGTATGTTTTATGTGTGTAAGCATAGGCAAGTAAAGATAATTGCAATTAAAAGTAAAGTAATTGCATTTGACTGGAAACAATAAGAGTATAGATTGTGCAAAACAGTATAAAGTGAAAGATGAAAGTGTACTAAACTGTATCATAGATAAGGGTCCAGAAAGATTGGAAGAGGTGAGAGAATTTGATTATTTAGGAGCCCTTTGGGTAAGTTTAATGCTATGGAAAGAGAGAAAGCAGTACAGGGTAGAAGAGTCATTGAGTAGCAGTGTAAGTATGGAAGTGAAGAAAGGATTAAGGGACAGCATAGTCCTTCCAACCCTGACCTATGCAGATGAAGCATGGACATGGAATGAGTCACAGAGATCAAGCGTCCAGGCTGTGGAAATGGCCTATTTGAGAGGAGCATGTGGTACTACTAGATGGAATGAAGAAAAAAATGAGGTGGGTGTACGAGAGATTTGTTATGATAGGAAATGCACAGGGAATCAATTGAGGGGTGATAGAGTGGGTGGAGTGTAATACTTTGAGATGGTTTGGGCATGTGGAAAGAATGCAGAAATTAATTGGAAAGAGTACTGAAGGGAGAGAAATGTTGGAAGAATGTGTGGAATGGTGTATGCGAGGGAGGCTTCTAAGGACAGGGATGAATGGAGATCCCTTAATGGGAGTTCCCTAAGGTAATGGAAATGAGTGATATAGATAGATCACTTCTGCCAGAATTTGTAAATGCTTTCCCATGTCTCTTCTTTTTCTCATTCTTTAATCTCCCTATATTTCAGTCAAGGCATGGCACTGTGTGGACTTCTGTCCATGAGTGGAACTTTAAAAAAAAAATCACTTTTTTGGTTACTAGTGACATGCAGAAGATAAATGAGTGATATTCTTCCATATTAGAAAACACCATAGATATCAATAGCTCATAACTTTTCAACTCATTACCTTCATGCATTAGGAATATTGTATTAAGGACCACTTAGAAAGAAATTTGAAAGATAACAAATATCTACAAGTATTTGATTGGTCAGGTTGTGGAGGATACATGATTTTGGCACTACCTCACTTTGGCTGATTTAAAGAGCAACAAGGCATTGGTTCAAGATGGAAGTTTGGAAGTAGATCAGCTTCCAGAAGCAATGGAAGGTGTACATGATATATTTTGGCCTCTGTTGCCCCACAGTTTTGTGTTCATGGACCTTTCACTGTAATTATTATTCAGTTCTTCCATACAAATGCATGTATTACCATGATAGAAATGACATTGATTTTTCTTAAAGTTATTGATTTATTCATATACTGCATTTCAGAAAGCCCCGTAACCATAAGTCAAGACGTGCATTGGAGAGACGAGAACCTAAGATTATTGAGAATTCAAAACAGTGCCTGTTCATATTTGGACAGAAAACCAGTGAAGCTGTTCGGCAGTGTTCAAAGGATATTGTAAGTATACATGTAATCTTCATTTACAACATGTGAGTTTTGATTAATAACATTTTTACTTTTGGACACATCTTTAATTTTTTTTTATGTTGAGGGCTCGAGTCACGGACAAAAGTCCACATCAAGGCCAGGCCTTTATGGAAATATCGAGAAATTTATGAAATGGAGAAAGAAAAGACAAAGGAAAATATTCAAAAGTTTTTGAGAAAGTGAAAAACCTGTCTTTTGAAATGTGATTGGTCATAGTTATTGGGAAAGACATGAGAAGATAGAGTTCCAGAGCTTCTGTGTGTAGGGAAAGAAGCAGGTATGAAGATGGCCCACCCTTAAGTTGCTGATAGCCACACACTAATCATGTGATGCAGCAGCTTGCCGAGTATTGTGGTCTAGTTAGTGGTGTGGGCACACTAGCAGCCAGCTCTCAGGAGCAAAAACCAAAGTAATACCTTTAGAAGTAATCCAATATTGCATTGTAGGGCAAGGGGGTCAAGTTTTGAAGTTAGCTTGGGACAGTTTATAAGGTGGATCACTTTCGACTCTGGCAAGTATGGATGCAGAGCTAGAAGCACCCCAAATGTGAGAGCAGTAGTCCATACAAGGACGAAATAATCCCTTGTATAAATGGAGTAACTGTTCAGAGGAGAAATTTATACATTTAAACAGGACACCCACTTTCTTAAAGGCAGACTTACCTATACCTGTAGTGTGGGGTTTCCAAGAAAGAGTAAATGTTACGGAAAAGTATGTTCATTGAGGTCAAGAGGTGGAATTACAGAACTTTCAAAGGAGAGACGAGAGTTGTGAGGAGTTTTTGACAGAGTGATGGGTAGAACTGGGTCTTGGAGGCATTAAACTTCACAAGATTTTGTGTACCCCACTGAGATATCCTGTCCAATTCTAAGTTTATTGAGGAGGCTGTGTCAAGACGAGATTCAGATTGAGTGAGAGAAGAGAGAGCAGAATTGAAGGATGTGCATGAATGCAGTGGAGTGAATGTTACAGAAATGCCAAGTATGTTCATTGAGGTCAAGAGGTGGAATTACAGAACCCACAAAGGAGAGGTGAGAGTTATTATTGTGTATATATATTGTTATATATTGTGTATGGGGGGGGGGGTGGGGCCATTTCTTTCGTCTGTTTCCTTGCGCTACCTCGCAAATGCGGGAGACAGCGACAAAGTATAAAAAAAAAAAAAAAAAAAAAAAAAAAAATTATTATTATACTTTGTCGCTGTCTCCCACGTTTGCGAGGTAGCGCAAGGAAACAGACGAAAGAAATGGCCCCCCCCCCCCATACACATGTATATACATACGTCCACACACGCAAATATACATACCTACACAGCTTTCCATGGTTTACCCCAGACGCTTCACATGCCTTGCTTCAATCCACTGACAGCACGTCAACCCCGGTATACCACATCGCTCCAATTCACTCTATTCCTTGCCCTCCTTTCACCCTCCTGCATGTTCAGGCCCCGATCACACAAAATCTTTTTCACTCCATCTTTCCACCTCCAATTTGGTCTCCCTCTTCTCCTTGTTCCCTCCACCTCCGACACATATATCCCCTTGGTCAATCTTTCCTCACTCATCCTCTCCATGTGCCCAAACCACTTCAAAACACCCTCTTCTGCTCTCTCAACCACGCTCTTTTTATTTCCACACATCTCTCTTACCCTTACGTTACTCACTCGATCAAACCACCTCACACCACACATTGTCCTCAGACATCTCATTTCCAGCACATCCATCCTCCTGCGCACAACTCTATCCATAGCCCACGCCTCGCAACCATACAACATTGTTGGAACCACTATTCCTTCAAACATACCCATTTTTGCTTTCCGAGATAATGTTCTCGACTTCCACACATTCTTCAAGGCCCCCAGGATTTTCGCCCCCTCCCCCACCCTATGATCCACTTCCGCTTCTATGATTCCATCCGCTGCCAGATCCACTCCCAGGTATCTAAAACACTTCACTTCCTCCAGTTTTTCTCCATTCAAACTCACCTCCCAATTGACTTGACCCTCAACCCTACTGTACCTAATAACCTTGCTCTTATTCACATTTACTCTTAACTTTCTTCTTCCACACACTTTTCCAAACTCAGTCACCAGCTTCTGCAGTTTCTCACATGAATCAGCCACCAGCGCTGTATCATCAGCGAACAACAACTGACTCACTTCCCAAGCTCTCTCATCCCCAACAGACTTCATACTTGCCCCTCTTTCCAAAACTCTTGCATTTACCTCCCTAACAACCCCATCCATAAACAAATTAAACAACCATGGGGACATCACACACCCCTGCCGCAAACCTACATTCACTGAGAACCAATCACTTTCCTCTCTTCCTACACGTACACATGCCTTACATCCTCGATAAAAACTTTTCACTGCTTCTAACAACTTTCCTCCCACACCATATATTCTTAATACCTTCCACAGAGCATCTCTATCAACTCTATCATATGCCTTCTCCAGATCCATAAATGCTACATACAAATCCATTTGCTTTTCTTAGTATTTCTCACATACATTCTTCAAAGCAAAGGGTGCTAATGAGGAGGTAATAACAAGTAGTGGTGAAGTGAGAAGATGGGGTGAGTATTTTGAAGGTTTGTTGAATGTGTTTGATGATAGAGTGGCAGATATAGGATGTTTTGGTTGAGATGGTGTGCAAAGTTAGAGTGGTCAGAGAGAATGATTTGGTGAACAGAGAAGAGGTAGTGAAAGCATTGCAGATGAAAGTCGGTAAGGCGGTGGGTTTGGATGGTATTACAATGGAATTTATCAATAAAAGGGGATGACTGTTGTTGTTGACTGGTTGGTAAGGATATTCAGTTTATGTATGGTTCATTGTGAAGTGACTGAGGTTTGGAAGAATGCATGCATAGTGTCATTGGACAAAGGCAAAGGGGATAAAGATTAGTGTTCAAATAACAGAGGTATTGGTGAACAGAGAAGAAGTAGTGAAAGCATTGCGGAAGATGAAAGCCGGCAAGGTGGCGGGTTTGGATGGTATTACGGTGGAATACATTAAAAAAGGGGATGACCTGTTGTTGACTGGTTGGTAATGATATTCAGTGTATGTATGGTTCATGGTGAAGTGCCTGAGGATTGGCAGAATGCATGCATAGTGCCATTGTACAAAGGCAAAGGGGATAAAGGTGAGTGTTCAAATTACAGAGGTATAATTTTGTTGAGTATTCCTGGAAAATTATATGGGAGGGTATTGATTGAGAGGCTAAAGGCATGTACAGAGTATTGTTGAGAGGGTAAAGGCATGTATAGAGCATCAGATTGGGGAAGAGCAGTGTGGTTTCAGAAGTGGTAGAGGATGTGTGGATCAGGTGTTTGCTTTGAAGAATGCATGTGGGAAATACTTAGAAAAACAGATGGATTCGTATGTTGCATTTATGGATCTGGAGAAGGCATATGATAGAGTTGATAGAGATGTATTGTGGAAGATATTAAGAGTATATGAGTGTGGGAGGTAAGTTGTTTGAAGCAGTGAAAAGTTTTTATCAAGGATGTAAGGGATGTGTGCGAGTAGGAAAAGAGGAAAGTGATTGGTTCCTCAGTGAATGTCGGTTTGTGGCAGAGGTGCGTGATGTCTCCATGGTTGTTTGATTTGTTTATGGATGGGGTGGTTAGGGAGGTGAATGCAAGAGTTTTGGACGGAGGGGCAAGTATGCTGTCTGTTGTGGATGAGAGGGCTTGGGAAGTGTCAGTTGTTGTTCGCTGATGATACAGTGCTGATGGCTGATTCAGGTGAGAAATTGCAGAAGTTTTTGTCTTAGTTTGGTAAAGTGTGTGAAAGAGGAAAGCTGAGAGTAAATGTGAATGAGAGCAAGGTTATTAGGTAAAGTAGGGTTGAGGGACAAGTCAATTGGGAGGTAAGTTTGAATGGGAAAAACTGGAGGAAGTGAAGTGTTTTAGATATCTGGGTAGTGGATTTAACAGCGGATGGAACCATGGAAGGAAGTGAGTCACAGGGTGGGGGAGGGGGCGAAAGTTCTGGAAGAATTGAAGAAAGTGTGGAAAGCAAGAATGTTGTCTCGGAAAGCAAAAATGGGTATGTTTGAAGGAATAGTGGTTCCAACAATGTTGTATGGTTGCGAGGCGTGGGCTATGGATAGAGTTGTGCGCAGGAGGGTGGATGTGCTGGAAATGAGATGTTTGAGGACAATGTGTGGGGTGAGGTGGTTTGATCGAGTAAGTAATGTAAGGGTAAGAGAGATGTGTGGAAATAAAAAGAGCGTTGTTGAGAGAGCAGAAGAGGGTGTTTTGAAATGGTTTGGGCACATGGAGAGAATGAGTGAGGAAAGATTGACCAAGAGGATATATGTGTCGGAGGTGGAGGGAACGAGGAGAAGTGGGAGACCAAATTGGAGGTGGAAAGATGGAGTGAAAAAGATTTTGAATGATCGGGGACTGAACATGTAGGAGGGTGAAAGGCGGGCAAGGAATAGAGTGAATTGGATCGGTGTGGTATACGGGGGTTGGTGTGCTGTCGGTGGATTGAATCAGGGCATGTGAAGCGTCTGGGGTAAACCATGTAAAGCTGTGTGGGGCCTGGATGTGGAAAGGGAGCTGTGGTTTCGGGCATTATTGCATGACAGCTAGAGACTGAGTGTGAACGAATGAGGCCTTTGTTGTCTTTTCCTAGCGCTACCCCGCACACATGAGGGGGGAGGGGGATGGTATTCCATGTGTGGCGAGGTGGCGGTGGGAGTGAGTAAAGGCAGACAGTGTGAATTGTGTGCATGGGTATATATGTATGTGTCTGTGTGTGTATATATGTGTGTACATTGAGATGTATAGGTATGTATATTTGCGTGTGTGGACGTGTGTGTATATCCATGTGTATGGGGGTGGGTTGGGCCATTTCTTTCTTCTGTTTCCTTGTGCTTCCTCGCAAACGCGGGAGACAGCGACAAAGCAAAATAGATAAATAAATAGTAGAAAAAAGTATTTTGTTCCTTTCATTTAAGTAGCCTTTCTTTTTTTTTTGTTTTTCTTCCTTAAGGTTGGTTGGTTGCTTTTTTTTTGGGGGGGGGGCGTTATACCTATAGCTTTCCAGGGATATTAAAGCAGTCACTATTAAGTGATAACCAATACCTCAGAAAACCTTAACACTTTCAGGTGTTAAAGATGATTGTAAGACCATGTTAACACTTACTTTGTGTATGGCCCTTGGCCTTGGTGTAATTAAGGTCTGCTTATTTAACCCAGTGACTGCTGATGTGCCATATACAGTAATTACACCTCTGGTAAATGATTACAAGTGCCATATATGCTCTGGGGTTTTTAAAAATCCTGGGCATGGTAAGTAATGATTCAGAAAATATTTACTGATGATGAAGACAATGTTTCCTTGTCCTTTGCCCATAACACTGTGCATCAAGGATGCACCACCAAGGCCAAAAATTAAGTTTTGAAGTGCCAGGGTAATAGTAAAAGTGTACCCTCAGTTGGCTTGTCTTTCAACATCAGAGGATCTACTTTGTAGTACATATGTACATCTGCAGAGAAAATTTGTGCTGCAATTAGTAAGCTTTATGTCCCAAGGGCACCAACATCCTGATAACCCCTGTTATGAGATGAAAACTGCTTTGCTGTTGTGATTTGAAACGCAATATCTGTGCAGTGTGCCAGTTTTGGAAGCCTTGATACATGAGTAGTCTCAGTGTATTCAGAGGATTTTGGAGGAGGAGGAGGAGGATCAAAGAAGTAGGGCTGAGCCATATTTAGTATGTGCAGCATAGCATGAAAATTTTTGTAAGTGGAATTACTTAACAAATTTGTCCTTAATGGATAAAGACACAAGTGCTAATAATTAAACTGCAGAAGCTTTAAAACCCACTCTATATTGCTTTGTTGAGGGAAACCACAACTTTCATGAGGTTTTTAATGTAGATGAAAATGGGTGTACAGGAAGATGTCAAGTAAGATGTATATATTGGAGGATAATGTTGAGGCACTAAGGCTCAAGTTTTGAAAGAATTGCTTGATGTTGCAGATGTGTGCAAATAAATGAGGGATATATAGATGAATGTAATTTTATTTACGTCTTGCAAAATCTACATGCCCTAGAAAATATGGTGTTTTATGTACTTGTTTCTTGGTATGGCATCTGTAAGGCATGGATGACAACAAACCCCCATGAAGATTGGTTTTTAAGTTACCATCCTAACAATGAAGGAAGAACTTTGTGTAAGAGGCTTTAATCACTGTAAATGATGAAACCAGCCACACTCATGAGGCTACCAGCTTGATTTTACCCCTAAACACCACATGGCGTATGGATCCCATGGTGTAAGGTATGATTTTGTACCTGAAGTTTTATTACTTGAGGTTTGCCCTTTGGCAGATGTTGAGTGTAATAACCATATATGAAACAGGCTCCTTTAAAAGGTTTTGAAGACAATGCACTTTAAAGTATGTCATCATAAATATTTCAGTTTTGTTATGATATATATGTATAGAGCTTTAATAGTGTATGATGGCTACTTTGTCCAGAAGAAGTTAAGGACTTTGTGGGCTATGACACTGAATGAGATATGAAAGGGATTGTCCTGCTTATGAGGCTAATGCCAGGCAAATGAGTTGAGGATATGATGTAAGACTTCTTTACAAAAGTGTTGCACATCCCTGAGAGTGAGCTGACACTCAAAGAACTTATGCAGTTATTGGTACAGGTACACCACCAATTTTCCAGCACTTTTGGTTCCAAAGCCTTGCTGAATTAACCATTTTGCAGGACCAACCGTGGTCACAATGATAATTCATTAACACACCTCCAACCCACTAATTATACATCTCCCATGTGTCTAAAGTATACCATGGACTTCTAGAAATTTAGATTAAACAAATATTAAATGTAGATATTAAATGAGGGAGGGGGTGAAAGTTCTGGGAGCGTTGAAGAATGTGTGGAAGTCGAGAACATTATCTCGGAAAGCAAAAATGGGTATGTTTGAAGGAATAGTGGTTCCAACAATGTTATATGGTTGTGAGGTGTGGGCTATAGATAGAGTTGTGCAGAGGAGGGTGGATGTGCTGGAAATGAGATGTTTGAGGACAATGTGTGGTGTGAGGTGGTTTGATTGAGTAATAATAGGGTAAGAGAGATGTGTAGTAATAAAAAGAGTGTGGTTGAGAGAGCAGAAGAGGGTGTTTTGAAATGATTTGGTCACATGGAGAGAATGAGAGGAAAGATTGACAAAGAGGATATATGTGTCAGAGGTGGAGGGAACGAGAAGTGGGAGACCAAATTGGAGGTGGAAAGATGGAGTGAAAAAGATTTTGAGTGATCGGGGCCTGAACATGCAGGAGGGTGAAAGGTGTGCAAGGACTAGAGGGAGTTGGAACGATGTGGTATACTAGGGTCGACGTGCTGCCAATGGATTGAACCAGGGTGTGTGAAGCGTCTAGGGTAAACCATGGAAAGTTCTGTGAGGCCTGGATGGGGCAAGGGAGCTGTGGTTTCGGTGCATTATACATGACAGCTAGAGACTGAGTGTGAATGAATGTGGCCTTTGTTGTCTTTTCCTAGCGCTACCTCACGCACATGGGGGGGGGGATTTGTTATTTCATGTGTGATGGGGTGGCGATGGGAATGAATAAAGGCAGAAAGTATGAATTATATACATGTGTATATATGTATATGCCTGTGTGTATATATATGTATACTTTGAGATGTATAGATATGTGTATTTGCATGTGTGGACGTGTATGTATATACATGTGTATGTGGATGGGTTGGGCCATTCTTTCGACTGTTTCCTTGTGCTACCTCGCTAACGCGGGAGACAGCGGCAAAGTAAAATTATATATAATAATATTAAATGTAAGCTGGTTTCGGTGCATTATACATGACAGCTAGAGACTGAGTGTGAACGAATGTGGCCTTTGTTGTCTTTTCCTAGCGCTACCTCATGCGCATGTGGGGGGAGGGGGTTGTCATTTTATGTGTGGCGGGGTGGCGACAGGAATGAACAAAGGTGGCAAGTATGAATTATGTACATGTCCACATATGTATATATATATGTATACATTGAAATGTATATGTGCGTGTGTGGACGTGTATGTATATACGTATGTATGTGGGTGGGTTGAGCCATTCTTTCATCTGTTTCCTTGCGCTACCTCGCTAACGCGGGCGACAGCAACACAGTATAATAAATGAATAGATGAATAAATTAAATGAATAAATGAAATACATTATACAACTGCTCAGGCCTGAGGTGCTTGTCAGCCACGAGTTTTGCAGTTTCGTCCACACACTCGGCAGCTCCGTGGTTTGCAGACCGTTTTTTTCGCACACATTATTTATGGAAATTCCATGACACTTCTTGATTCTTTGAATCCATCCTTCACCATAGTCACACTCATGTTGTAATTTAAGTTCTTTATGGAACAACTTAGCCTGGTCCATTATCATGCTATCTGACAAGACCACTCCATCATTCCGACGCTGTCGAAACCATTCCATCATCACTCTATCGTGCTCAGTACTCTTACCATCTTTCATAGTTTTTGTAATCGTCATTTGCTTCTTGGAATCAGTGTCTGGATAGAATTTCAATATTTTCTCCCTTTGCTTTTTTATATCATAAATAGTTGATGAACCAATACTGTAGATGTCACACAGCTCATGCACTGAAACACCATGGTCCATTTTTTCAACAGTTTTATTTTGTCTTGGATCGATATGGACTGTTGTTTGCGTTTGACACCATGACTGACACTCTCATATGTCTTAGAAGCCATAGCTAGGATTAAATTTAAGCAAAATAAGCTAAGAACCTCACAGAATTGCGGTACCACCACCGTATGCAGTGTAAAGAATGTAAATAAGTGTACCCTACACACAACCCCATCTGTGGCCGCTCAGTAAACTAGTCCGGTGGCCGTGGTAATTTCAAGTTCTCACGTAATTTTGTCTGGGCTAAGGGAGGTGCTCAACCATCAGTTGCTGGAAAATCAATGGTGTACCTGTATATGAAAACTACAGAGAGACCTTTTAACATAGCCTGGTATTACATATTTGTTAACTGATATGAATTGAATATTCATTTAGAAAATAAAAATTTATATGATGTTCATTAAAAAACAAAAATTTAAAAATATAGAAAACTTAGAATAAGAACCAACAAATACATAAGCAGTTACCTTTGTTTACATTCTCTCAACCATTTGTGTACAGCCTGCCATAATTTGCATCAGTTCAGTCTCGCTCTCATTTTATCTATCTCTTATGTGTATTTAGAGAAAATTTTAAACCCACTATATCTGGAAAATGGCTTGCAAGTGCGAGTTTCGGTAAAGCATCGTAAGATGCCCGGGAAAGTGATTATAATAGACTTGAAGATGCAAGTGATACTCATGGTTGAGGCAGGTGAGCATCAGCCTCATGTAGGTCAGTCACTTGGATTAGCTTCTACCATTAAAAGGATACTTCATAACAGCAATAAGATAAAAAGAACAAGCCAGTCCACCACATCCTATGTTGCAGTGAATTTTCCCCACACAGGGAATAAACATCTGGAGACAATGGGGAGCAAGCCAGTTAGGTGTAGGTGCACTGTCAGAGCACAGCAGCAGTGATCGACATCACTAGAAGCCTCAACAAAGATGTGAATGTTGATTGAATTTAGATTCGTTTAGCATTTATACTAACAATGTCTGCATTTTATCTATAAAACACCAAAATAACATCTGCAGAGCCATAACTATAACGGGAGGAAGGCTTTCTGTAATACAGTTGTAAGTAATAACACTATGAGGAACACATCCCATAGGCATTATGTTGTAATGACCCCTTTTAACAGGTTCTCTAGAACACATCTTGTCTTTTATAAGAAGTCTGTGGGAGAATCTTTTGTTATGTGATTAAGAAGAAACTTCTGTCATTTGGCCCCATTATTGTGAACTTTGCTGTCATTGCAAAGTCCTTAGATAATGTCATTTGATTAATGTTTGAGGACTCCATCTTAGAAGGCAGTTCTCAAGATTATGTATTCATTTAACGTTTTGTTACAGTATATGAGTGATTGTATGATGCATGGTTGATGGAACAGCATCGAAAAAACATCACAGCATTTTCAAAGAATACAATCACTCCATCTCCACCTGTATCATCTGACTCCTTACTTCTGTCTTACAAGACCACCTCAGCTCCTCTACTTCTGCTTATGTTTTCACCTCTTAACTCTTCCATCACCTCCCTCTGCTGCCTTTGTTTCCACCTCAGCAACTTTACCATATGCCTCACTAGTGTTCTATATTTCCATCTCTATCTCATCATGCAAATATGCCTCCCACCTTCCCTCATTTTTGATTTCATTCATTCATTCTCATTAGTTTTTTCTTTCATTTCCTTAGTTAATCTTTATTTCAATTTAGGTACAGGAAGTATTTAAGTATTTTTTGGAGTATTTATAGTTTATTTATTGACAACTTTGGCATATGATCCCTTTTTCTCCTTTTTAGATGTAATTTTGTCTAACTCTAGTCATTCATGAACCTGTCAGTCACTAACCCTACAGATAATCACAGGCAGGTTAGACTTAGGTGATGGAACTGAGGAAGATACACTGATTGAAGAAGCAAAACTGTAGAGATAAGGAAAATTTTGTGGCGGATGGCAGTCAGTTTGAAAGACTTTAGATCCATGTGGCAAGAAATAGGTATTTTTGTGTTGTGGTAGGCACAAACATCACCCATGAAGTACAAAAAAATGATAAAGATTATAGTTGGAGAGAGGCAGCCTTGGACTTTTTGGCTTGAGAGGGATGAAAATTGGGTGAGGATGTACATATGGTGTTTAATGGGGGTTATGGGGTTTACTTGATTATGTAACTATCACCTTTTAAGACACATTATCCTGTGGATGTTTTAGTCTTCATTTTTATTTTTGCCATGAGGTATCTATGTATTTTAGTAGATAAGTAGCAGGATCAGTTGTTCTTCAGTTTCCCATTTATGTCTGTTTCTGATGCCCATTCCCTCTGGGAACACCCATCAAGGGGATGGCCACAGCAGTAGAGTTTCCACTTATCTTGTCCTTACATGCCTCCCTTGTGTACATCATTCCATGCATTTTTCCACCATTTCTTTCCCTCCAGTACTCTTCCACTCTGTTTACCCATGTCTTACTTTATACTGTTAGTTTGATTAATGATCATATCAATATTTTCATTTTAGAAATGGCATTTAGAATTCTGATTATGGAAGTATATCTTGTTTTGTGGTTTTCTTTTCCAGTACTCCTTTAAAAAACATGAGGCCCGACTCCTGCAAAGGAGAAACCCTATCTTACCATTTGATGATATCCTTCCAGTTGAGAGATTGTCACAGAAACATGATGCATCACTCTTTTGCCTTGCAACACACTCAAAGAAAAGGCCAAACAATATTATTTTAGGTATGTTGAATTTATTACCTTATAAGTATAATCCTCAAAGGTTCTAAATATAGAGAGATTAGGGTAAACCAGTAAACAGTTGGTGGGGTTTGGCTGTGGATGGGGGTCTGGTTTTGGCACAGTATACAAGATAGTATGGATGTGAGCAAAGGAGGCTATACTTTGTTTCTGGAACTACCTGGTTAATGTGGGAAAAATGGCAAAGTTTGGAAAAATGTGTAAGCTTGACCTCATTTACCCAGAGAAGGATTACACTAGTTGGAAGATAAGCTAGAACAATAAGTATTAATTGGAGTTGTACAGAATTATAACACAACTTACTTTTGAGGAGTGCACCATATGGTCTAACTTGTTAAAAGATATGGCAAGTGAAAAAAGCTTTAGAAGAAAGGAAAAAGGGCATGCAGCATTTTTTAATTTAGAAAGTGCGTAAGATAGAGGGAATAAAAGAAGTTCTTTTGGAAGTTCTGTCTATATGATATAGCATGCATGAATTTTGAATACTGTTGAGATGCTTTATAATGGAAATTTGTAATATGAGAGTCAATAGTGGAATGAGTTGTTTGAAATAAATGTGGGAGTGTGAGTTTACTGTTACCATGGTAGTTTCTTTTTCCTAGGATGGGGCATGATGAGATGAAACTGAGCTCGGATGAAAGGAGTGTTCTACTGAACCATGGTAAACAGTGGAAGTAACCACACTTGTATGCAGATGATGCTTTACTGTTAATTGAATTAATGATGTATGAAATGGGGTCACTTTGATGATACATTTAGGGGATGATGCTCTAATGGAATGTGGGTAAAAGTAGAACTTTGGTTTTTGAAACATATGGGATATCACACAGTATTATCTGTATGAATGGTGAAGAATTGGATGCTGTGGATGAGTTCAGATGTTTGTAAGTAAAGTTTGGTAAGGATGGGATTGGGAAAGTTTATGTTAAGAGCAGAGTTCTTACAAAGGAACATGCTGATTGAAAAAGTGAGAAGCACCTATATATTAGTGTGGAGGTCTTTCACTTCATCATACTGGGCATGAGTTGAGGATGCACATGAGTGATTTGAGAGGGTTTGTGCACCTGACCTACTTTATGGACTGGGGGTTGGGGGGATTAATGATGATAGATACATAGGTAGGTAGATAGATAAATAGAGAGTGTTATAAGAGAAAGTTAAGAGTAAATGTGAATAAAAGGTTTTGCAGTGAAAAGAGACAGTTTATTTGGAATGTGAGTTTAAATGGAGAGAACTTAGAGGATATGGAGTGTTTTAGATGCCTGGTAGTGAATATGGCACCAAATGGAATCATGTTAGCTGAAGTGAGCAATGGGATTGGTGATGGGGGGCAAACGTCTTGGGTGCATTGAGGAATGTGGGAAAAGAGAGGTCTCTCTTTATGAAGGCAAAGATAGGCATGTTTGGTTGTGTAGTAGTCCTGTTGGTGCTGTATGGATGTGGTGATAAGGGCCTTAGACAAAAATGTAAAGAACAGTGAATGTGTTAGAAATTAAATGTTTGTGGAAAGTATGTTGTGTGAGGAGGCTTGATCAAATAAGGAGTTATAGGATAAAATAGAGGTGTGGTTGTAAGAGGAGTATGTATGGGAGTTGAAGAGGGTATGCTGAAGTGCTTTGGACAAATAGTGAGGATAGGAGAGGAAAGGATGACTAAGAGGGTATACACACTAAAGTGAAAGGAACAGGAGTGAAAGATGCTTTCAAGGCTCAGGGCCTGAACATGAAAGAGGATTCAAGGCATGTGATTTACAGAGGATGCCATGTCATTAGGCTGAACCAGGGTATATGAAGTGGTTGGGGAAAAGTACAGAAAGGTCTTTGGGGGCTGTTTTCAGTCCATTGTACGCAAAAGCTGGAGAATGGATGTGAGCAAATGATGCCATTTCTTTGTTCTTGGAACTGCTTCACTAAAACAGGAAATGGCAAACATCTGTGAGTAAAGATATATAAATACATGGTTAGTTCAACAGCTAGAGACTGCGTGTGAATGAATGTGGCCTTTTTTGTCTGTTTCTGGCGTTGCCTCGCTGGTGGATGCTATTTTGTGTGTGGCGGGATGGCAACGGGAATGGATGAAGGCAGCAAGTATGGATATGTACGTGTGTATGTATTGGAAAGGATTACAATTTTGTACGTGATCAAGTATATTCCTGAGTCCACGGGGAAAATGAAACACAATAAGTTCCCAAGTGCACTTTAGTGTAATAGTCACATCATCAGGGGAAATACAAGAAAGAAATATAAGTCTTGATATACAATAAAGAGACGTAGCTAGGATGCCATTTGGTAAACAAGTGATTGTCCAAGACAGACAACGAGTATATCATAAACTTAGTATTTGGACAAGAAGGGGAATTGTTTACAATTTTTATCAACAATAAAGCTATCCAATTTGTATATACCTTCACTAATATTAAGATTATAATTCTTTGTGTAGTTATGATAGAAGATTCAATGATATTTCTCATGGTACTGGAGTTAGAGTTAATAACTGAGATGGCATTACTCCAGTCAGTACAATGACCATAGTTTTTAATGTGATTAAACAAGGCATATATTTCTTGTCCTGCTCTTATACTATGTTTATGTTGCTTAAGTCTAACAGAAAGATCCTTCCCAGTCTGCTCAACATACAACTTATCACAGTTTCTACATGGCACTTTATAGATGCATCCAGGAGAATTTTCTGGTGAGTTGTTGATTAAGATATTCTTCATAGTATTGTTGTTGCTAAGGGCAACATTTACATTAAAGGATTTAAATAACATGGGAAGTAAAAAAATTATAATTGTGTACGTGTAGGAAGAGAGGAAAGTGATTGGTTCTCAGTGAATGTTGGTTTGCGGCTGGGGTGCATGATGTCTCCATGGTTGTTTAATTTGTTCATGGATGGGGTTGTTAGGGAGGTGAATGCAAGAGTTTTGGAAAGAGGGGCAAGTATGCAGTAGTGGTTCCAACAATGTTACATGGTTGCGAGGAGTGGGCTATAGATAGAGTTGTGCGGAGGAGGGTGGATGTGCTGGAAATGAGATGTTTGAGGACAATATGTGGTGTGAGATGGTTTGATTGAGTAAGTAATGAAAGGGTGAGAGAGATGTGTGGTAATAGAGTGTGGTTGAGAGAGCAGAAGAAGGTGTTTTGAAATGGTTTGGTCACATGCAGAGAATGAGTGAGGAAAGATTGACCAAGACGATATATGTGTTAGAGGTGGAGGGAACAAGGAGAAGTGGGAGACCAAATTGGAGGTGGAAAGATGGAGTGAAAAAGATTTTGTGTGATCGGGGCCTGAACATGCAGGAGGGTGAAAGGCATGCAAGGAATAGAGTGAATTGGAACGATGTAGTATACAGGGGTCGACGTGCTGTCAATAGATTGAATCAGGGCATGTGAAGCGTCTGGGGTAAACCATGGAAAGTTTTGTGGGGCCTGGATGTGGAAAGGGAGCTGTGGTTTCGGTGTATTATACATGACAGCTAGAGAGTGAGTGTGAACGAATGTGGCCTTTGTTGTCTTTTCCTAGCACTACCTCGCGCACATGCGGGGGGAGGGCGTTGTTATTTCATGTGTGGCGGGTTGGTGATGAGAACGAATAAGGGCAGACAGTGTGAATTATGTACAAGTGTATGTATGTATATGTCTGTGTGTGTATATATATGTATACGTTGAGATGTATAGGTATGTATATGTGCATGTGTGGATGTGTATGTATATACATGTGTATGTGGGTGGGTTAGGCCATTCTTTCGTCTGTTTCCTTGCGTTACCTCACTAATGTGAGAGACAGCGACAAAGTATAATGAATAAATAAATAAATATAGATAACTAAAAGATTCTTGGTGTCAATGGGAGGTTTGGGTTCAACTCTATAAAATGATTTCTTTGCTAACTTAAGGGATTTATCAATTTATAAATCATTGACAAATCCCTTAAGTTAGCAAGGAAATCATTTTATAGAGTTGAACCCAAACCTCCCATTGACACCAAGAATTTTTTTTTATTATTTTGCTTTGTCGCTGTCTCCCGCGTTAGCGAGATAGCACAAGGAAACAGACGAAAGAATGGCCCAACCCACCCTTATACACATGTATATACATACACGTCCACACACGCAAATATACATACCTATACATCAATGTATACATATATATACACACCCAGACATATACATATATACACATGTACATAATTCATACTGTCTGCCTTTATTCATTCCCATTGCCACCCCGCCACACATGAAATGACAACCCCCTCCTCCGCATGTGCGCGAGGGAGTGCTAGGAAAAGACAACAAAGGCCACATTCGTTCACACTCAAGTCTCTAGCTGTCATGCATAATGCACTGAAACCACAGCTCCCTTTCCACATCCAGGCCCCACACAACTTTCCATGGTTTACCCCAGACGCTTCACACACCCTGGTTCAATCCATTGACAGCATGTCGACCCCGGTATACCACATTGTTCCAATTCACCCTATTCCTTGCACGCCTTTCACCCTCCTGCATGCTCAGGCCCTGATCACTCAAAATCTTTTTCACTCCATCTTTCCTCCTCCAATTTGGTCTCCCACGTCTCCTCGTTCCCTCCACCTCTGACACATATATCCACTATGTCAATCTTTCCTCACTCATTCTCTCCATGTGACCAAACCATTTCAAAACACCCTCTTCTGCTCTCTCAACCACACTCTTTTTATTTCCACACATCTCTCTTACCCTATTATTACTTACTTGATCAAACCACCTCACACCACATATTGTCCTCAAACATCTCATTTCCAGCACATCCACCCTCCTCCGCTCAACTCTGTCTATAACCCACGCCTCGCAACCATACAACATTGTTGGAACGACTATTCCTTCAAACATACCCATTTTTGCTTTCCGAGATAATGTTCTCGACTTCCACACATTCTTCAACGCTCCCAGAACTTTCGCCCCACTCCCCCACCCTATGATTCACTTCCGCTTCCATGGTTCCATCCGCTGCCATATCCACTCCTAGATATCTAAAACACTTCACTTCCTCCAGTTTTTCTCCATTCAAACTTACCTCCCTATGGACTTGTCCCTCAACTCTACTGTACCTAATAACCTTGCTCTTATTCACATTTACTCTCAGCTTTCTTCTTTCATACACTACCAAACTCAGTCACCAGCTTCTGCAGTTTCTCACACGAATCAGCCACCAGTGCTGTATCATCAGCGAACAACAACTGACTCACTTCCCAAGCTCTCTCATCCACAACATATTGCATACTTTCCCCTATTTCCAAAACTCTTGCATGCACCTCCCTAACAACCCTAATCATAAACAAATTAAACAACCATGGAGACATCATGCACCCCTGCCACAAACCAACATTCACTGAGAACCAATCACTTTTCTCTCTCCCTACACATACACATGACTTACATCCTCGATAAAAACTTTTCACTGCTTCTAACAACTTGCCCCCACACCATATATTCTTAGTACCTTCCACAGAGCATCTCTATCAACTATATCATATGCCTTCTCCAGATCCATAAATGCTTCATACAAATCCTTTTGCATTTCTAAGTATTTCTCACATACATTCTTCAAAGCAAACACCTGATCCACACATCCTCTACCACTTCTGAAACCACGCTGCTTTTCCCCAATCAATACCAAGAATCTTTATCAATTGATAAATCCTTTAAGTTAGCAAAGAAATCATTTTATAGGGTTTAAACCAAACCTCCCATTGATACTAAGAATCTTTTAGTTCTCCCTTTTGATAATGATTTTACTTTACTTCCCACGTTGCTTAAATCCTTAAATGTAAATGTTGCCTTCAGCAACAATGATACTATAATGAATATGTTAATCAACAACTCACCAGAAAATTCTCCCAGATATATCTGTAAAGTGCTACGTAGAAATTATGATAAGTTTTATGTTGAGCAGACTGGTAAGGATCTTTCTGTTATTGAATACACAAAGAATTATAACCTTAATATTAGTGAAGGTATATACAAATTGGATAGCTTTATTGTTGATAAAATTTGTAAACAATTCCCCATCTTGTCCACATAATAGGACTTTGATAGGCTCGTTGTCTGTCTTGGACAACCGCTTGTTTACCAAATGACATCCTAGCTACATCTCTTTGTTGTGTATCAACTGACTTATATTTCTTAATTGTATCTTCCCTGATGATGTGATTATTATACTAAAATGCACTTGGGAACTTATTGTGTTTCATTTTCCCTGTGGACTCATAGGAATGTGTATATATGTATATGTACGTATAAGTTAAGATGTATATGTATGTATTTGTGCGTGTGTGGGCGTTTATGTATATACATGTATATATGGGTGGATTGGGCCATTCCTTGTGCTACGTCACTAACGCAGGAGATAGCAGTTAAGTATGATAAATAGAAATGAATAGTTAGATTGAAAAGATATATCTTAAAATGTTGGTAGCATAGTTTCAGTCTGTTACATAATCTCTTTTAGGAGAATATAAAAGTTTTTGCTGAACATTCCTAATTGGATTTCTATAGATGGTACTATGCCAAGCTTAACCAATGTGCTTCTCAAAAATGACTATTTTTTCCATAAATCTTTACATGATATATCACTATTACTACTATTTTTTCCATAAATCTTTACATGATATATCACTATTACTAACGATACTCATTGTATCTATACATGTTCATTATCCAGGGCGAATGTTTGACCATCATCTTTTAGATATGGTGGAACTTGGGATAGAAAATTACAAAGGGCTTAATGAATTCAAAAATGCCAAGATATCCTCTGGTACCAAGCCTTGCCTGGTCTTCTGTGGTACTGACTTTGAAGACGTGGCTGAGTACAGGAGACTGAAAAACCTCTTGATAGACTTTTTCCGAGGTGTAGAAGCAACAGAAATACGGTTGCACGGCTTTGAGCATGCATTCCAGTTTACAGCATTTGAAGGGAAAATACTCATCAGAAGTTACAGGTAGGGTTTGATGTAACTCGGTAATTCTGTTTTTAACAGTTTTATGGAGTCAAGTTCTTATAATCTTACTTGATATAATCAGGTGTTATATTAATGTGATCATTTGTTCATTTTGTGAATCCATATCATATTTATGCATAGCTTTTGCAAACCATGTGATCACTGTAGGCATAACAAGGAGTAAAAATGTTACAAGATGGTAGGAAAACAAGTAAAAATATAAAGAAATAAATTGCATAGTTAAGATTTCCATCACAGTATAAGAATAAGTAATATAATATAGTTGAATATTTGCTTATGTGTCATATAACCATAAAGTAGGCATAACAAGGAATAAGAATGTTACAAGATGGCAGGAAAACAAGTAAAAATATAAAGAAATAAATTGCATAGTTAAGATTTCCATCACAGTACAGTACAAGAATAAGGAATGTAATATAGGTGAAGATTTGATTATATGCCATATAACCATAAAGTGGAGTGGAAATTATTATAAAACAGTGTAAGTTTGTTTTATGAGGGGAGAGGCCACAGGTCAAGGACATCTCTGAAAACAATATATGCAGTAAGAATTACAGTTACTTAGCTGATTGAGTGCCTTTGTCTTCCATTGTGCATAACAATGACCCATGCCAAACCTTTACATTGGAATTGGTTGTCTTCTTGTCTCTCACTGTCTTTTTTTTACTTCATAACTTTTTAATGTAGTTTATACTTAGAAGCTAATATATTTTCATGATGACATTCTTAAGAAATACAATGGTGGTCTTATGTTATTTTTTTTATACAAATTTTCTGTTCTGTGATTTCCTACATTCTGTCTTTGTATTTATATTTCTGATGTCTGTTCCTTTTGGGAACTCTCTCAAGGGGTTGGACAAGGCAAAAGAGTCTTCATAACTGGTTGACTGTGGTGCCACTTCTTAGCATTTAGTGTCTTATCCTTAACAGGCCACTGATAGAGGAACTCTTGAGCAGTTTTCAGTTGCTCCTACCGACTACTTCTACCTAATGTTCCAGACTACTACTTGAACCCACCCTATGTTCTACCTACTACATCTTTTTATTGCTCCTACTATTTTGCAAAAAGGCAAGGCTAGTGCATAGTGCTCACTGCAGGAAAATCTATATTTATGAAGGGTAAATAAGGGTAAATAAAGTGCGTAAGACAAGGGAGCAAATGGGAACTTCAGTGAAGGGCGCAAATGGGGAGGTGATAACAAGTAGTGGTGATGTGAGAAGGAGATGGAGTGAGTATTTTGAAGGTTTGTTGAATGTGTTTGATGATAGAGTGGCAGATATAGGGTGTTTTGGTCGAAGTGGTGTGCAAAGTGAGAGGGTTAGGGAAAATGATTTGGTAAACAGAGAAGAGGTAGTAAAAGCTTTGCGGAAGATGAAAGCCGGCAAGGCAGCAGGTTTGGATGGTATTGCAGTGGAATTTATTAAAAAAGGGGGTGACTGTATTGTTGACTGGTTGGTAAGGTTATTTAATGTATGTATGACTCATGGTGAGGTGCCTGAGGATTGGCGGAATGCGTGCATAGTGCCATTGTACAAAGGCAAAGGGGATAAGAGTGAGTGCTCAAATTACAGAGGATAGGTATCCCTGGGGATAGGGGAGAAAGAATACTTCCCACGTATTCCCTGCGTGTCGTAGAAGGCGACTAAAAGGGGAGGGAGCGGGGGGCTGGAAATCCTCCCCTCTCGTTTTTTTTTTATTTTCCAAAAGAAGGAACAGAGAACGAGGCCAGGTGAGGATATTCCCTCAGAGGCCCAGTCCTCTGTTCTTAACGCTACCTTGCTAATGCGGGAAATGGCAAATAGTATGAAAGAAAGAAAGAAGAAGTTTGTTGAGTATTCCTGGTAAATTATATGGGAGGATATTGATTGAGAGGATGAAGGCATGTACAGAGCATCAGATTGGGGAAGAGCAGTGTGGTTTCAGAAGTGGTAGAGGATGTGTGGATCAGGTGTTTGCTTTGAAGAATGTATGTGAGAAATACTTAGAAAAGCAAATGGATTTGTATGTAGCATTTATGGATCTGGAGAAGGCATATGATAGAGTTGATAGAGATGCTCTGTGGAAGGTATTAAGAATATATGGTGTGGGAGGCAAGTTGTTAGAAGCAGTGAAAAGTTTTTATCGAGGATGTAAGGCATGTGTACGTGTAGGAAGAGAGGAAAGTGATTGGTTCTCAGTGAATGTAGGTTTGCGGCAGGGGTGTGTGATGTCTCCATGGTTGTTTAATTTGTTTATGGATGGGGTTGTTAGGGAGGTGAATGCAAGAGTTTTGGAAAGAGGGGCAAGTATGAAGTCTGTTGGGGATGAGAGAGCTTGGGAAGTGAGTCAGTTGTTGTTCGCTGATGATACAGCGCTGGTGGCTGATTCATGTGAGAAACTGCAGAAGCTGGTGACTGAGTTTGGTAAAGTGTGTGAAAGAAGAAAGTTAAGAGTAAATGTGAATAAGAACAAGGTTATTAGGTACAGTAGGGTTGAGGGTCAAGTCAATTGGGAGGTGTTTGAATGGAGAAAAACTGGAGGAAGTGAAGTGTTTTAGATATCTGGGAGTGGATCTGGCAGCGGATGGAACCATGGACGCGGAAGTGGATCATAGGGTGGGGGAGGGGGCGAAAATTCTGGGAGCCTTGAAGAATGTTTGGAAGTCGAGGACATTATCTCGGAAAGGAAAAATGGGTATGTTTGAAGGAATAGTGGTTCCAACAATGTTGTATGGTTGCGAGGCGTGGGCTATGGATAGAGTTGTGCGCAGGAGGATGGATGTGCTGGAAATGAGATGTTTGAGGACAATGTGTGGTGTGAGGTGGTTTGATCGAGTAAGTAACGTAAGGGTAAGAGAGATGTGTGGAAATAAAAAGAGCGTGGTTGAGAGAGCAGAAGAGGGTGTTTTGAAATGGTTTGGGCACATGGAGAGAATGAGTGAGGAAAGATTGACCAAGAGGATATATGTGTCGGAGGTGGAGGGAACGAGGAGAAGAGGGAGACCAAATTGGAGGTGGAAAGATGGAGTGAAAAAGATTTTGTGTGATCGGGGCCTGAACATGCAGGAGGGTGAAAGGAGGCAAGGAATAGAGTGAATTGGAGCGATGTGGTATACAGGGGTTGACGTGCTGTCAGTGGATTGAATCAAGGCATGTGAAGCGTCCGGGGTAAACCATGGAAAAGCTGTGTAGGTATGTATATTTGCGTGTGTGGACGTATGTATATACATGTGTATGGGGGGGGGGTTGGGCCACTTCTTTCGTCTGTTTCCTTGCGCTACCTCGCAAACGCGGGAGACAGCGACAAAGTATAAAAAAAAAAAAAAATATATATATATATATATATATATATATATATATATATATATATATATATATTTTTTTTTTTTTTTTTTTTTTTTTATGTGGTATTGAATCGGGGCATGTGAAGTGTCTGGGGTAAACCATGGAAAGCTGTGTAGGTATGTATATTTGCGTGTGTGGATGTATGTATATACATGTGTATGGGGGTGGGTTGGGCCATTTCTTTCGTCTGTTTCCTTGCGCTACCTCGCAAACGCGGGAGACAGCGACAAAGCAAAAAAAAAAAAAATAAAATATATATATGTGTGTGTGTGTGTGTATACGTTGAGATGTTTAGGTATGTATATGTCCATCTGTGGATGTGTATGTATATACATGTATTTGTGGGTGGTTTGGGCCATTCTTTCATCTGTTTCCTTGCGCTACCTTGCTAACGCAGGAGACAGCAACAAAGTATAATAATAAAAATAACACTTAATCTCTGACCTCTGCATTAGTGAGGTAATGCAAGGTAACAGATGAAATGGCCCAACCCACCCACATAAACATGTATATATATAAACGCCCTCACACACACATATACATACTTCATACTTGCTGCCTTCATCCATTCTTGTCGCCACCGTGCCACACATATAGCTGGATGAATTTATTTTCATTATTATACTTAATCGCCATCTCCCACGTTAGTGAGGTAGCATAAGGAAACAGATAAAAGAATGGCCCAACCCACCCACATATACATGTATACATACATAAACGCGTATATACATAAACGCCCACACTCGCACAAATACATACATGTACATTTCAACGTATACATACACAGAAATACACATTTACATATTCATACTTGCTGCCTTCATCCATTCCCGTCACCACCCTGCCACACATGAAATACACACACACACACACCGTGCGCATGTGAGGTAGCGCTAGGAAAAGCCAAAAAAAGGCCACATTCGTTCACACTCAGTCTCTACCTGTTATGTGTAATGCACCAAAACCACAGCTCCCTTTCCACATCCAGGCCCCACAAAACTTTCCATGGTTTATCCCAGACTCTTCACATGCCCTGGCTCAATCCATTGACAGCACATCCACCCCCGGTATACCACATCGTTCCAATTCATTATTCCTTGCACTCCTTTCACCCTCCAATTTGGTCTCCTGTTTCTCGTTCCCTCTACCTCTGACACATGTATCCTCTTTGTCAATCTTTTCTGACTCCTTCTCTCCATGTGACCCAAACATTCAATACACCCTCTTTTGCTCTCTCAACCACACTCTTTTTATTACCACATATCTCTCTTACCCTTTCAATACTTACTCGATTACACCTCATGCTGTTCTCAGGCATTTCATTTCCAACCCTCCCTCATCCACCCTCCTCTGCATTACCGTATCTATAAGCCATGCCTCACAACCATATAACATTGTTGGAACCTCTATTCCTTCAAACATACCCATTTTTGCTCACCAAGATAGCATCCTTACCTTCCACACATTCTTCTATGCTCCCAGAGCCTTCGCCCCCTCCCCATCCTGTGACTCACTTCCGCTTCCATGGTTCCATCCGCTGCTAAATCCACTCCCAGAAATCTAAAACCTTCACTTCCTCCGCTTTTTCCCCATTCAAACTTACCTCTCAATTAACTTGTCCCTCAACCCTGCCGAACCTAATAACCTTGCTCTTATTCACATTCACTCTCAGCTTTCTTCTTTCACACACTTTACCAAACTCAGACATAAACTTCTGCAGTTTCTCACCTGAATCGGCCACTAGCGCTGTATCATCAGCTAACAACTAATTCACTTCCCAAGCCCTCTCATTCACAACAGACTGCATACTTGCCCCTATCTCCAAAACTCTTGCGTTCACCTCCCTAACCACCCCATCCATAAACAAACAACCATGGAGACATCACGCGCCCCTGCCGCAAACCGACATTCACTGGGAACCAATCACTCTCCTCTTTTCCTACTCATACACATGCCTTACATCCTTGGTAAAAACTTTTCACTGCTTCTAGCAAATTACTTCCCACACCATGTACTCTTAATACCTTCCACAAAGCATCTCTATCAACCCTATCATATGCCTTCTCCAGGTCCGTAAATGCTACATACAAATCCATCTGTTTTTCAAAGTATTTTTCACATACATTCTTCCAAGCAAACACCTGATCCACACGTCCTCTACTACTTCTGAAAACACTGCTCTTCCCCAATATGATGCTCTGTACGTGCCTTTACCCTCTCAATCAATACCCTCCTATATAATTTCCCAGGAATACTTGACAAGCTTATACCTCTGTTAAGTTGAACACTCACCATTATCCCCTTTGCCTTTATTTTCTTATAGTACTAAAAATTATCCAGGTGAAAGATGGGACAGGTTTGGCCAGATGGGTTGAGATGAATTGCATGTTGCTTATTAGTTCACTGTTTATACCAGAGCAAGGGTTAGATTACTCTTTCTTCAAATATTTTCACCTGCCTCATTCAGTTGGTAACTGTTAAGATGTTGGCAAGGTATAAGTTTTTGTTTTATTTTTTGTTTGGAAATATATTGTTGTTTAGATAAGTGAATCTTTACATGTTTGTCATATTTTTATTTTGAAGAATATTGCTAAAGAAATCTGACACAAGAATTCCTCGTGTGGAGTTGGAAGAAATAGGACCTTCAATGGCTCTACAGCTTAGAAGAAACAGATTTGCCTCGGAGGATTTGATGAAGAGGGCATGCAAACAACTTAAACCACCACAGGCAAGCTGTTTTGTTTTAAAATAATTCATTAGGAACTATCAGATTGATTGATATTTGGAGTAATAGTAAATATCCCAGCAGGGGAGAAAGAATACTCCCCACGCATTCCCTGCTTGTCGTAGAAGGCAACTAAAGGGGATGGAAGTGGGGGGGGGCTAGAAACCCTCCCCTTCTTGTATTTTAACTTTCTAAAACAGAAGAAAGAGTCATGCAGGGAGTGCTCATCCTCTTTGAAGGCTCTGATTGGGGTGTCTAAATGTGTGTGGATGTAACCAAGATGAGAAAAAAGGAGAGATAAGTAGTATGTTTGAGGAAAGGAACCTGGATGTTTTAAAACAGGCTCTCAGTGAAACGAAGCTCAAGGGTAAAGGGGAAGAGTGGTTTGGGAATGTCTTTGGAGTAAAGTCAGGTGAAAGGACAAGAGCAAAGGAAGGAGTAGCACTACTCCTGAAGCAGGAGTTGTGGGAGTATGTGATAGAGTGTAAGAAAGTAAACTCTAGATTGATATGGGTAAAACTGAAAGTGGATGGAGAGAGATGGGTGATTATTGGTGCTTATGCACCTGGTCACGAGAAGGAAGGTCATGAGAGGCAAATATTATGGGAGCAGCTGAGTGAGTGTGTTAGCAGCTTTGATGCACAAGACTGGGTTATAGTGATGGGTGATTTGAATGCAAAGGTGAGTAATGTGGCAGTTGAGGGTATAATTGGTGTACATGGGGTGGGTGTTCAGTGTTGTAAATGGAAATGGTGAAGAGCTTGTAGATTTGTGTGCTGAAAAAGGACTGGTGATTGGGAATACTTTGTTTAAAAAGAGAGATATACATTAGTATATGTAAGTAAGTAAGAGAGATGGTCAAAGAGCATTATTGGATTACATGTTAATTGATAGGCACACAAAAGAGATACTTTTGGATGTTAATGTGCCAAGAGGTGCAACTGGAGGGATGTCTGATCATTATCTTGTGGAGGTTTTCAGAAAAGAAGAGAGAATGTTGGGTTGAGGAGAGTGGTGAGATTCAGTGAGCTTGGAAAGGAGACTTGTGTGAGAAAGTACCAGGAGAGATTGAGTGCAGAATGGAGAAAGGTGAGAGCAAATGACGTAAGGGGAGTGGGGGAGGAATGGGATGTATTTAGCGAAGCAGTGATGGATTGTGCAAAAGATGCCTGTGGCATGAGAAAGGTGGGAGAGGGCAGATTAGAAAGGGTGATGAGGCATTTGGGCAATTTTTGCAGGGAAATAGTGCAAATGACTGGGAGATGTATGAAAGAAAGAGGCAAGAGGTCAAGAGAAAGGTACAAGAGGGGAAAAAGAGGGCAAATGAGAGTTGGGGTGAGAGAGTATCATTAAATTTTAGGGAAAATAAAAAGATCTCTTGGAAGGAGGTAAATAAAGTGCGGAAGACAAGAGAACAAATGGGAGTATTGGTGAAGGGGGCAAATTGGGAGGTGATAACAAGTAGTAGTGAAGTGAGAGGGAGATGGAGTGAGTATTTTGGAGGTTTGTTGAATGTGTGTGATGATAGAGTTGCAGATATAGGGTGTTTTGGTCGAGGTGGTGTGTGAAGTGAGGGGCTCAGGGAGAATGATTTGGTAAACGAAGAGGTAGTGAAAGCTTTGCGGAAGATGAAAGCCGGTAAGGCGGTGGGTTTGGATGGTATTGCTGTGGAATTTATTAAAAAAGGTGGTGACTGTTTTTGACTGGTCTGTGAGGATATTCACTGTTTATGTTGGTTCATGGTGAAGTGCCTGAGGATTGGCAGAATGCATGTATAGTACCATTGTACATAGGCAAAGGGGATAAAGGTGAGTGTTCAAATTGCAGGGAGATAAGTTTGTTGAGTATTCCTGGGAAATTATATGTGAGGGTATTGATTGAGAGGGTGAAGGCATGTACAGAGCATCAGATTGGGGAAGAGCAGTGTGGTTTCAGTAGTGATAGAGGATGTGTGGATCAGGTGTTTGCTTTGAAGAATGTATGTGAGAAATACTTAGAAAAGCAAATGGATTTGTATGTAGCATTTATGGATCTGGAGAAGGCATATGATAGAGGTGACAGAGATGCTCTGTGGAAGGTATTAAGAGTATATGGTGTGGGAGGTAAGTTGCTAGAAGCAGTGAAAAGTTTTTATCGAGGATGTAAGGCATGTGTACGAGTAGGAAGAAAGGAAGGTGATTGGTTCCCATTGAATGTCAGTTTGCGACAGGGGTGTGTTATGTCTCCATGGTTGTTTGTTTATGGATGGGGTTGTTAGGGAGGTGAATGCAAGTTTTAGAGAAAGGGGCAAGTATGCAGTCTGTTGTGAATGAGAGGGTTTGGGAAGCGAGTCAGTTGTTGTTCGCTGATGGTACAGTGCTGATGGCTGATTCGGGTGAGAAACTGCAGAAGTTGGTGACTGAGTTTGGTAAAGTTTGTGAAAGAAGAAAACTGAAGGCAGCATGTGTGAATATGTATACCACTTCATTCCAATTCACTCTCTTCCTTGCATGCCTTTCACCCTCCTGCATGTTCAGGCCCCAATCACTCAAAATCTTTTTCACTCCATCTTTCCACCTCCAGTTTGGTCTCCCACTTCTTGTTCCCTCCACCTCTGACACATATATCCTCTTTGTCAATCTTTCCTCACTCATTCTCTCCATGTGACCAAACCATTTCAAAACACCCTCTTCTGCTCTCTCAACCACACTCTTTTTATTACCACACATCTCTCTCACCCTTTCATTACTTACTCGATCAAACCACATATTGTCCTCAAACATCTCATTTCCAGCACATCCACCTTCCTCCGCACAACTCTGTCTATAGCCCATGCCTCGCAACCATATAACATTGCTGGAACCACTATTCCTTCAAACATACCCATTTTTGCTTTCCAAGATAACGTTCTCAACTTCCACACATTTTTCAATGTTCCCAGAACCTTCGCCCCCTCCCCCACCCTATGATTCACTTCCGCTTCCATGGTTCCATCTGCTGCCAAATCCACTCACAGATATCTAAAACACTTCTACCTCTAGTTTTTCTCCATTCAAACTTACCTCCCAGTTGACTTGACCCTCAACCCTACTTTACCTAATAACCTTGCTCTTATTCACATTTACTCTCAGCTTTCTTCTTTCACACACTTTACCAAACTCAGTCACCAGCTTCTGCAGTTTCTCACCTGAATCAGCCACCAGTGCTGTATCATCAGTGAACATACTGATAGATAAACTTTAACACAATAATCTATGTTTTCAGGCTAATAGAATGAAGAATATGAGTAAAGATGTTTTTGGTACCAAGCTTGGTCATGTGCACATGACAAAAGCAGGAAACCATGAATAATTGAATGATTATTTGTGGAGAATATTCATTTTGATTAGTAGAATGGAAGCTAAACTACCTGAAACTGAAGTGAAAATCATACATTTTCTGGAACTTGAGTGCTAATGACTGACTTTTTGATACTTTTGAATAATCAGTTGATCTGGAATTTCAAGGAGAAAGAAAAGAAATAAAATGCCATCAGGTCTTGTATGAAAAATGTTCTTTGTGAATTATCTACTGTATTTTGTAAGGTCTGGACATGTTGATAGATAAATTTTAACACAATAATCTATGTTTTCAGGCTAATAGAGTGAAGAATAAGAGCAAAGATGTTTTTGGTACCAAGCTTGGTCGTGTGCACATGAAAAAACAGGACTACCGTAAGTTACAAACACGTAAAATGAAGGGCCTGAAGAAAACGTCCCATGGTAAAAAGTTAAATCCCAAGAATTCATCTGGTGACGATGCTTTCACACCTGAGCCAGTGGCTATTGATCAGTAAAGTGGTAAATGGCATTTTAAATTGTTTTCTTTACTGCCTCAAGAGATTTCTTTGTATAAGTATTTCTGTAAGTTTGTATAAGGAAATGAATTGTTAATGAATGTGAAATATTTATAAAAATGATAAAAACTCTATTTCTTGCCCCCAGAAGTTTAGATCACACACACACACACACACACACACACACACACACACACACACACAACACACACACACACACACACACACAAAACATACACACAACACACACACACAACACTCGCACATCTCATTTTTCCCAACTATATATTTTCTGGCCGTGAGTGCTTTGTGCTAGCCCTGCCTCTAGGCAAAAGGGTAGGAGCAATGAGGTAAGTATTAGATAGGAACAATTAGGTAAGAGCATTAGTTAGAAGTAGTAGGTCATTGCGCTAGAGTTGGCCCATTAAGGGTTAGGCACTAAAGGCTAACAAATGGCACTGTCATTCAACAGTTAAGGAGACTTTTGACATGGCTACCCCCTTGAGGGAGTTCCCAAAGGGAATGGGAGTTAGAGATATAGGTAGATAGATCAATACAAGGAACATCACTTCATATTTATCAACAGACAAGCACACATGCAAATGTTACAGTTTATCCACTCATTCATTATGGCTGAAACAAAATTTATATTCTTAAGGCACATATTTCATATACTGAATGCCCTGTTTATAGACTTAACAGCCATAATCTTACTGAATATCTGTAGTCCAAAGTCATTTTCAGCCTAGAGCGCCATATCCTTGCTAACTTTCAGTGTAAAGTTTTACACCAAACTGATTGTTAAAAATATTTATGTATTTATTATACTTAATTGAAGCTTATTGATACAGTGGTTAAATTGATGAGAACTGCTATTGACGTTTGTGTAAATAAATTATACATTTCCTTTTTTCCATAGCCAGAGGTTGAACCATTATGTGACATTCATTTTTTTCATTCATTTCAAGCTAGAAGTTTCAGTTTTCTAAATTGTTTCTTACATTTCTCATATGTATATATATGTATGTGTGTGTGTGTGTATATGTGCGTATGTATGTGTATGTGTGTGTATGTGTATATGTATATATATATGTATATTATCCCTGGGGATAGGGGTGAAAGAATACTTCCCACGTATTCCTCGCGTGTCGTAGAAAGCGACTAGAGGGGACGGGAGCGGGGGGCCAGAAATCCTCTCCTCCTTGTATTAACTTTCTAAAATGGGAAACAGAAGGAGTCATGCGGGGAGTGCTCATCCTCCTCGAAGGCTCAGAGTGGAGTGCCTAAATGTGTGTGGATGTAACCAAGATGTGAAAAAAGGAGAGATAGGTAGTATGTTTGAGGAAAGGAACCTGGATGTTTTGGCTCTGAGTGAAACGAAGCTCAAGGGTAAAGGGGAAGAGTGGTTTGGGAATGTCTGGGGAGTAAAGTCAGGGGTTAGTGAGAGGACAAGAGCAAGGGAAGGAGTAGCAATACTCCTGAAACAGGAGTTGTAGGAGTATGTGATAGAGTGTAAGAAAGTAAATTCTCGATTAATATGGGTAAAACTGAAAGTTGATGGAGAGAGGTGGGTGATTATTGGTGCATATGCACCTGGGCATGAGAAGAAAGATCAAGAGAGGCAAGTGTTTTGGGAGCAGCTGAATGAGTGTGTTAGTGGTTTTGATGCACGAGACCAGGTCATAGTGATGGGTGATTTGAATGCAAAGGTGAGTAATGTGGCAGTTGAGGGAATAATTGGTATACATGGGGTGTTCAGTGTTGTAAATGGAAATGGTGAAGAGCTTGTAGATTTATGTGCTGAAAAAGGACTGATGATTGGGAATACCTGGTTTAAAAAGCGAGATATACATAAGTATACTTATGTAAGTAGGAGAGATGGCCAGAGAGCGTTATTGGATTACGTGTTAATTGACAGGCGTGCGAAAGAGAGACTTTTGGATGTTAATGTGCTGAGAGGTGCAACTGGAGGGATGTCTGATCATTATCTTGTGCAGGCTAAGGTGAAGATTTGTATGGGTTTTCAGAAAAGAAGAGTGAATGTTGGGGTGAAGAGGGTGGTGAGAGTAAGTGAGCTTGAGAAGGAGACCTGTGTGAGGAAGTACCAGGAGAGACTGAGTACAGAATGGAAAAAGGTGAGAACAATGGAAGTAAGGGGAGTGGGGGAGGAATGGGATGTATTTAGGGAATCAGTGATGGATTGCGCAAAAGATGCTTGTGGCATGAGAAGAGTGGGAGGTGGGTTGATTAGAAAGGGTAGTGAGTGGTGGGATGAAGAAGTAAGAGTATTAGTGAAAGAGAAGAGAGAGGGCATTTGGACGATTTTTGCAGGGAAAAAATGCAATTGAGTGGGAGATGTATAAAAGAAAGAGACAGGAGGTCAAGAGAAAGGTGCAAGAGGTGAAAAAAAGGGCAAATGAGAGTTGGGGTGAGAGAGTATCATTAAATTTTAGGGAGAATAAAAAGATGTTCTGGAAGGAGGTAAATAAAGTGCGTAAGACAAGGGAGCAAATGGGAACTTCAGTGAAGGGCGCAAATGGGGAGGTGATAACAAGTTGTGGTGATGTGAGAAGGAGATGGAGTGAGTATTTTGAAGGTTTGTTGAATGTGTATGATGATAGAGAGTGGCAGATATAGGGTGTTAAAGAGTGGCAGATATAGGGTGTTTTGGTCGAGGTGGTGTGCAAAGTGAGAGGGTTAGGGAAAATGATTTGGTAAACATAGAAGAGGTAGTGAAAGCTTTGCGGAAGATGAAAGCCGGCAAGGCAGCAGGTTTGGATGGTATTGCAGTGGAATTTATTAAAAAAGGGGGTGACTGTATTGTTGACTGGTTGGTAAGGTTATTTAATGTATGTATGACTCATGGTGAGGTGCCTGAGGATTGGCGGAATGCGTGCATAGTGCCATTGTACAAAGGCAAAGGGGATAAGAGTGAGTGCTCAAATTACAGAGGTATAAGTTTGTTGAGTATTCCTGGTAAATTATATGGGAGGGTATTGATTGAGAGGGTGAAGGCATGTACAGAGCATCAGATTGGGGAAGAGCAGTGTGGTTTCAGAAGTGGTAGAGGATGTGTGGATCAGGTGTTTGCTTTGAAGAATGTATGTGAGAAATACTTAGAAAAGCAAATGGATTTGTATGTAGCATTTATGGATCTGGAGAAGGCATATGATAGAGTTGATAGAGATGCTCTGTGGAAGGTATTAAGAATATATGGTGTGGGAGGAAAGTTGTTAGAAGCAGTGAAAAGTTTTTATCGAGGATGTAAGGCATGTGTACGTGTAGGAAGAGAGGAAAGTGATTGGTTCTCAGTGAATGTAGGTTTGCGGCAGGGGTGTGTGATGTCTTCATGGTTGTTTAATTTGTTTATGGATGGGGTTGTTATGGAGGTAAATGCAAGAGTTTTGGAAAGAGGGGCAAGTATGAAGTCTGTTGGGGATGAGAGAGCTTGGGAAGTGAGTCAGTTGTTGTTCGCTGATGATACAGCGCTGGTGGCTGATTCATGTGAGAAACTGCAGAAGCTGGTGACTGAGTTTGGAAAAGTGTGTGGAAGAAGAAAGTTAAGAGTAAATGTGAATAAGAGCAAGGTTATTAGGTACAGTAGGGTTGAGGGTCAAGTCAATTGGGAGGTGAGTTTGAATGGAGAAAAACTGGAGGAAGTGAAGTGTTTTAGATATCTGGGAGTGGATCTGGCAGCGGATGGAACCATGGAAGCGGAAGTGGATCATAGGGTGGGGGAGGGGGCGAAAATCCTGGGGGCCTTGAAGAATGTGTGGAAGTCGAGAACATTATCTCGGAAAGCAAAAATGGGTATGTTTGAAGGAATAGTGGTTCCAACAATGTTGTATGGTTGCGAGGCGTGGGCTATGGATAGAGTTGTGCGCAGGAGGATGGATGTGCTGGAAACTGAGATGTTTGAGGACAATGTGTGGTGTGAGGTGGTTTGATCGAGTGAGTAACGTAAGGGTAAGAGAGATGTGTGGAAATAAAAAGAGCGTGGTTGAGAGAGCAGAAGAGGGTGTTTTGAAGTGGTTTGGGCACATGGAGAGGATGAGTGAGGAAAGATTGACCAAGAGGATATATGTGTCGGAGGTGGAGGGAACAAGGAGAAGAGGGAGACCAAATTGGAGGTGGAAAGATGGAGTGAAAAAGATTTTGTGTGATCGGGGCCTGAACATGCAGGAGGGTGAAAGGAGGGCAAGGAATAGAGTGAATTGGAGCGATGTGGTATACCGGGGTTGACGTGCTGTCAGTGGATTGAATCAAGGCATGTGAAGCGTCTGGGGTAAACCATGGAAAGCTGTGTAGGTATGTATATTTGCGTGTGTGGACGTATGTATATACATGTGTATGGGGGGGGGTTGGGCCATTTCTTTCGTCTGTTTCCTTGCGCTACCTCGCAAACGCGGGAGACAGCGACAAAGTATAATAAAAAAATAAATATTATTATACTTTGTCGCAGTCTCCCGCATTAGCGAGGTAGTGCAAGGAAACAGACGAAAGAATGGCCCAACCCATCCACATACACATGTATATACATACACGTCCACACACGCACATATACATACCTATACATCTCAACGTATACATATATATACACACACAGACATATACATATATGTACATGTACATAATTCATAGTCTGCCCTTATTCATTCCTGTTGCCACCACACCACACATGAAATAACAACCCCCTCTCCCCACATGTGTGCGAGGTAGTGCTAGGAAAAGACAACAAAGGCCACATTCGTTCACACTCAGTCTCTAGCTGTCATGTATAATGCACCAAAACCACAGCTCCCTTTCCACATCCAAGCCCCACAAAACTTTCCATGGTTTACCCCAGATGCTTCACATGCCCTGGTTCAATCCATTGACAGCACGTCCACCCCGGTATACCACATCATTCCAATTCACTTTTATTCCTTGCACGCCTTTCACCCTCCTGCATGTTCAGGCCCCGATCACTCAAAATCTTCTTCACTCCATCTTTCCACCTCCAATTTGGTTTCCCACTTCTCCTCATTCCCTCCACCTCTGACACATATATCCTCTTTGTCAATCTTTCCTCATTCATTCTCTCCATGTGACCAAACCATTTCAAAACACCTGCTCTCTCAACCACACTCTTTTTCTTACCACACATCTCTCTTACCCTTTCATTACTTACTCGATCAAACCACATATTGTCCTCAAACATCTCATTTCCAGCACATCCACCCTCCTCCGCACAACTCTATCTACAGCCCACGCCTCACAACCATATAACATTGCTGGAACCGCTATTCCTTCAAACATACCCATTTTTGCTTTCCAAGATAACGTTCTCGACTTCCACGCATTTTTCAATGCTCCCAGAACTTTCGCTCCCTCCCCCACCCTATGATTCACTTCCGCTTCCATGGTTCCATCCATTTGCTGCCAAATCCACTCCCAGATATCTAAAACACTTCACTTCCTACAGTTTTTCTCCATTCAAACTTACCTCCCAATTGACTTATCCTCAACCTTACTGTACCTATAATAACCTTGCTCTTATTCACATTTACTCTCAGCTTTCTTCTTTCACACACTTTACCAAACTCAGTCACCACCTTCTGCAGTTTCTCACCTGAATCAGCCATCAGCATTGTATCATCAGCGACCACCAACTGACTCACTTCCCAAGCTATCTCATCCACAACAGACTGCATACTTGCCCCTCTTTCCAAAACTCTTGCATTCACCTCCCTAATAACCTCATCCATTAACAAATTAAACAACCATGGAAACATCACACACCCCTGCTGCAAACCAACATTCACTGAGAACCAATCACTTTCCTCTCTTCCTACACATACACTTGCCTTACATCCTCGATAAAAAGTTTTCATTGCCTCTAACAACTTGCCTCCCACACCATATACTCTTAATACCTTCCACAGAGCATCTCTATCAACTCTATCATATGCCTTCTCCAGATCCATAAATGCTACATACAAATCCATCTGTTTTTCTAAGTATTTCTCACTTACATTCTTCAAAGCAAACACCTGATCCACACATCCTCTAACACTTCTGAAACCACACTGCTCTTCCCCAATCTGATGCTCTGTACATGCCTTCACCTTCTCAATCAATACCCTCCCATATAATTTCCCAGGAATACTCAACAAATTTAAAGCTCTGTAATTTGAGCTCTCACTATTATCGTCAGTAAATAAAAAGAAATTCTATTCTTTCTGTTCTTTACTATAAATATGATACACATGAACATCGTCCATTAGTCTCTGATCAACTGCTATGCAACAACCAGTTGCCTGCTATTTATAATGTGATAGTAAAACAACACATATGCCTCCTCAGTTTTCTTATTTATTAATAAATGCTACTTAAAAGAGGGCTATTTTAACCATTCTTCTTTTATTAATAATAAAACAACCCAGCCCTATATATAAGGTTTATCATGGCAACATGACTTTACAAGTACCAAGAGTCTGGCTTTTACTCTGATTCCATGGCTTCTAGCTGTTTAATAGCATCCTTACTCTGTTCTAATTCTGCTTCCAAGTCTAATTTCTTGATGTCATTCTTCGCTCGTATTTCATCTGGTACCTGGATGGAAACATTTACAGTTAGTCACTTAAGTTTACTTATGAGACATGAAAACTTTTAACAAGCTTGTCATTCCTAAATGTTATCTGCTGTTGAAATGAAAGTTCTTTAATAGAGCTGAAAATTTAGTTTGAAGTAGTAAGACTGCGTAATAAAATTTTGGCTTATAAGCCAAGCACTGGAGCATCTAAGGCTATTCAGCACTCTTAATACAGTTTAGAATATTCTATCACAGAAATTAATTTTAACTCAACGAAATGGGCAATTTCAGTTTTGATGGAACAAGACGGGATGAATGAAAAGTATAGGAGAGAAAATAGCCTACATGTATTTGTCTTAGAGCTCAAGCTTGACCTCTGCAGCATGGTTATACCTACAGGGAAAGGAGAATCCCTGCTGCCACAGCTCAAGCCATCACTGCTCCACACAAACCCTACCACCACATTGAGGTCCATGTAGAACAGGGGTTTAAAGTAGGACGGAAACTTGAGCCAAGCTACAAACTATTGGCATGCTAAGTCTGGTGCAGCTGATGTGCTATACCGCAGTAAAAGCTGATAACAATCTATGCACTAGCTAGGGGAAGGATGAGGAGCTGGTCGAGTTGAGTGCTCTCTGCCCTGCCAAGGGATTAAACCTCATCCAGTGGATCTGAAGTCAGCAACATTAATCAGTTCGTACACCATTGGAACATATATTAAATCTACTTAAAAACAGTCAATGAAAAGCCACAAGGTACCTTGTATTAAGTTACAAAGAACCCCAGAGCCATATTCCCCATGGTTATCAATTAAGTTAAAATCCCCCTAACATATCTATGGACATGTCAAAGTTATTCCTTGTCAGTAGGGTCTTCATCTAATGTGTGTGTATCTATACTTGTGGTGTGATTTTAAAAAATATAGGTAGACAGATGCAATGATTATGATAGCATTAATATCCCTTCTAATTTGTGGGAAAAAGATAAAAGATTTTGGAAAACCTTATTTGCAAGAGAGAAGCACTTCCTCAAAGCCTTCATCTTTACACAGCTTAACTATGCCCTTTGCAGTTTTTAGATATAGTAGTTTTTTTTTTTTCTTGCTTTGTCGCTGTCTCCCGCGTTTGCGAGGTAGCGCAAGGAAACAGACGAAAGAAATGGCCCAACCCACCCCCATACACGTGTATATACATACGTCCACACACGCAAATATACATACCTACACAGCTTTCCATGGTTTACCCCAGACGCTTCACATGCCCTGATTCAATCCACTGACAGCACATCAACCCCGGCATACCACATCGATCCAATTCACTCTATTCCTTGCCCTCCTTTCACCCTCCTGCATGTTCAGGCCCCGATCACACAAAATCTTTTTCACTCCATCTTTCCACCTTCAATTTGGTCTCCCACT
This sequence comes from Panulirus ornatus, assembly GCF_036320965.1. NCBI lineage: Eukaryota > Metazoa > Arthropoda > Malacostraca > Decapoda > Palinuridae > Panulirus > Panulirus ornatus. The sequence continues at coordinate 13,017,292 of NC_092275.1, read as the reverse complement.
TCTCATTCCCTCCACCTCCGACACATATATCCTCTTAGTCAATCTTTCCTCACTCATTCTCTCCATGTGCCCAAACCATTTCAAAACACCCTCTTCTGCTCTCTCAACCACACTTTTTATTTCCACACATCTCTCTTACCCTTACGTTACTTACTCGATCAAACCACCTCACACCACACATTGTCCTCAAACATCTCATTTCCAGCACATCCATCCTCCTGCGCACAACTCTATCCATAGCCCACGCCTCGCAACCATACAACATTGTTGGAACCACTATTCCTTCAAACATACCCATTTTTCCTTTCCGAGATAATGTTCTCGACTTCCACACATTCTTCAAGGCTCCCAGGATTTTCGCCCCCTCCCCCACCCTATGATTCATTTCCACTTCCATGGTTCCATCCGCTGCCAGATGCACTCCCAGATATCTAAAACACTTTACTTCCTCCAGTTTTTCTCCATTCAAACTTACCTCCCAATTGACTTGACCCTCAACCCTACTGTACCTAATAACCTTGCTCTTATTCACATTTACTCTTAACTTTCTTCTTTCACACACTTTACCAAACTCAGTCACCAGCTTCTGCAGTTTCTCACATGAATCAGCCACCAGCGCTGTATCATCAGCGAACAACAACTGACTCACTTCCCAAGCTCTCTCATCCCCAACAGACTTCATACTTGCCCCTCTTTCCAAAACTCTTGCATTCACCTCCCTAACAACCCCATCCATAAACAAATTAAACAACCATGGAGACATCACACACCCCTGCCGCAAACCTACATTCACTGAGAACCAATCACTTTCCTCTCTTCCTACACGTACACATGCCTTACATCCTCGATAAAAACTTTTCACTGCTTCTAACAACTTGCCTCCCACACCATATATTCTTAATACCTTCTACAGAGCATCTCTGTAAGAATGTAAGCTATTTTCTCTGTAGGCTATTTTCTCTAAGAATGTAAGAAAGTAAATTCTCGATTAATATGGGTAAAACTGAAAGTTGATGGAGAGAGATGGGTGCATATTGGTGCATATGCACCTGGGCATGAGAAGAAAGATCATGAGAGGCAAGTGTTTTGGGAGCAGCTGAATGAGTGTGTTAGTGGTTTTGATGCACGAGACCAGGTCATAGTGATGGGTGATTTGAATGCAATGGTGAGTAATGTGGCAGTTGAGGGAATAATTGGTATACATGGGGTGTTCAGTGTTGTAAATGGAAATAGTGAAGAGCTTGTAGATTTATGTGCTGAAAAAGGACTGGTGATTGGGAATACCTGGTTTAAAAAGCGAGATATACATAAGTATACTTATGTAAGTAGGAGAGATGGCCAGAGAGCATTATTGGATTACGTGTTAATTGACAGGCGCACGAAAGAGAGACTTTTGGAGGTAAATGTGCTGAGAGGTGCAACTGGAGGGATGTCTGATCATTATCTTGTGGAGGCTAAGGTGAAGATTTGTATGGGTTTTCAGAAAAGAAGAGTGAATGTTGGGGTGAAGAGGGTGGTGAGAGTAAGTGAGCTTGGGAAGGAGACTTGTGTGAGGAAGTACCAGGAGAGACTGAGTACAGAATGGAAAAAGGTGAGAACAATGGAAGTAAGGGGAGTGGGGGAGGAATGGGATGTATTTAGGGAATCAGTGATGGATTGTGCAAAAGATGCTTGTGGCATGAGAAGAGTGGGAGGTGGGTTGATTAGAAAGGGTAGTGAGTGGTGGGATGAAGAAGTAAGAGTATTAGTGAAAGAGAAGAGAGAGGCATTTGAACGATTTTTGCATGGAAAAAATGCAATTGAGTGGGAGATGTATAAAAGAAAGAGACAGTAGGTCAAGAGAAAGGTGAAAAAGAGGGCAAATGAGAGTTGGGGTGAGAGAGTATCATTAAATTTTAGGGAGAATAAAAAGATGTTTTGGAAGGAGGTAAATAAAGTGCGTAAGACAAGGGAGCAAATGGGAACTTCAGTGAAGGGCGCAAATGGGGAGGTGATAACAAGTAGTGGTGATGTGAGCAGGAGATAGAGTGAGTATTTTGAAGGTTTGTTGAATGTGTTTGATGATAGAGTGGCAGATATAGGGTGTTTTGGTCGAGGTGGTGTGCAAAGTGAGAGGGTTATGGAAAATGATTTGGTAAACAGAGAAGAGGTAGTAAAAGCTTTGCGGAAGATGAAAGCCGGCAAGGCAGTAGGTTTGGATGGTATTGCAGTGGAATTTATTAAAAAAAAGGGGGTGACTGTATTATTGACTGGTTGATAAGGTTATTTAATGTATGTATGACTCATGGTGAGGTGCCTGAGGACTGGAAGAATGCGTGCATAGTGCCATTGTACAAAGGCAAAGGGGATAAGAGTGAGTGCTCAAATTACAGAGGTATAAGTTTGTTGAGTATTCCTGGTAAATTATATGGGAGGGTATTGATTGAGAGGGTGAAGGCATGTACAGAGTATCAGATTGGGGAAGAGCAGTGTGGTTTCAGAAGTGGTAGAGGATGTGTGGATCAGGTGTTTGCTTTGAAGAATGTATGTGAGAAATACTTAGAAAAGCAAATGGATTTGTATGTAGCATTTATGGATCTGGAGAAGGCATAGTAGTTATGTTTTAATAGTTATTTATTTATATTTATTATACTTTGTTGCTGTCTCCCGTGTTAGCAAGGTAGTGCAAGGAAACGCAAAAGAATGGCCCAAACCACCCACATACACATGTATATACATACTTGTTCACATAACATGTACATACTTGTCCACATACACATGTATATACATACACGTCCACACACGCACATATACATACCTATACAATTCAACATATCCATATACATACACAGACATATAAACACTTACATAATTCATACTTGTTGCCTTTATTTATTCCCGTCGCCACTCCGCCACACAAGAAATGACACCCCCTATCTCTGCATGTGCATGAGGTAGTGCTAGGAAAAGACAATAAAAGGCAAATTCATTCACACTCAGTCTCTAGCTGTCATGTATAATGTACCGAAACAACAGCTCCCTTTCCACATCTAGGCCCCACAAAACTTTCCATGGTTTACCGCAGATGCTTCAAATGCCCTGGTTCAATCCACTGACAGCACGTCAACCCCAGTATACCACATCGTTCCAATTCACTTAATTCCTTGTACGCCTTTCACCTTCCTAGAAAGCATGTTCAGGCCCCGATAGCTCAAAATCTTTTTCACTCCATCTTTCCACCTCCAATTTGGTCTCCCATTTCTCTTCAATCTCTCCACCTCTGACACACATATCCTCTTTGTCAATCTTTCCTCACTCATTCTCTCCATGTGACCAAACCATTTCAATACACCGTCTTCTGCTCTCTCAACCACACTCTTTATATTACCACATAACTCTCTTACCCTTTCATTACTTACTCGATCAAACCACCTCACACCACATATTGTCCTCAAACATCTCATTTCTAACACATCCACCCTCCTCCACACAACCCTATCTATAGCCCACGCCTCGCAACCATATAACATTGTTGGAACCACTTTTCTTCCAAACATACCCAGTTTTGCATTCCGAGATAACGTTCTCGCCTTCCACACATTCTTCAATGCTCCCAGAACCTTTGCCCCCCCCCCACCCCCCCACTCTGTGACTCACTCCTGCCACCATGGTTCCATCCACTGCCAAATCCACTTCCAGATATCTAAAATACTTCACTTCCTCTACTTTTTCTCCATTCAAACTTACCCCCCAACTGACTTGTCCCTCAGTCCTAACAAACCTCAAAACCTTGCTCTTATTCACATTTACTCTCGGCTTTCTTCTTTCACACACTTTACCTAACTCAGTCCCCAGCTTCTGCAGTTTGTCACCCGAATCAGCCACCAGCACTGTATCATCAGCGAACAACAACTGACTTGCTTCCCAAGCCCTCTCATCCACAACAGACTGCATACTTGCCCCTCTCCAAAACTCTTGTATTCACCTCCCTAACAACCCCATCCATAAACAAGTTAAACAATAATGGAGACATCATCCACCCCTACTGCAAGCCAACATTCACTGGGAACCAATCACTTTCCTCACTTCCTATTCGTACACGCCTTACATCCTTGATAAAACCTTTTCACTGCTTCTAGCAACTTGCTTCCCACACCATATACTCATAATACCTTCCAGAGAGCATCTCTGTCAACTCTAATTATATGCCTTCTCCAGATCCATAAATGCTACATACAAATCCATTTGCTTTTCTAAGTATTTCTCACATACATTCTTCAAAGCAAACACCTGATCTACACATCCTCTACCACTTCTGAAATCACAATGCTCTTCCCCAATCTGATGCTCTGTACATGCCTTCACCCTCTTGATCAATACCCTCCCATATAATTTCCCAGGAATACTCAACAAACTTATACCTCTGTAATTTTAACACATCTTTATCCCCTTTGCCTTTGTACAATGGCACTATGCATGCATTCTGCCAATCCTCAGGCACTTCACCATGAGCCATACATTTTTTGAATATCATTACCATCCAGTCAACAACACAGTCATCCCCTTTTTTAATAAATTCCACTGCAATGTCATCCAAACCCACCGCCTTCCTGGCTTTCATCTTCCACAAAGCTTTCATTACTTCTTCTCTGTTTAGCAAACCATTATCCCTGACCCTTTCACTTCACACACCACCTTGACCAAAACACCCTATAACTGCCACTCTATCATCTAACACATTCAACAAACCTTCAAAATACTCACTCCATCTCATTCTCACATCACCATTACTTGTTATTATCTCCCCATTAGCCCCTTCACAAATGTTCCCATTTGTTCTCTTGTCTTACGCATTTTATTTACCTCCTTCCAAAACATCTTTTTATTCTCCCTAAAATTTAATGATACTCTCTCACCCCAACTCTCATTTGCCCTCTTTTTCACCTCTTGTACCTTTCTCTTGACCTCTTGCCTTTCTTTTATACATCTCCCAGTCATTTGTAAAAATTGTCCAAATGCCTCTCTCTTCTCTCACTAATAATCTTACCTCTTCATCCCACCACTCACTACCCTTTCTAATCTGCCCACCTCCCATGCTTCTCATGCCACAAGCATCTTTTGCACAAGCCATCACTGCTTCCCTAAATACATCCCATTCCTCCCCCACTCCCCTTACGTCCTTTGCTCTCACCTTTTTCCATTCTGCACTCAGTCTCTCCTGGTACTTCCTCACACAAGTCTCCTTCCCAAGCTCCCTTACTCTCACTACTCTCTTCACCCCAACATTTTCTCTTCTTTTCTGAAAACCTCTACAAATCTTCACCTTCGCCTCTACAAAATAATGATCAGACATCCCTCCAGTTGCACCTCTCAGCACATTAACATCCAAAAGTCTCTCTTTCATGCGCCTATCAATTAACACATAATCCAATAACACTCTCTGGCCATCTCTCCTACTTACATACATATACTTATGTATATCTCTTTTTAAACCAGGTATTCCTAATTACCAGTCCTTTTTCAGCACACAAATCTACGAGCTCTTCACCATTTTCATTTACAACGCGGAACACCCCATGTACACCAATTATTCCCTCAACTGCCACATTACTCACCTTTTCATTCAAATCACCCATCACTATAATTCAGTCTCGTGCATCAAAACTGCTAACACACTCACTCGGCTGCTCCCAGGACACTAGCATCTCATGATATTTCTCCATCAACTTTCAGTTTTACCCATACCAATCTAGAGTTTACATATACACTCTATCACATACTCCCACAACTGCTTCAGAAGTAGTGCTGCTCCTTTCTTTGCTCTTGTCCTCTCACCAACCCATGACTTTACTCCTAAAACATTCCCAAACCACTCTTACCCTTTACCCTTGAGCTTCGTTTCCTCAAACACACTACCTATCTCTCCTTTTTTCTCATCTTGGTTACATCTACACACATTTAGACACCCCAATCTGAGCCTTGGAGGAGGATGAGCACTCCTCGCATGACTCCTGTTTCCTCTTTTAGAAATCTTTTGAAAGTTAAAATGCAAGGAGAGGAAGATTTCTAGCCCCCCTGCTTCCGTCCCCTTTAGTTGCCTTATATGACATGTGGGGAATGTGTGGGAATTTTTTTCCCCTATCCCCAGTTATATACTTAAATTCTAAAATACTGATAGTAATCACGTTATGCTTAATCTAAAGGCCACATAAAGTTATCACAACACAAAGTGGAGGGCTAAAGGGTCATTTGGCATGAGTTAATACGTGACACTGGACCTGCAGAACAATAGGAAAGAATACAGTTAGTTTGAGCTGGATAATGGAAGGAAAGTAAAAGACCAAATTTTCCTGAAATTATTCTGATGTGTTGTGATGTGTAAAATCATGATCACTCCCTAATCAGAACAATCATGAAGGCTAAATATTTAAAACTGTACCGGATACAGCTGAAAACATAGTTAACAAATTACTTTCTTTCATACTTGATTGCCATTTACCGCATTAGCAAGGTAGTGCTTGGAACAGAATTAAGAAAGGCCACATCCGTTTACATCCATTCTCTTGCTGTTGTGTAATGCAGTAAAACCACATCCAGGCCCCACAAATCTTTCCATGATTTATGCTGGACTCTTCACATGCCCTGGTTCAATTCACTGACAGCATGTCGACCCAGTATACCACATCGAACCAATTCGCTCTATCCCGTGCATGCCTTTTGCCCTCCTGCATGTTCAGGCCCAAATCACTCAAAATCAAAATCACTCCATATTTCCATTTCCAATTTGGTCTCCCTGTTCTTGTCCCCTCCTTTTCAAACACATATAACCTCTTGGTCAACCTTTCCTTACTCATTCTCTTTATATGTCCAAACCATTTCAATACACCCTCTTCTTCTCTCTCAACCACATACCACACATCTTTCTTACGCTTCCATTACTTATTTGATCAAACCACTTCACACTACATACTGTCCTCAGGCATTTTATTTCCAACACATCCATCCTCCTTCACCCAGCCTGAACTGTAGCCCATGCCCTGCATCTGTATAATATTGCTGAGACTGCTATTTCTTCAAACATACTCATTTTTGCCCTCCCAATTAACGTTCTCTCTCCACACATTTTGCAGTGTTTCCAAAACCTTTGCTCCCTCCCCTATCTTATGACTTGCTTCTGCTTTCATGGTTCCATTTGCTGCCCTGTCCACTCCAAGATATCTAAAAAACCTCACTTCCTCCAGTTTTTCTCCACTGAAACTAGCATCCCAACTACTTGTCCCTAAACGTTGTTGAACATAATTACCTTGATTTTATTCACATTTAATCTTAACTTTCTTCTTTCACACACTCTTCCAAACTCAGTCACAAACTTCTGTAGTTTCTTATTCAAATCTGCCACCAAAGCTGTAATCATCACTGAACAACAACTGACTCATCCCTCTCATCCCCCACAGATTGCATACTCACCCCTCTCCAAAACTCTTGCATTTACCTCCCTAACCATCAAATCCATAAACAAATTGAACCTCCATGGAGATATCACACAGCCCTGCCCCAGAACAACCTTCTCGTAAAAACTCTCCTCTCTTCCTACGTGTACACATGCTTTACGCTTTACACGCTTGATAAGAACTTTTTACTGCCTCTAGCAGCTTTCCTTCCACACCGTATATTCTTAAGACATTCAGCAAAGTATCTCTATTAACCATATGATATGCCTTCTCCAGATCCATGAAAGCTAATTACAAATCCATTACTTATTATTTTTATAATACATAGTCGCTGTCAACTGCATTAGCGAGGTAGCGCAAGGAAACAGATGAAAGAAAGGCCCAACCCACCCACATGCACATGCATATACATAAATGCCCACACACACACATATACATACCTATACATTTCAACGTATACATACATATACATTTTTATCATTATTATTACACTTTGTCGCCGTCTCCTGCGTTAGCGAGGTAGCGCAAGGAAACAGACGAAAGAATGGCCCAACCTACCCTCATACACATGTATATACATACACGTCCACACATGCACATATAATCATACCTATACATCTCAACGTATACATATATGTACATACAGATATATACACATGTACATAATTCATACTGTCTGCCCTTATTCATTCACGCTGCCACACATGAAATGGCAACCCCCTCCCCCCGCATGTGCACGCAGTAATGCTAGGAAGACAACAAAGGCCACATTTGTTCACACTCAGTCTCTTGCTGTCATGTATAATGCACCGAAACCACAGCTCCCTTTCCACATCCAATCCCCACAAAACTTTCCATGGTTTACCCCAGACGCTTCACATGCCCTGGTTCAATCCACTGACTGCACGTCAACCCCGGTATACCACATTGTTCCAATTCACTCTATTCCTTGCACGCCTTTCACCCTCCTGTATGTTCAGGCCCTGATCACCCAAAATCTTTTTCACTCCATCCTTCCACCTCTTATTTGGTCTCCTACAGCTCCCTTTCCACATCTAGGCCCCACAAAACTTTCCACGATTTACCTCAGATGCTTCACATGCCCTGGTTCAATTCACTGACAGCATGTCCACTCCGGTATACCACATCGTTCCAATTCACTCTATTCCTTAAGCGCCTTTCACCCTCCTGTGTGTTCAGGCCCCGATCGCTCAAAATCTTTTTCACTCCATCCTTCCACCTCCAATTTGATCTCCCACTTCTTGTTCCTTCCACCTCTGACACATATATCCTCACTCATTCTCTCCATGTGACCAAACCATTTCAACACACTCTCTTCTACTCTCTCGACCACACTCTTTTTATTACCACACATCTCTTACCATTTCATTACTTACTTGATTAAACCACCTCACACCACATACTGTCCTCAAACATTTCATTTCCAACACATCCACCCCCCTCCATATAGCCCTATCTATAGCCCATGCCTCGCAAGCATATAACATTGTTGTAACCACTATTCCTTCCAACATGCCCATGCTCTCCGGGATAACGTTCTCTCCTTCCACACATTCTTCAATGCTCCCAGAACCTTCGCCCCCTCCCCCACCCTGTGACTCACTTCCACTTCCATGGTTCCATCCGCTGCTAAATCCACTCCCAGATATCTAAAACACTTCACTTCCTCCAGTTTTCCTCCATTGAAACTTACCTCCCAATTTACTTGTCCCTCAACCTTACTGAACCTAACCTTGCTCTTATTTGCATTACTATAATGGATATAACTTAATTAGGATAAATTGGGAGCACTTAACTACAGGCATTGAAGTTTCAATTTACATGAAAACTACAACCAAATAATGACCAGCTGTCACCTTTAAACAGGCCCCAAAATAATATATCCTCTGTTCTCACAAAAGAACACCATCATAGTCAGAAGTAGGGAAAAGGATTATCCCAAAACATTTTGATCATTTGTCAAAGAAATACTATCAGAATCAAAGAAAGTAACGAAATTTCAATTTAAAATGCTTGTACTCCTGCTAAGTGTGGTGATACTCTCTAGGTTGCATTACTGGCATGATCTGTAAGGTAGTTTAGTTCATTTCTGGTCTGGCTGTGATAATGGATAGCATATTGTGGATTTGTCAGGGTAGTCTTCAGTCATTGTTGCCTTTGCTGCTATGATTCAGAATGTTGTTCTGGCTACTGTGAATACTCTGACTAGCTATGCTTTTTGTGATTTAGCTCATGTCCTAATATTACAAAATTGCTTAAATGGGAACTGAATTATATTATGGATGTGCCAAGAATATGTTATGAAATTCTACATTTACTTCATTCAAAACTAACAAATGAATTGCTGTCACTGTATTTATTTCTCATAATCAAATAGAAAGAAAAACCTTGAGCTGAAAGACAAAATTTTGTACCTTATTGTAGTTTGCTTTTGTCATCTCACTCTGAAGACTTTTCAGCCTGTCTTCTGCATCCTCAATTCTCTTCTGGATTTTCTCTTTGCATTTACTCAAGTTTATTAAACCCTGGAAGGAAAATAAAATGCAATGAGTATTGTAAATCCTTGTACTGTGAATGTATAAATGAGGGTACATATATTCAATGAATAAATATCCTAGTTCTCCACCTGGAATTATCTATACATGTACCTCTATCATGATTAAGTCTACTTTTACGTGGAATGCATCAGATGTGTAAAGCTTCTTGGTTTACTTTCAAATGTACTTGATTCAGGTCCAGTGTGCTTCCAGGTGAGGGTGGGTCTGTTGCAGAGGTGTGAGATGTCACCTTGGTAGTTTAAATTTGTTGATGGATGGGGTGGTGAGGGAGGTTAATGCATGGGTGGAGAGGGTCTGGGAGGTGAGTCATTTGATGTTTGTGGATGGCCAGTGCTGGTGAAAGATTCAAGTGAGAAACTGTAGAAACTGGTCTCTACGTTTGGGAGAGGTTTTAAAGGAGAAAGTCGAGAGTAAAAGTAAGGTTATAAGGTTTAGTAGCACACAGAGACATGATGTTTCATGTGTGTGAATGGAGAGACCTTAGAGAAAACTGAGTATTTTAAATACCTGGAAGAAGATATGGCAGTAAATGGAACCATGGAAGTGTAAATGAGTCATACAGGGGGTGAAGGTTCTAGGAGCACTGAGTAATGTGTGGAAAGAGAGATTACAATCTGGGATGACAAATACGGGTATGTTTGAAGGTACGGTAGTCCCAATAGTGCTGTATGCATGCCGGGTATGGGCTGTAAATAAGAATGCATAGAAGAGGGAGAATCTGTTGGAAATGAAATATCTGAGGACAATATGTGGAGTTTGTCATAGGAGAGACTAAAAAGGGTGGGAGGCTGGTACTTTCCCCCTCATGTATTTTAATTTCTAAAAGATGGGAATGGAACAAAAAAGCCAACTGAGGAGAGCTCATCCTCCTTGAAAGCTCATGCTGAAGTGCCTAAATGTGTGCAGATGTAAACAAGATGAGAGGAAAGGAGAGATAATTTGTATGTTTGAGAAAAGGAAACTGAATGTTCTAGGAATGACTGAAACAAAGCTCAAGGGTAAGGAGAAAGAACAGTTTGGGAATATCTTAGGGGTAACATCAGGGTTTAGTGAGAGGATGAGTGCTAAGGAAGAGGTAACACTATTGTTGAAGCAGGAGTTACAAAGTGTGTGAAAGAATATAAGGAAGTGAGCTCCTGACTGATGTGGTTAAAATGGAAGCTGATTAAGTGAGAAGGGTGATTAGTGTTTATGCACTTGGCCACATTAAGAAAGAGATTGAAAGGCAAGTGTTATAGGAGCAACAGAGTGAGTACAGCAGAAGTTTTGATTCAAAAGACTGAATAACTTTGATGGTTGATTTAAATATGAAGATAGTTGAGAATATAATTTGGAGGCAAGGGGTTTTCAGCGAGATGAATGGAAATGGGTACAGCTTATGGAGTTGTGTGCCAAAAACGGACTGGTAATTGACAATACCTATTTCAAAAAGAGGGTTACATACAAGTATATGTCAGTAAGTAAGAAAGAAGGTACATGGGTATTACTGGGTTACATACTAATTAATAGGCATGCAAAAGAGTAACTCTTGGATTTGAATGTGCTAAGAGGGGTAGCTGGTAGGATGTCTAATCATTTACCTGGTTGAGACAGAAGTGAAGATTTCTAAAGGTTTTCAGAAGAGAGGAAAGGATAAAGCTGAGAAGAGGGTGGTGAAAAGAAGAATGCCTAGAGAATGCCTAGACTTTTGTGAAGAAATACCAGGAGAGACTGAATGTACAATTGCAAAAGGGGAGAGTAAACTAAGCTTGAGGAATGGAAGGTATTTTGGGAAGCAGTGCTGCATGTGGGAAGTTGGCAGGTCAGAAAGGGTAGTGAGTGGGGGGATGATGATGTAAAATTGCCAGTGAAACAGAAAAGAGTTGCATGGGCAGTATTTAAAATGAAGGAGAGCAAGAGAAAGCAAAAGGATGTAAAAAAGGAATGTGCAGGGGCTGAAAAGAGGGCAAATGAGAATTGGGGTAAGCATCAGTTAACTTTGGGGAGAATTACATGTTTTGGAAAGAGGTTAACAGTGTATGAAAAACAAGAAAACAAATGGGAACATCTGTGAAGTGAGCAAATAAGGAAGTTGTAACAAGCATTGACGAGATGAAGAGAAGTTGGAGTAAGTACTTTGAAGAATTACTGTGTATTTGATGATGGGGTGGCAGCTGTAAGATGTTTGAGTTGAGAAGGTATGCAAAGTGATTGAACCATAGCAAGAGGTTTGGTGAAAAAGGATGGTGAAATCCCTAAATAAGATGAAATGTAGTATGGTGGGTGAGTAGATGGTGTTACAAATGAATTTCTTATGATGGAGGTAACTTTATTGTTTATTTGGACATTTACAATTTTCAGTATCTATATGGATCATGGTGAAATACCTGAAGATTGGCAGAATGCATGTATAGTGTTACTGTATGAAGGCAGGGATGACAAAAGTGACTGTTTGATTTACAGAGGTATAACTGGTTTGTTGAGTGTAACTGGTAAGCTACATGGATGAGTTGTGACTGAGAGGATAGCGACATGCAGAAAGTATCAGGCTGGGGAGGAACAATGCGGTTTCAGGAGTGGTTGCAGTTGTCTGATTCAGGTGCTTGCTTTGAAGAATGTGTAAGAAATACTTAGAGAAACAAGGATTTGTATGTGGCATTTATGGAAAGTGAAGAAAGCTATTAGAGGCAGAGAAGTTTTTAACTAGAAAGTAATGCATGTGTGCAATTGGGTAGAGAGAACAGTGAGTGGTTCCATGTGAAGGTGGGTCTGGGGCAAGGGTGTTTAATGTCCCCAAGGCTGTTTAATCTATTTATGAATGGGGAGATGAGGAGGAGGGGGGGTGAATGCAAGGGTTCTGAAGAAAGTAGCAGTTATGCAGGCTGCTGGGGGTGAGGGGAGAGTTATTGTTTGCTGATGATATGACACAGGTGGCAGATTCAAGTGAGAAACGGCAGAAGCTGGTATCTGAGTTTGGGAGAGAGTATGAAAGGACAAAGTTAAGACTAAATGTGAATAAAAACAAGGTTCAGTAGTGAAAAGAGAGAGGTTACCTGAAGTATGGGCTTGTATAAAGACACCTTAGAGGAAGTGAAGTGCTTTATATGGATATGGCAGCAAATGGAACCACTGGCACTGAAGTGAGCCATAGGGATGGGGGCAATGGACTTGGGTGCCCTGAGCAATGTGTGGAAGGAAAGATCACTGTGCTTAAGGGCAGACAGGTATGTTTGATGTACAGCAGTCCCATCAATGCTTTATGGATGAGAGGACAATATGCATCTGCAGTAAACCATGGAAAGGTCTGTGGGGCCTGGTTGTGGATAAGGAGCTGTGGTGTTGGTGCATTACACATCACAGCTAGAGAATGGATGTGAGTGGGTGTGGCCATTCTTCAGCTGTTTCCTGGCACTACCTCACTGATGCCAGGGGAGGCAATGCTATTTCCAGTGGGGAAGGGTGGCGCCAGGAATGGGTGAAGGCAAGCAAGCATGAACATGTACACGTATATATGTATAAGCATGTGTATGTATATCTGTATATGTATGTGTATATACGTATATATATGCGTATATGAGTGGATGGGTTTTTCTCTGTCTGTTTCCTGGTGCTGTCTCAGTGAAGTGGGAAACTGCAATCAAGAATAGTAATAACAGTATAATACACTTAAATCTAATACACTTACATGTCTGATACACATATCACAAATTTTAAGGACGATTAAAATTTTCTAACCTGCAATTTCATCCAAGCCACAGTATCTGCATTAACAGGTATGGGAACTGAGCCTTTTGGCTTCTCTGATGACACTATGACATTTGATGACACCGATAAGGTGGCAATATCCTGTACAAGAGACTCCAATGTTGCTTTGTTGACAGAACTCTCAGTCTGAAGGGTTACTGAAAATTATGAAAATTATTTTAAAAAACTTAGATGAAGTTTCTATGGATATGTAAGCACACTATATATTTATATTCTAATCAATGTAATAAACTATATAGTTATACTCTAATCAATGTAAAGCTCAGACAAATGGTATCTGGAAAAATCCTAAATCATTCAACATCATAATTGTTAAACTTTTCCATACACTATCCTTTCTGCTTCAAACACCTTTGTTCCCTACTTCAGTTTCTATGGATTCTTCACACAAATACAACCTTTTGTCTCAGCCCTTACAGCATTTATTCTAAATAAATGCTATACAAAGGTTTGTGGGGCCTGAACGTGGGTGTGGCCTTTCATCTGTTCCTGATGCTATCTCTAACACAAGAAACTGCAATCAAGATTGAAAAAAAATAGAGGGTCCCCGCTGAAAGATGCTCTGTAATATGTCGTTTAGCACAAATAGTCAGTTTACTGGGGGAACTAAATTGCTGTAAGTCAAACAGTTTCACATGAACGCCGTTTTCCATTGGAAAGAGAGGGGATTAACGTAATCTAAACCTTCATCCTGAGTGGGTGAGAAACATCTTTTGAGTGTCACGTGACATCACGCAGTGTTTCTCCCCACAACTTCCTCCTGCCCAGTATGTAAGCAATGCAGTGGATGTATGTTATGAGCACTCTGTGTTCTGATATACTGCATCATGTTACAGCCTCATAATTTTATAACCATGAGTGGAAAATCTAGAAGTTTGCAACAGGCAAAGTAATAGTGTAACTGATAAAGCCCAGTAGAAATTGAGATTAGGTTGCCAATACCGCACACCATCGTTTTACTTATGACCACCAATCACATTATTGTCAAGACAAACAAGATTATGGCTAAAGCAAAGCAGACAATGCAGCAAGCCCAACCAGTCCATAGTACATTTCTAACAATGATAAAACATGTCTTTTTTATTTCTTTTCATTGTTTGTATGTTACATTTATACATCTATAATGGGTTTATGAATATACAGTGCCCACAAGTGAATAGAGCACAAGTGAGACCGCTGCAATTATACTGATGCAAATAACTTTACCTCATCTAAAATAGTTATGGTGTCTGCCACTGAAGTTATCACCCTCTATTGAGCAGTGGCAACTACATGATATGCTGCCATATCATATGAGCGTGAACCAGTAGCAGTTTAGCTGTTGTAGGAGATGGGAATCCTTGCTGTGATCCACTCCTATGCCCTGGATTTTCTTTTCTTTTTTTCCCCCTCTTTTCAGACCTATACAACCTACTGTGGTTGAAAATATTCAACTTACAAGTGACAAAATAACTTCTATGGGTGCACTTTAAAAGGGATATAAGCTATTTAGTAAAATTTCTGATATTACTGGTTTGAGCTTGAGATCAATGCCAGGATGGGTGAAGAGATTTAATAATAAGAGGTGCCACTGGTACAGTGACCCATGTGAAATGCCTTTGGAAGCCCAGTAAAACCTCTCAACATTCTTAAACATCAAGAAAAAACATAGACTCCTCCGTGATGTGTTAGTAAGGACTGTGCAGTGCCACTTATATGAGGATCTTAAGTACCAGAGCTGCAGCCTGCATCCCAAACAACTCATAACCTGTAGGCACCAGAGGAAAAAGTCAGATTTTGCATGAAATATATAAGTGAGAGGGTTAGGGAAAATGATTTGGTAAACAGAGAAGAGGTAGTAAAAGCTTTGTGGAAGATGAAAGCCAGCAAGGCAGCAGGTTTGGATGGTACTGCAGTGGAATTTATTAAAAAAGGGGGTGACTGTATTATTGACTGGTTGGTAAGGTTATTTAATGTATGTATGACTCATGGTGAGGTGCCTGAGGATCGGTGGAATGCATGCATAGTGCCATTGTACAAAGGCAAAGGGGATAAGAGTGAGTGCTCAAATTTCAGAGATATAAGTTTGTTGAGTATTCCTGGTAAATTATACGGGAGGGTATTGATTGAGAGGGTGAAGGCATGTACAGAGCATCAGATTGGGGAAGAGCAGTGTGGTTTCAGAAGTGGTAGAGGATGCGTGGATCAGGTGTTTGCTTAGAAGAATGTATGTGAGAAATACTTAGAAAAGCAAATGGATTTGTATGTAGCATTTATGGATCTGGAGAAGGCATATGATAGAGTTGATAGAGATGCTCTGTGAAAGGTATTAAGAATATATGGTGTGGGGGGCAAGTTGTTAGAAGCAGTGAAAAGTTTTTATCGAGGATGTAAGGCATGTGTACGTGTAGGAAGAGAGGAAAGTGATTGGTTCTCAGTGAATGTAGGTTTGCGGCAGGGGTGTGTGATGTCTCCATGGTTGTTTAATTTGTTTATGGATGGGGTTGTTAGGGAGGTGAATGCAAGAGTTTTGGAAAGAGGGGCAAGTATGAAGTCTGTTGTGGATGAGAGAGCTTGGGAAGTGAGTCAGTTGTTGTTCGCTGATGATACAGCACTGGTGGCTGATTCATGTGAGAAACTGCAGAAGCTGGTGACTGAGTTTGGTAAAGTGTGTGAAAGAAGAAAGTTAAGAGTAAATGTGAATAAGAGCAAGGTTATTAGGTACAGTAGGGTTGAGGGTCAAGTCAATTGGGAGTTAAGTTTGAATGGAGAAAAACTGGAGGAAGTAAAGTGTTTTAAGATATCTGGGAGTGGATCTGGCAGTGGATGGAACCATGGAAGCGGAAGTGGATCATAGGGTGGGGGAGGGGGCGAAAATCCTGGGAGCCTTGAAGAATGTGTGGAAGTCGAGAACATTATCTCGGAAAGCAAAAATGGGTATGTTTGAAGGAATAGTGGTTCCAACAATGTTGTATGGTTGCGAGGCGTGGGCTATGGATAGAGTTGTGCGAAGGAGGGTGGATGTGCTGGAAATGAGATGTTTGAGGACAATGTGTGGTGTGAGGTGGTTTGATCGAGTAAGTAACGTAAGGGTAAGAGAGATGTGTGGAAATAAAAAGAGCGTGGTTGAGAGAGCAGAAGAGGGTGTTTTGAAATGGTTTGGGCACATGGAGAGAATGAGTGAGGAAAGATTGACCAAGAGGATATATGTGTCGGAGGTGGAGGGAACGAGGAGAAGTGGGAGACCAAATTGGAGGTGGAAAGATGGAGTGAAAAAGATTTTGTGTGATCGGGGCCTGAACATGCAGGAGGGTGAAAGGAGGGCAAGGAATAGAGTGAATTGGATCGATGTCGTATACCGGGGTTGAAGTGCTGTCAGTGGATTGAATCAGGGCATGTGAAGCGTCTGGGGTAAACCATGGAAAGCTGTATAGGTATGTATATTTGCGTGTGTGGACGTGTATGTATATACATGTGTATGGGGGTGGGTTGGGCCATTTCTTTCGTCTGTTTCCTTGCGCTACCTCGCAAACGCGGGAGACAGCGACAAAAAAAAGAAAAAAAAATATATTCTTTCGTCTGTTTCCTTGCGCTACCTCGCAAACGCGGGAGACAGCGACAAAAAAAAGAAAAAAAAAATATAGTGTTTCAATTTTTAAAAGGGGAAACAGGAGTCAAGCAGGGAGTGCTCATCCTCCTTGAAGGCTCAGATAAGGGTGCCTGGACATGTGTGGATGTAATCAAGATGAGAAGAAAGGATAGGTTATATGTTTGAGGAAAGAAACCTGGATGTTCTGGCTCTGAGTGAAATGAAGCTCAAGGGTAAAAGCAAAGAATGGTTTGGAAAAGTCTTGGGAGTAAAGTCAGGGGTTGGTGAGAAGATAAGAACTAAGGAAAGAGTAGCACTACTCCTGAAGCAGGAGTTAGGGAGTGTTTGATAGGGTGTAAGAAAGTAAATTCTAGATTGATGAGGGTACAACTGAAAGTGGATGGAGAAAGATGGGTGATTATTGGTGCTTATGCACCTGGTCATGAGAAGAAAGATAATGAGAAGCAAGTGACTTGGGAGCAGCTGAGTGAGTGTGTCAGCAGCTATAGTGCTTGAGACCAGGTATTAGTGATGGGTGGTTTAAATGGGAAGATGAGTAATATGGCAGGTGAGGATATAATTAGTGTACATGGATTATTCAGTGTTGTGAATGGAAATGGTGAAGAGCTTGTGAATTTGTGTGCTGAAAAAAGACTGGTGATAGGGAATTCCTGGTTTAAAAAGAGAGATATACATAAGTATACATATGTGAGTAGGAGAGATGGTCAAAGGGCATTATTGGATTATGTGTTAATTGATATGGATGAAAAAAGGAGACTTTTGGATGTTAATGTGCTGAGAGGGGCAGCTGCATGGATGTCTGATCACTATCTTGTGGAGGCGAAGGTGAAGATTTGTAGAGGTTTTCAAAAAAGAAGAGAGAATGTTGGGGAGAAGAGTGGTGAGAGTAAGTGAGCTTGGAAAGGAGACTTGTGTGAGGAAGTACCAGGAGAGATCAAGTGTAAAATGGCAAAAAGTGAGAGCAAATACCATGAGAGAAGTGGGTGAGGAATGGGATATATTTAGAGAAGCAGTGATGGCATAAGCAAAAGATGCATGTGGCATGAGAAAGGTGAAAGGTCGGCATATTAGAAATGGTAGCGAGTGGTGGGATGAAGAAGTACAGTTGTTAGTGAAAGAGAAAAGAGAGGCATGTCGATGGTAATTACAAGGAAGGAGTGCAAATGACTTGGAGATGTATAAAAGAAAGTAGCAGGTCAAGAGAAACATGCAAGGGTTGAAAAAGAGGGCAAATGAAAGTTGGGGTGAGAAAGTATTATTAAACTTTAGGAAGAATAAAAAGGTTTTGGAAGATGGTAAATAATGTGTGTATGACAAGAAAACAAATGGGAACATTGGTAAAGGGGACAAGGAGGGTAAGTAATAACAGGTAGTGATGGAGTGGGTATTCTGAAGGTTTGATGAGAGTGGCTATGTAGGGTGTTTTAGTCATGGTGGTGTACAAAGTGAGAGGGTTAGGAAGAATGGTTTGGTTAAGAGAGAAGAGGTAGTGAAAGTTTTGAGGAAGATGAAATCCAGCAAGGTGGTGGGTTTGGATGGTATTGCAGTAGAATTTATTAAGAAAGGGGATCATGGTGAAGTGCCTGAGGATTGGCGGAATGCATGCATAGTGCCATCGTAAAGGCAAAGGGGATAAAGGTGAGTGTTCAAACTACAGAGGCATAAGTTTGTTTAGTATTCCTAGGAAATTGTATGGGAGGGTATTGATTGAGAGGGTGAAGGCATGTACACTGGGGAAGAGCAATGTGGTTTCATAAGTGGTTGAGGATGTGTGGATCAGGTGTTTACTTTGAAGAATGTGTGGGAGAAATACTTAGAAAAACAGATGTATTTGTATGTAGCATTTATGACAGGGTTGGAAGAGATGCTTTGTGGAAGGTCTTGTATGGTGTGGGAGGTAAGCTGCTTGAAGCAATGAAAAGTTTTGGGAGGTAAGCTGCTTGAAGCAATGAAAAGTTTTTACCAAGTATGTAAGAGTTTTACCAAGTATGTAAGGCATGTGTAATAGGAAGAGAAGAGAAAGGTTGGGTCCCAGTGAAGGTTGGTCTGTAGCAGGGGTTGGTGATGTCCCCATGGTTGTTTAATGTGTTTATGGGTGGGAAGGTAAATGCAAGAGTTTTGGAGAGAGGCAAGTATGTAGTCTGTTAAGGATGGGAGGGCATGGGAAGTGTCAGTTGTTCACTGATGATAGAGCTCTGGTGGCTGATTCGAGAAAGAAACTGCAGAAGTTGGTAACTGAGTTTGGAAAAAAGTGCAAAAGGAGAAAGTTGAGAGTAAATGCAAGTTAATTGGAAGGTAAGTTTCAATGGAGAAAAATGGGAGGAAAAGAAGTGTTTTAGATATCTGGGAGTAGATTCAGCAGCGAATGGAACCTTGGAAGCAGAAGTGAGTCACAAAGTGGGTGATGGGGCAAAGGCTCTGGGAGCAATGAAGAATGTGTGGAAGGAGAGAACGTATCTCAGAGTAAAAATGAATATATTGGAAGGAATAGTAGTTCCAACAATATTATATGGTTAAGAGGCATGGGCTATAGATAGGGTTGGTATGGAGAAGGGTGAATGTGTTGCAAACAAAATGTTTGAGGACAATATGTGGTATGAGGTGGTCTGATTGAGTAAGTAATGAAAGGGTAAGAAAGATGTGTGGAAATAAAAAGAATATGGTTGAGAGAG
Source organism: Panulirus ornatus (assembly GCF_036320965.1). Classification (NCBI taxonomy): domain Eukaryota; kingdom Metazoa; phylum Arthropoda; class Malacostraca; order Decapoda; family Palinuridae; genus Panulirus; species Panulirus ornatus. The sequence continues at coordinate 12,997,278 of NC_092275.1, read as the reverse complement.
CAGAAGAGGGTGTGCTGAAATGGTTTGGACATATGGAGAGAATGAGTGAAGAAAAATTGACGAAGGTATATGTGTCAGAGGTGGAGGGAACAAGGACCAAATTGGAGGTGGAAGGATGGAGTTAAAAAGATTTTGAGTGATTGGGGCCTGAACGTAGAGGAGGGTGAGAGGCGTGCAAGGCATACAGTGAATTGGAACGATGTGGTATATGCTGTCAATGGACTGAACTAGGGCATGTGAAACATATGAGGTAAACCAAGGAAAGTCTGTGGGGCCTGGATATGGATCGGGAGCTGTGGTTTTGGTACATTACACAAGACAGTTAGAGACTGAGTATGAACGAATGCAGCCTTTTTTGTCTGTTTTCCTGCGCTACCTCGCTGAAGCAGAGGTGGTGATGCTATTTTGTATGTGGCAGGGTAGCACTGGAAATGGATGAAGGCAAGCAAGTATGAATATGTACATGTGTATATATTTCTTTGTATGTGTATGTATGTATATGTGTATATTTTGATATGTATATGTGTGTGTATGGGCGTTTATGTATATGTATGTGTATATGAGGGGACGGGCCATTCTTCATTTGTTTCCAGGCACTACCTCACTGACACAGGAAACGGTGATTAAGTATATGTAATGTGGGATACAGCTAAGTTCAGAAGTGTCTAGTGGAGTGATGAATCCAGCTTTTTTGTGACAGGTAGCCATGGCAGATGTGTTTACAGCTGAAAAAAACTGTGATCCATTTGACCCCAAGTACATTGCAAGCACTTTAAAGTTCCGTTGCTTCACTTATGGTTTAGGACTGTCTCAGTTATTATGGTGATGGGGGCCTCATAGTGTTGCCAAAGACTTTAACCATGAACAGACATAGGTACCTCTAGTTACTGTGTGTCCATCTTATAGATTTGTTCAAAAAGTGCAAGGCTAAAGTGTTTCGTGTACGAAGGGGCTCCCCACCACACTGCCAAACTAGTCACTGAGTGGCTTAAAGACTGTGCACTGGAGTTTATTAATGACTGGCCTGGGAATTCACTGGATTTGAATCCAACAGAAAACTTGTTGGTGCTTATGAACTTCCTAGTCTTTTAGTACCTCGTCCTCAACAATCCACTGGCATAGGGCAACTCAGTACTAAATCAATCTGGTGCCTAATTGAATTATTTCACCTACATTGATCAACTTATACCTGATTGGGGAATGAGGCATGCATGAGTGACTCTGCTGCCAGTGAGAGGGAGGGCTCAGATAGTCTGTTGACAGCAGCCACACAAGGTGTTACTGTTGTCCCGACTGAGGAGCATTAAAGTGAAGTCTGTTAGGACAGCCTTTCTTACTTTCTGTCTCATCAAAATGGGATTACTGGGCTAGTCCTGCCACCTTCCCCTTACAAGCACCATGCACCTGCTCAAACCTCGCTTATTTCTCCATTTTCCACACATAAGTACTCTTGCTAACTCCTGTCTTCTCAAACACTAGTGCAGTATTTCCAGACTCCTACCTAATGTTCTTACTGACTACCTCTACTTAATGTACCAACCTTGTACTTATACTTAATGATCCTATCTACTACTTCTACCTAGTGCTCCTACCATTTTGCCAAAAGGCAGGGCTAGGATACAGCACTTACCACATGAAAAGTTGTTCACATGTGGGTGAGGCAGAAAGCAAAGACAGCTAACTGGGTCATAGGAATGCAACTTGACAATCACTGAGGTATTAGCTTACAATGCCGCTGTCACTAACCCTCCCATTACCCGGGCTGATAGTAACAGCAATAGACCTCCCCGGTTGGGGGCTGCCTACCAACTACTATCTGCAGAAAGGATTAAAAATTATTCTACTGTGACACAATAATGGGTACCTGGATCACACTACCATGTGATGTAAAAGTTGTAAATAACTGAAAATTTGAAATTTTTTTGATAAAAATGTATGCATTCAATAATGGCACAAGTCTAAATTTGTTCACCTATCTATCTATCTATCTATACCTCTGATGCCTGTTACAATTGGACTCTCTCAAAGTAGTGGCCATGGCAACAGAGTTTCTATAACTAAAGAACTCCAGTGCTGCTTCTTAGCCTTTAGTGCCTCACCCTTAACTAGCCACAGGAAGAGGGCAAGTCTAGTGCACTCTTTGCAGAGGCTCCTATCCAATGTTCCTAATGACTACTATCTAATGCTGCTACCTACCACTACCTAATATTTGTACCTAATAAGCCAGCCTAAATGTTCCTTCCTACTCCTTTCAACTGCTACAACCATTTTGCCAAAAGGGAGGGTTAGCATACAGTGCTCACCACAGGAAAATGAGTTAAGAAGAATGAGCAGAGTGATTTAAGTGTTGTCAAGTGTTACATATGACAAGGAGAGATTGTATGTTTGCAGACAGAATGCCAATAGTATACATGTTAGTGAGGTAGAAAGAAAAGACAGCTACCTGGGTCAGATGAGTGCAACAATGTAATTATTGCAAGAGGCGCTAAGGATGTGATTGCTGCAAAACACGAGACAGCAGAAGGTAGTGTGGACAGGTTCTGGGAAGAAGTATTATCTGGACAAGGGAGGGTATCTCTTATCCTGGGATGACTATTGCATTGTTATGGGGTTTTAATAACCTAGGACCTCCAATCATAAAAGTGCTGGCTCACTCAGCAGATGTCACTAACCCTCCTGATACCCAGGCAGGTAGTACTAGTACTATATATCTCCCTGGTCATCGGCTGCCTACTACACACAGATAATAGATGGTAGCACTCCCCATAAGAAAATCTTGCTACAAAGAATAAGTCACTAGAGTTAATGCCAGCAGGAAAAAGATAGTAACCTGGGCCAAAGGTGTGAGACTTGACAGCCACTGAAGTGCTGGCCCACTGCACAGCAATCACTAACCCTCCCAATACTCAGGATGGTCATACTTGGCTGGTGGCCACCTACTGCCTACCAAGGAAGGAAGAGACCAGAGTGATCTGATTTACAGCCCTCAAGTTTCTAAGTCAGTTGGATATCTTTAATAGATAATTCATTAGATACCAACTAGAGTAACTCAAGGCCAAGACAAGATGCTCTATAGTAAAAATGTAAAGAAGTACAGAACAGTTTCAAATATTATCTTTTTATATTATTATACTTGATCAGTGTATCCCACACTAGTGAGGTAGTACCAAGAAAACAAAGAAAGAAAGAAAGACCCATCTGCTCATATATACATACATGTGCATACACATATATATATATTCATCACCATGTATACATATACATACACAATGTAATTACTTAAAGGTCAGTTCACAATACATCTATAGGCATTTCCATTCAGGTGCATTTTAAAATTCAAATTCTCTTATACAATCATTTTGCCTTAGCAGAAGTGCTCATTGTTTTTATTATCATGCACACATGGATAACTTCTTAGTAGTCAGTCATTCTAACATAAATAAAGTAGACAACTTACATTCAATTTTGGTCTTGTGAGGTATGTCATACTTTGCCTTTGTAGATCTCACCTCACCAATGACTTTCTGACCAAACTTAAACTTTTCATTAATCTCCTCATCCAGGAACACATCATACTGAAAATAAAAAATAGTTTAATTCTCTTGATTCTTCATTAGAATCAGGAATGGGGGAAGCTGCAATTTTGAAAAAAAATTATATTAATTTTCCTCTCATAATAGAAATTAAACCTCTTCCTCCAGAATCCCCATCCCCCACTTTTTTTTTTTGGAAGAAACTATGTACAGTTACCCACAGTCCTGGCTGGTGCAATCACTAACAGTCAGGTAGGTGTGAACCCTAAGTGGATTAATTCATAGATCTGAATCAAGGGAGAAGGAGGCGAGAGGGGGCGGGGGATGACTGATGGTGGAGGTAAGAGAGGGGCAGAGGGGTCATGGGATTCGCAGAGGCAGAGGTGATATTACACAACGTAGCAAACATGATTCCATCACCCATGGAATTGATTGCGATTACTTAGGAAGACTGTGATTACAATTCCACCTACGAAGCGTTGGAATTGATTACAATTATGTTTCCAAAGGTTTGTGACTGATGATGATTACAAATTACATTATCAGAGGAAAACAGGGCCAAGCAAACATTTCGCTGGCTGAAATGTGACTATGAATATTAGGTATAATAAGAAAAGAAAGTTACTATCTTCAGAATAATGCCAAATTGTAAGGTTATAGCTAGATTCAATGCAACTTGCTGTAAAAAAATGCTATATTTTCAAACCTACAACATCTTCCTGACCAGCTGCTGGTCCTAACAGAACATAATCAGTTCTTGCCCAGCTCCCCTGCCCTTTGCTAAACGAGTAACACTTGGATTATAGACTTTTCTTGGGTACATTTTATATAATCTTTATAGTTAAGTCACACTCACAATCTTAGTATAGGCCTAATTCATTTTTTATTTTCCCAAAATTTACTTTTTTTCTGTGGAGAGCATATACTTAGCCTTCACAACTGGCAGGTACTCATAATGTAATCATGATAATGATTACTTCTGCAATGGAATTGATTACAATTCCTCAAAAAACATGGAATCAATTCCAATGATTATGATTCCTGATTACAATTACATTATGTTAGCAACATAGTACTAAACAAAGGGTGTAAGTAATAATTATGAGCAAAAAAAAATAATGAATTGTGACAAGTATTAACAATTGACAGGAGGTCAAGAGAAAGGTGCAAGAGGTGAAAAAAAGGGCAAATGAGAGTTGGGGTGAGAGAGTATCATTAACTTTTAGGGAGAATAAAAAGATGTTCTGGAAGGAGGTAAATAAAGTGCGTAAGACAAGGGAGCAAATGGGAACTTCAGTGAAGGGCGCAAATGGGGAGGTGAAAACAAGTAGTGGTGATGTGAGAAGGAGATGGAGTGAGTATTTTGAAGGTTTGTTGAATGTGTTTGATGATAGAGTGGCAGATATAGGGTGTTTTGGTCGAGGTGGTGTGCAAAGTGAGAGGGTTAGGGAAAATGATTTGGTAAACAGAGAAGAGGTAGTGAAAGCTTTGCGGAAGATGAAAGCCGGCAAGGCAGCAGGTTTGGATGGTATTGCAGTGGAATTTATTAAAAAAGGGGGTGACTGTATTGTTGACTGGTTGGTAAGGTTATTTAATGTATGTATGACTCATGGTGAGGTGCCTGAGGATTGGCGGAATGAGTGCATAGTGCCACTGTACAAAGGCAAAGGGGATAAGAGTGAGTGCTCAAATTACAGAGGTATAAGTTTGTTGAGTATTCCTGGTAAATTATATGGGAGGGTATTGATTGAGAGGGTGAAGGCATGTACAGAGCATCAGATTGGGGAAGAGCAGTGTGGTTTCAGAAGTGGTAGAGGATGTGTGGATCAGGTGTTTGCTTTGAAGAATGTATGTGAGAAATACTTAGAAAAGCAAATGGATTTGTATGTAGCATTTATGGATCTGGAGAAGGCATATGATAGAGTTGATAGAGATGCTCTGTGGAAGGTATTAAGAATATATGGTGTGGGAGGAAAGTTGTTAGAAGCAGTGAAAAGTTTTTATCGAGGATGTAAGGCATGTGTACGTGTAGGAAGAGAGGAAAGTGATTGGTTCTCAGTGAATGTAGGTTTGCGGCAGGGGTGTGTGATGTCCCCATGGTTGTTTAATTTGTTTATGGATGGGGTTGTTAGGGAGGTAAATGCAAGAGTTTTGGAAAGAGGGGCAAGTATGAAGTCTGTTGGGGATGAGAGAGCTTGGGAAGTGAGTCAGTTGTTGTTCGCTGATGATACAGCGCTGGTGGCTGATTCATGTGAGAAACTGCAGAAGCTGGTGACTGAGTTTGGTAAAGTGTGTGGAAGAAGAAAGTTAAGAGTAAATGTGAATAAGAGCAAGGTTATTAGGTACAGTAGGGTTGAGGGTCAAGTCAATTTGTCAAGTCAATTGGGAGGTGAGTTTGAATGGAGAAAAACTGGAGGAAGTGAAGTGTTTTAGATATCTGGGAGTGGATCTGGCAGCGGATGGAACCATGGAAGCGGAAGTGGATCATAGGGTGGGGGAGGGGGCGAAAATTCTGGGGGCCTTGAAGAATGTGTGGAAGTCAAGAACATTATCTCGGAAAGCAAAAATGGGTATGTTTGAAGGAATAGTGGTTCCAACAATGTTGTATGGTTGCGAGGCATGGGCTATGGATAGAGTTGTGCGCAGGAGGATGGATGTGCTGGAAATGAGATGTTTGAGGACAATGTGTGGTGTGAGGTGGTTTGATCGAGTGAGTAACGTAAGGGTAAGAGAGATGTGTGGAAATAAAAAGAGCGTGGTTGAGAGAGCAGAAGAGGGTGTTTTGAAGTGGTTTGGGCACATGGAGAGAATGAGTGAGGAAAGATTGACCAAGAGGATATATGTGTCGGAGGTGGAGGGAACGAGGAGAAGAGGGAGACCAAATTGGAGGTGGAAAGATGGAGTGAAAAAGATTTTGTGTGATCGGGGCCTGAACATGCAGGAGGGTGAAAGGAGGGCAAGGAATAAAGTGAATTGGAGCGATGTGGTATACCGGGGTTGACGTGCTGTCAGTGGATTGAATCAAGGCATGTGAAGCGTCTGGGGTAAACCATGGAAAGCTGTGTAGGTATGTATATTTGCGTGTGTGGACGTATGTATATACATGTGTATGGGGGGGGAGGGATGGGCCATTTCTTTCGTCTGTTTCCTTGCGCTACCTCGCAAACGCGGGAGACAGCGACAAAGTATAATAATAAAAAAAAATATAATGTACTCTGCTGTTACCTACAGTTTAGAAATAATTTGGCACATCGACATCAAATTCCTCCTCCACCTGCCTCTATCTCTCTCTCTTGCCATGTTTGTGCATGCTTTTCTCTACATTAGGAAACTACAAAAATACTGCTAACTATATGAAGGGTGGTAATGATAGGGAGTTACTGTTTTTACGACATGATGTCTCTAACTAATCAGAAACTTGTTTACAGTCTACATAATCCTCAAAATTGTAATCCTTTTTACCTTGATTATCCACAATAATGAGCTAATATATGCCTGTTTATGCATCCTCACTGCAACAACCTTACCAACACGACACTTCAGTAGTTATTCTATCACTGCTGCACCCTGTGCATGGGTCCAAAAACTTCTTCAGAACCTCATACCCCTATTGAGTTTCTCATATTGTCAATTACAAGCTCATCATTAGGGCTCAGTAGATAGAGGATAAGGTTAACAGCTTGGGTCTCTCTCTCATTGTAGTGGTGTGCTCGTTTGGGCTTTAACGCTGAACCATATAGGTGTACCTTTTGAATAAGTAGCAGTTATGAAGCCAGCTGATTCTCCCTATGAAAGGCATAGGGAAGTTTTAAAGGAACTGCAAGTAATATTTTGAAATCTGCATTTCCCAAAATATCAGAGCTTGAAGAAAAGTAAACATCATTTGCCATTAGAGCCTCATCCTTTCCTGTATGATAATTAACACTCAACTATTTGTATCAAATAGTATCCCTAACTTTGTGTTTAATGATTTTCCAATTGGCCTGAATATCCAAGAAAGTAAGATATTAATCGTTTTCATTAAGTTGTCAATCACTCCATGAAATGTGTTAGATATTAATAACAGAGTGGTCACGGCCAATTCAAAATCATCCTTGTTGGTGTTAGTTGATAAGACTAGATATTTCAAGTATTGACTTACCTGGCAGTGAGGTATACCATAACATTTTAAATCTACTTCACCTTATTCTAACAATTCAACTTTGTTGTAGGAATCTACCCTACACATCAGATACAATGTGGAAAGCTTGGTCAGTTGCTCTGTTGACACATAATCCGCTGTACTGTTTTGAACTACCCAAGGCAAGTGCATCAGTGCACAGCAGTATGAACATATTTTAGCTATAATCATAGTATATTGTTGCATCATATAGCAGGGTCAAGTAGAGTCTCCATATTCAAGGTTAATGGTATGTAATTAGGTTTATTCTTGATATACCCCTGGGGATAGGGGAGAAAGAATACTTCCCATGCATTCCTCACGCGTCGTAGAAGGCGACTAAAGGGGATGGGAGCGAAAGCTAGAAACCCTCCCGGGACTCCTTGTATTTTAACTTTCTAAACAGGGAAACAGAAGGAGTCATGCGGGGAGTGCTCATCCTCCTCAAAGGCTCAGACTGGGGTGTCTAAATGTGAGTGGATGTAACCAAGATGAGAAAAAAGGAGAGATAGGTAGTATGTTTGAGGAAACGAACCTGGATGTTTTGGCTCTGAGTGAAACGAAGCTCAAGGGTAAAGGGGAAGAGTGGTTTGGGAACGTCTTGGGAGTAAAGTCAGGGGTTAGTGAGAGGACAAGAGCAAGGGAAGGAGTAGCACTACTGAAACAGCAGTGGTGGGAGTATGTGATAGAGTGTAAGAAAGTAAACTCTAGATTGATATGGGTAAAACTGAAAGTGGATGGAGAGAGATGGATGATTATTGGTGCATATGCACCTGGGCGGTGTACTTACACTATAATTCACCGTGTACTTTACTGCTGCAGCTTAATTCCCTATGAAACCCAATAAATTTTTCTAAACTGGTAGGACTGATTCATCAGGGAAGCGCGAGTAGGATTCTTGTATCGTTAAGATTACACCGTACACCGCCACTTTAACTTTGGTAAATGATTACTAATGTTTTTCATTCATTGCTATGTCTAACGAAGGACTAGTTCATTTCACGCAATTTGGGTTCAATAAGTTTACATTGCTCGCGTGTCGTAGAAAGCGACTAGAAGGGACGGGAGCGGGAGGCCAGAAATCCTCCACTCCTTGTATTTTTTTTAACTTTCTAAAATGGGAAACAGAAGAAGGAGTCACGCGGGGAGTGCTCATCCTCCTCGAAGGCTCAGATTGGGGTGCATAAATGTGTGTGGATGTAACCAAGATGTGAAAAAAGGAGAGATAGGTAGTATGTTTGAGGAAAGGAACTTGGATGTTTTGGCTTTGAGTGAAACGTAGCTCAAGGGTAAAGGGGAAGAGTGGTTTGGGAATGTCTTGGGAGTAAAGTCAGGGGTTAGTGAGAGGACAAGAGCAAGGGAAGGAGTAGCAGTACTCCTGAAACAGGAGTTGTGGGAGTATGTGATAGAATGTAAGAAAGTAAATTCTCGATTAATATGGGTAAAACTGAAAGTTGATGGAGAGAGATGGGTGATTATTGGTGCATATGCACCTGGGCATGAGAAGAAAGATCATGAGGCAAGTGTTTTGGGAGCAGCTGAATGAGTGTGTTAGTGGTTTTGATGCACGAGACCGGGTTATAGTGATGGGTGATTTGAATGCAAAGGTGAGTAATGTGGCAGTTGAGGGAATAATTGGTGTACATGGGGTGTTCAGTGTTGTAAATGGAAATGGTGAAGAGCTTGTAGATTTATGTGCTGAAAAAGGACTGATGATTGGGAATACCTGGTTTAAAAAGCGAGATATACATAAGTATACTTATGTAAGTAGGAGAGATGGCCAGAGAGCGTTATTGGATTACGTGTTAATTGACAGGCGCGCGAAAGAGAGACTTTTGGATGTTAATGTGCTGAGAGGTGCAACTGGAGGGATGTCTGATCATTATCTTGTGGAGGCTAAGGTGAAGATTTGTATGGGTTTTCAGAAAAGAAGAGTGAATGTTGGGGTGAAGAGGGTGGTGAGAGTAAGTGAGCTTGGGAAGGAGACTTGTGTGAGGAAGTACCAGGAGAGACTGAGTACAGAATGGAAAAAGGTGAGAACAATGGAAGTAAGGGGAGTGGGGGAGGAATGGGATGTATTTAGGGAATCAGTGATGGATTGCACAAAAGATGCTTGTGGCATGAGAAGAGTGGGAGGTGGGTTGATTAGAAAGGGTAGTGAGTGGTGGGATGAAGAAGTAAGAGTATTAGTGAAAGAGAAGAGAGAGGCATTTGGACGATTTTTGCAGGGAAAAAATGCAATTGAGTGGGAGATGTATAAAAGAAAGAGACAGGAGGTCAAGAGAAAGGTGCAAGAGGTGAAAAAAAGGGCAAATGAGAGTTGGGGTGAGAGAGTATCATTAAATTTTAGGGAGAATAAAAAGATGTTCTGGAAGGAGGTAAATAAAGTGCGCAAGACAAGGGAGCAAATGGGAACTTCAGTGAAGGGTGCAAATGGGGAGGTGATAACAAGTAGTGGTGATGTGAGAAGGAGATGGAGTGAGTATTTTGAAGGTTTGTTGAATGTGTTTGATGATAGAGTGGCAGATATAGGGTGTTTTGGTCGAGGTGGTGTGCAAAGAGAGAGGGTTAGGGAAAATGATTTGGTAAACAGAGAAGAGGTAGTAAAAGTTTGCGGAAGATGAAAGCCGGCAAGGCAGCAGGTTTGGATGGTATTGCAGTGGAATTTATTAAAAAAGGGGGTGACTGTATTGTTGACTGGTTGGTAAGGTTATTTAATGTATGTATGACTCATGGTGAGGTGCCTGAGGATTGGCAGAATGCGTGCATAGTGCCAATGTACAAAGGCAAAGGGGATAAGGGTGAGTGCTCAAATTACAGAGGTATAAGTTTGTTGAGTATTCCTGGTAAATTATATGGGAGGGTATTGATTGAGAGGGTGAAGGCATGTACAGAGCATCAGATTGGGGAAGAGCAGTGTGGTTTCAGAAGTGGTAGAGGATGTGTGGATCAGGTGTTTGCTTTGAAGAATGTATGTGAGAAATACTTAGAAAAGCAAATGGATTTGTATGTAGCATTTATGGATCTGGAGAAGGCATATGATGGAGTTGATAGAGATGCTCTGTGGAAGGTATTAAGAATATATGGTGTGGGAGGCAAGTTGTTAGAAGCAGTGAAAAGTTTTTATCGAGGATGTAAGGCATGTGTACGTGTAGGAAGGGAGGAAAGTGATTGGTTCTCAGTGAATGTAGGTTTGCGGCAGGGGTGTGTGATGTCTCCATGGTTGTTTAATTTGTTTATGGGTGGGGTTGTTAGGGAGGTGAATGCAAGAGTTTTGGAAAGAGGGGCAAGTATGAAGTCTGTTGGGGATGAGAGAGCTTGGGAAGTGAGTCAGTTGTTGTTCGCTGATGATACAGCGCTGGTGGCTGATTCATGTGAGAAACTGCAGAAGCTGGTGACTGAGTTTGGTAAAGTGTGTGAAAGAAGAAAGTTAAGAGTAAATGTGAATAAGAGCAAGGTTATTAGGTACAGTAGGGTTGAGGGTCAAGTCAACTGGGAGATGAGTTTGAATGGAGAAAAACTGGAGGAAGTGAAGTGCTTTAGATATCTGGGAGTGGATCTGGCAGTGGATGGAACCACGGAAGCGGAAGTAGATCATAGGGTGGGGGAGGGGGCGAAAATTCTGGGAGCCTTGAAGAATGTGTGGAAGTCGAGAACATTATCTCGGAAAGCAAAAATGGGTATGTTTGAAGGAATAGTGGTTCCAACAATGTTGTATGGTTGCGAGGCGTGGGCTATGGATAGAGTTGTGCGCAGGAGGATGGATGTGCTGGAAATGAGATGTTTGAGGACAATGTGTGGTGTGAGGTGGTTTGATCGAGTAAGTAACGTAAGGGTAAGAGAGATGTGTGGAAATAAAAAGAGCGTGGTTGAGAGAGCAGAAGAGGGTGTTTTGAAATGGTTTGGGCACATGGAGAGAATGAGTGAGGAAAGATTGACCAAGAGGATATATGTGTCGGAGGTGGAGGGAACGAGGAGAAGAGGGAGACCAAATTGGAGGTAGAAAGATGGAGTGAGAAAGATTTTGTGTGATCAGGGGCCTGAACATGCAGGAGGGTGAAAGGAGGGCAAGGAATAGAGTGAATTGGAACCACTATTCCTTCAAACATACCCATTTTTGCTTTCCGAGATAATGTTCTCGACTTCCACACATTCTTCAAGGCTTCCAGGATTTTCGCCCCCTCCCCCACCCTATGATCCACTTCCGCTTCCATGGTTCCATCCGCTGCCAGATCCACTCCCAGATATCTAAAACACTTTACTTCCTCCAGTTTTTCTCCATTCAAACTTACCTCCCAATTGACTTGACCCTCAACCCTACTGTACCTAATAACCTTGCTCTTATTCACATTTACTCTTAACTTTCTTCTTTCACACACTTTACCAAACTCAGTCACCAGCTTCTGCAGTTTCTCACATGAATCAGCCACCAGCGCTGTATCATCAGCGAACAACAACTGATTCACTTCCCAAACTCTCTCATCCCCAACAGACTTCATACTTGCCCCTCTTTCCAAAACTCTTGCATTCACCTCCCTAACAACCCCATCCATAAACAAATTAAACAACCATGGAGACATCACACACCCCTGCCGCAAACCTACATTCACTGAGAACCAATCACTCTCCTCTCTTCCTACACGTACACATGCCTTACATCCTCGATAAAAACTTTTCACTGCTTCTAACAACTTGCCTCCCACACCATATATTCTTAATACCTTCCACGGAGCATCTCTATCAACTCTATCATATGCCTTCTCCAGATCCATAAATGCTACATACAAATCCATTTGCTTTTCTAAGTATTTCTCACATACATTCTTCAAAGCAAACACCTGATCCACACACCCTCTACCACTTCTGAAACCACACTGCTCTTCCCCAATCTGATGCTCTGTACATGCCTTCACCCTCTCAATCAATACCCTCCCATATAATTTACCAGGAATACTCAACAAACTTATACCTCTGTAATTTGAGCACTCACTCTTATCCCCTTTGCCTTTGTACAATGGCACTATGCACGCATTCCGCCAATCCTCAGGCACCTCACCATGAGTCATACATACATTAAATAACCTTACCAACCAGTCAATAATACAGTCACCCCCTTTTTTAATAAATTCCACTGCAATACCATCCAAACCTGCTGCCTTGCCGGCTTTCATCTTCCGCAAAGCTTTTACTACCTCTTCTCTGTTTACCAAATCATTTTCCCTAACCCTCTCACTTTGCACACCACCTCGACCAAAACACCCTATATCTGCCACTCTATCATCAAACACATTCAACAAACCTTCAAAATACTCACTCCATCTCCTTCTCACATCACCACTACTTGTTATCACCTCCCCATCTGCGCCCTTCAATGAAGTTCCCATTTGCTCCCTTGTCTTACGCACTTTATTTACCTCCTTCCAGAACATCTTTTTATTCTCCCTAAAATTTAATGATACTCTCTCACCCCAACTCTCATTTGCCCTCTTTTTCACCTCTTGCACCTTTCTCTTGACCTCCTGTCTCTTTCTTTTATACACCTCCCACTCAATTGCATTTTTTCCCTGCAAAAATCGTCCAATTGCCTCTCTCTTCTCTTTCACTAATAATCTTACTTCTTCATCCCACCACTCACTACCCTTTCTAATCAACCCACCTCCCACTCTTCTCATGCCACAAGCATCTTTTGCGCAAGCCATCACTGCTTCCCTAAATACATCCCATTCCTTCCCCACTCTCCTTATGTCCTTTGTTCTCACCTTTTTCCATTCTGTACTCCGTCTCTCCTGGTACTTCCTCACACAAGTCTCCTTCCCAAGCTCACTTACTCTCACCACCCTCTTCACCCCAACATTCACTCTTCTTTTCTGAAAATCCATACAAATCTTCACCTTAGCCTCCACAAGATAATGATCAGACATCCCTCCAGTTGCACCTCTCAGCACATTAACATCCAAAAGTCTCTCTTTCGCGCACCTGTCAATTAACATGTAATCCAATAACGCTCTCTGGCCATCTCTCCTACTTACATACGTAAACTTATGTATATCTCGCTTTTTAAACCAGGTATTCCCAATCACCAGTCCTTTTTCAGCACATAAATCTACAAGCTCTTCACCATTTCCATTTACAACACTGAACACCCCATGTCTACCAATTATTCCCTCAACTGCCACATTACTCACCTTTGCATTCAAATCACCCATCACTATAACCCGGTCTCGTGCATCAAAACTACTAACACACTCATTCAGCTGCTCCCAAAACACTTGCCTCTCATGATCTTTCTTCTCATGCCCAGGTGCATATGCACCAACAATCACCCATCTCTCTCCATCAACTTTCAGTTTTACCCATATTAATCGAGAATTTACTTTCTTACATTCTATCACATACTCCCACAACTCCTGCTTCAGGAGTACTGCTACTCCTTTCCTTGCTCTTGTCCTCTCACTAACCCCTGACTTTACTCCCAAGACATTCCCAAACCACTCTTCCCCTTTACCCTTGAGCTTCGTTTCACTCAGAGCCAAAACATCCAGGTTCCTTTCCTCAAACATACTACCTATCTCTCCTTTTTTCACATCTTGGTTACACCCACACACATTTAGACACCCCAGTCTGAGCCTTCGAGGAGGATGAGCACTCCCCGCGTGACTCCTTCTTCTGTTTCCCATTTTAGAAAGTTAAAAAATACGAGGGGAGGATTTCTGGCCCCCCGCTTCCGTCCCCTCTAGTCGCCTTCTACGACATGCGAGGCATGCGTGGGAAGTATTCTTTCACCCCTATCCCCAGGGATAAAAAAAAAAAAAAAAAAAAAAAAAAATATATATATATATAAATATATATATATATATATATATATATATATATATATATATATATACACATACATGCGCACATACACACACACACACACACATATACATATATATACATATGAAAAATGTAAGAAATAATTTAGAAAACTGAAACTTCTAGCTTGAAATGAAATGAAAAAATGAATGTCACATAATGGTTCAACCTCTGGCTATGGAAAAGGGAAATGTATAATTTATTTACACAAACGTCAATAGTAGTTCTCATCAATTTAACCACTGTATCAATAAGCTTCAATGTCTAAGCTACATTTTTTCCAATTTCACTATTTTCTTGTCAAAGCACCATGTATGAAAACTATCACTCCAGTAACACAACTATAAACATTTACTTCCCCTTTAAAAAAAGTTCTGGGGAAGTCTGTCTCGATACACTGCGGGACACTCTACCACCTGGCGAGGTTTGTGTTGAAATGGTTCTTGATTCACAAACGTAGTAGCATCACTGGTGGGCCAGTGATATAACTATAAAACTTTACAGCAAACAGCCTTGACAAATGAAATTTTAGCTTAAGTTGTCAGGAATCCAGTACACAGTAAACACATGAAAATGAACAAGTACCTGCCCAGCATGCCAGTACTGCAAAATTATGTACATGTGTATATATGTATTTGTCTGTGTGTGTATATATATGTATACGTTGAGATGTATAGGTATGTATATGTGCTGTGTGTGGACGTGTATGTATATACATGTGTATGTGGATGGGCTGGGCCATTATTTCATCTGTTTCTTTGCACTACCTTGCTAACGCAGGAGACAGCGACAAAGTATAATAAATATATAAGTATATCTATCCATCTATATCTGTGATGCCTGTACCAACAGGAACTCTCTCAAGGGGGCGGCCACAACAGTAGAATCTCCATAACTGGTAGAATCCAGTGCTACTTCTTAGCCTTTAGTGCTTCACCCTTAACAGGCCAGTGGCAGAGGGGCAACTCTAGTGCAGTGTTTGCAGAGGCTCCTATCTTATGTTCCTATTTACTAATATGTGTATTCTTTTTTCTTTCCCTTCAAGCATTTGTGCTATTTCCTGTGGGGCAACATGACATCCGGAATGGATGATGGCAAGGGAGGATGAATATGTATCTACAAGAGTATATATGGAACCATGGAAGCGGAAGTGGATCATAGGGTGGGGGAGGGAGCGAAAATCCTGGGAGCCTTGAAGAATGTGTGGAAGTCGAGAACATTATCTCGGAAAGCAAAAATGGGTATGTTTGAAGGAATAGTGGTTCCAACAATGTTGTATGGTTGCGAGGCGTGGGCTATGGATAGAGTTGTGCGCAGGAGGATGGATGTGCTGGAAATGAGATGTTTGAGGACAATGTGTGGTGTGAGGTGGTTTGATCGAGTAAGTAACGTAAGGGTAAGAGAGATGTGTGGAAATAAAAA
The DNA here is from genome assembly GCF_036320965.1 of Panulirus ornatus. Classification (NCBI taxonomy): domain Eukaryota; kingdom Metazoa; phylum Arthropoda; class Malacostraca; order Decapoda; family Palinuridae; genus Panulirus; species Panulirus ornatus. The sequence continues at coordinate 12,981,309 of NC_092275.1, read as the reverse complement.
GAGTGTGGTTGAGAGAGCAGAAGAGGGTGTTTTGAAATGGTTTGGGCACATGGAGAGAATGAGTGAGGAAAGATTGACCAAGAGGATATATGTGTCGGAGGTGGAGGGAACGAGGAGAAGTGGGAGACCAAATTGGAGGTGGAAAGATGGAGTGAAAAAGATTTTGTGTGATCGGGGCCTGAACATGCAGGAGGGTGAAAGGAGGGCAAGGAATAGAGTGGATTGGATTGATGTGGTGTACCGGGGTTGACGTGCTGTCAGTGGATTGAATCAGGGCATGTGAAGCGTCTGGGGTAAACCATGGAAAGGTGTGTAGGTATGCATATTTGCGTGTGTGGACGTATGTATATACATGTGTATGGGGGTGGGTTGGGCCATTTCTTTCGTCTGTTTCCTTGCGCTACCTCGCAAACGCGGGAGACAGCGACAAAGAAAAAAAAAAAAAGAAAAAAAAAGAGTATATATGTATGTGTATGCATACGTGTATATGTATAAGTGTGGTTGAGATAGCAGAAGAGGGTGTGTTGATATGGTTTGGACATATGGAGAGAATGAGTGAGGAAAGATTGACAAAGAAATATGCGTGTCAGAGGTGGAGGGAACAAGGAGAAGCAGAAGACCACATTGGAGGTGGGAGGATGGAGTTAAAAAGATTTTGAGTGATTGGGCCCTGAACCTAAAGGAGGGTGAGGCATGCAAGGAATAGAGTGAATTGGAATGATGCAGTATACTGGGGTCGACGTGCTGTCTATGGGCTGAAACAGGGCATGTGAAGCATCTGGGGTAAACCATGGTAAGGTCATGCTCAAGACACTTCAAATCCAGACATTCAGAGCTTCACCATAAGTGATCAGCATTTGCAATGCTAACTGTACTAGCCAGAACTATGAGCAACTGTGCATTTCATTTTCTGTTCACATTCTTTGTACAGAGAAGTCATACTGTTATGTTTCTCAACATTTTCTGAGTTCAAATTTATTTAGAGCAAGTGGAAATGTCAACACACATAAGTAAATCAAAGACAGAAAGAAGCTCACCTCCAGTGGATCTGGATATGGCGTGACACATATTGATGGAGGTTCATTGGCAGTGCGTGGTGGTAGGCGCTGGAACAGTTCTTCAGACAGGAAAGGCATGAATGGGGATATGAGAGTTAAACCCACATATAAAGCAGTGTACAGTACATTACGACTCAGTTCCTTTGCCATTCCATTGTCTGAATACATAACTGGTTTTAGGCATTCCTGCAAAGAAAATACAATATGTCAGTATTTATCATTTACTCATTTCAGTGATGCAAAACATCAGGATGCATAACATGCTATCATAAGGAAAAGTATGAAAAATATGATGATGAAGTAAAGTAGAATATTGGAACAGAAAGAAAAAAAAGTATTTACTACTATGAACAACAAAATGGGAAAAGTAGTAAAAGAACATTCATGGTTGCCTATAGAACTATATTAATTACAAAGTAAAAAAAAAAAGTTAAGATATTAATTCAATAAAACAAGTACTTCAAAGAGATGATGGCATCAAAGGAAGAATGTGAGGCAGTGAAAGTGTGCTTGGAGATGGAGAATCCATACCTACAAGTACCTTTGACAAGATTTTGCCCTGATGGCAAGACTAGCATATGTTGCTCATTGCACTATTTGCTTCAGGGACAATGCTGTTTTTCTCAACCACCTATACTCTATTCATCACATCTTACTTGTTTTATAATGCTATCTTTTTTTTCTGTGGCTAATCAGTACAGTTAATTCAAGGTTCATCAGATACTGTCTTCAGCCAAGGGTCTCGTTTATTGCTAATTGTTTCTGTAGTCACTCAATGTAAGTTTCGTAGTTCTCCTGGTAATGTATGTAATAAGCGTTCCAGTTTCCTCAATGGGCATTCAAATTTTTTTGTCTGGTGCCTTTTTAATATTTTTTCCAAGTATTAGTCTTCATCTGATGATTTTTTTTTCATTTACTTTGCAAAGTTACTATCAGGTGTGGGATGTTAAATCTGTATACCTTCTATTTGTTGCAAGCATATGTATTATATTATTATCATTATTATACTTTGTCACTGTGTCCCGCGTTAGCAAGGTAGCGCAGAGAAATAAACGAAAGAATGGCCCAACCCACCCACATACATGTGTATATACATACACATCCACACACGCACATATACATATCTATACATTTCAACGTATACATATATATACATACACAGACATATACATATATACAAATGTACATAATTCATACTCGCTGCCTTTATTCATTCCTGTCGCCACCCCGCCACACATGAAATGACAACCCCCTCCTCCTGCACAAGCACGAGATAGCACTAGAAAAAGACAAAAAAGGCCACATTCGTTCACACTCAGTCTCTAGCTGTCATTTATAATGCACTGAAACCACAGCTCCCTTTCCACATCCAGGCCCCACAACACTTTCCATGGTTTCCCCCAGACACTTCACATGCCCTGGTTCAATCCACTGACAGCACATCAACCCCAGTAAACCACATCATTCCAATTCACTCTATTCCTTGCATGCCTTTCACCCCCCTGAAGAGGAGGTGAAAGGATAGAGTGGAAAATGCTTCGACTGATCAGGCTCTAAACATATAGGAGTGTGAGATGTGCATAGGACAGTACAATTTGAAGGAATGTAGTATATAGAGGGCAACATGCTGTGCATGGAGGGAACCAGGGCATATGAAGCACTCAAGGGAAACCAAAGAAAGGGGTATGAGCCTTGGCTGAGGAAAATGGGCATTTTCCATGACAGCAGAGTTTGGATGCGAGCAAATGAAGCCATTCATCATTTAGACTAACATATCTCTGTGTTGTTGGTAACTTATACACTTTGAAATGAATTGCCTGAAACAATTTTAATTTGAAACACATCTTACTACCCTTCTACAATTTTATGACTGACTTTTACAGTTTGTTCCTTACCAGGTAAACATCACATATCTGGTACCACCACAGATTATACAGGGCTGTGGTGGCTCTTGGGAAATTAAATTCTTCAAAAGCAATGTTGCACTCTTTCACTGCAATGGCCAACTGACTTAGCATCCATCTGTCCATCATACTCAGGTCCAATTTCTGTCAAAAGAAGAATAATGTTATCGAAAATTTACTACTGTCTCTAAACAATAATCAATATTTTGTATTAATCTTCCTGCATTCATTTGTTATGGGTAAAGTTTTCATCATTAGTTTTCTTTCCCTTATTATGTATGTTCTTTTTATCATACCATTCCTTATTTTAATGAAAAGTGTTGTTTTATAATTGCTCTCCTTTAACTGAAGGTTTTCATTTATAATTATTCCTGTCTCTGATATGCTGTGAAGAGAAAGAAATACACCTAGGGGACTCAAGTCTAGAGCTTCAGGCTTTGGAGGTGAAACTATTGTGGGTGACTCTGGCTTGGCTGACAGCTATGAAGATGGCCAACTACTTTTGTCAATGCAATAAAGGTGATGTCAAGGAACTTTAATGCGAGGTTATGTTGAGGGCCATGTCAAAAACACTGTTGATATCTACTGCCTCTAATAATGTATGGGAAGGGATTATAGTTAGCTGCAGCCCTCTAGATTATGTTGTGTGAAGTTTATGCAGAGTGACTAAGTCTAAACCTGTGCTTATACAGTACACTATTCTCTTAATGAGCTACATAATAAACATGAAAGAGAAAGAAAAAGATTACCTATCCAGAGGATGGAAAAAGCTGATTTGATATCAGAAGTCTTATCAGCCTGCAGTCCACAAGAGTTCTGTGCTACTGGGTAGCCAAGAGGAGTAAGGTGATAATATCATCTCTATAGTGATCTCTGAGTAGTTGGAGACAGGCCTAAGTAAGCATTAACATGGTTGAAAGGATCCCCTCTAATATTTCAGTTTCTAAAAGACAGAATAAAAACAGGAGCCAAGCAGGGAGTACTCATCCTCCTTTGAAGGCTCAGGCTGGGGTGTCTAGATGTGAGTGGGTGTAACCAAAATGAGAAGATAGGAGAGATAAGGTAGTATGCATGAGGAAAGAAACAAAGCTCATGGGTGAACAAGAGAAATAATTTGGAAATGTCTTAGGAGTAAAGTCAGGTTGGTGAAAGGAATGGCACAACTCCTTAAGCAAGAGTTGTGGGAGTGTGTGAATTCTAGACTGATGTGGGTAAAAATGAAAGTGGATGGCTAGAGGTGCCAAAAGGCAGGGCTAGCACACAGCATTTACAGCAGTAAAACTTACGAGTTAGGAAGAATGAGTTGTGTGAGGTAAGTGTCTGTCAGGTACTGTGTGTGACAAGGAAATATTACATGTATGTGTACAGAATGCTAGCAATGCATGTGCAGGTGAGGTAGGAAGAAAAAAGACAGATATATTGGTCAAAGGAGAGCAGTCTGACAACTGGTGAAGTGCTGGCTCACTATGTACCTGTCACTGGCCCTCCATATACTCAGGCGGTTAGTAATGGCAATGTACCTCCCTGGTCGGTGACTGCCTACCAACTATTACCTGCTATTCAAAAGTGAGGATGAGTATAATACTACAAGTCTAGTAAACTAAATAATACTTCATATCCTTGATCATTATAGCTGATTTGCACACTTTGAACCTATCCAAGGCTAAGTTGGATGCATCCATTCCACATATACGTATTCTAGCTTACCAAAATGCTCTCATGTGTCTCCTTAAACAATTACAAATCATACACAGCCAATCAATGGATAAAGTAAATCACTGTGATTATTCTACTATTAGAACTGTATAATCTTTCTTACCTTCCCTAATGAAGCAAAGTGGATACATTTGTTTCACCCGAAATATGCAAACAAAAAGATGATAAGAGCGGATCAAGCAGTTACAGAAATACAGCACAGAACTTATCTTTCCTTACCTCCCTATGCTCAGAGGTGGAAGTCAATGGGCTATCACTAGTTTCAGGCAATAACTTTCTCTCAGCTTCTGAGTAGCTAGACATGTGGCAATACCAGCGTAAAAGATGGGGATATTGTGAATGTGACATTCCAGCTTTTAATTTTTCCATGACACAAACATCAGCTTGTGTGGGTGTAAAACCTTTAATATAACTAAACTGCTCCAAGTTCTTGTTCAGCTCAGATAAACTAGCTACATGACAGTTCCTAAGTTTTGTGTTATTGGATGAGTAGGATGATCTGTTCAACTGTGCTGTGCACTTCGATCTTGCAGATTTCACCTGTTGAATAATCCTCGTTAGATATGGTGAATTTGATCTACATAAAAAAGCAAACTAATTCTGTGTAGATGAAAGAAGTTTAATTGAACTTTTCTGATGTTTAAAAACATTACTATATTTCTAAAGGTGTCCAATGATAACATGTAACATAACTCTAAAAGTAATAAATTACAATAAGCTGAATGAGTCATGGGCATCTTTTCTTGTATGAGCAACAGGTTAACACAAGGCAAAGGCTCCCTAATCATTCTGTCAACTGAAAATCTAAACACTTTCAATAAACCATGAAACAGCAGAAAAAGTATCTAAGTTTGCTTAGTGAGAAAGTTGCTATTTTCTTACACTGAGAAATAACAAAGTCTAAAAACTACAGGGGTGTTCCATGGTTCACCCCAACTCTCATTTGCCCTCTTTTTCACCTATTGCACCTTTCTCTTGACCTCCTGCAGCTTTCCTTTATACATCTCCCAGTCATTTACACTACTTCCCAGCAAAAATCATCCAAATGCCTCTCTCTTCTCTTTCACTAACAATCTTACTTCTTCATCCCACCACTCACTACCCTTTCTAATCTGCCCACCTCCTACCTTTCTCATGCCACAAGCAACTCTTAATCAAGCCTTCACTGCTTCCCTAGATACATCCCATTCCTCCCCCACTCCCCTCATGACATTTGCTCCCACCTTTTGCCATTCTGCATTCAATCTCTCCTGGTACTTCCTCACATAAGTCCCCTTTCCAAGCTCACTTACTCTAACCACTCTCTTCATCCCAACATTCACTCTTCTTTTCTGAATACCTTTACAAATCTTCACCTTTGCCTCCACAAGAAAATGATCAGACATCCCTTCAGTTGCCCCTCTCAGCACATTACATCCAAAAGTCTCTCTTTCACACGCCTATCAATTACCACGTAATCCAACAATGCTCTCTGGCCATCTCTCCTACTTGTATATGCATACTTATGTATATCTCTCTGGGGATAGGGGAGAAAGAATACTTCCCACGTATTCCCTGCATGTCGTAGAAGGCGACTAAAAGGGGAGGGAGCGGGGGGGCTGGAAATCCTCCCCTCTCATTATTTTTTTTTCTTTTAATTTTCCAAAAGAAGGAACAGAGAAGGGGGCCAGGTGAGGATATTCCCTCAAAGTCCCAGTTCTCTGTTCTTAACGCTACCTCACTAACGCGGGAAATGGCGAATAGTTTGAAAAAAAAAAATTCCCAATCACCAGTCCTTTTACAGCACACAAATCTACAAGCTCTTCACCATTTCCATTTACAACACTGAACACCCCATGTACACCAATTATACCCTTAACTGCCACATTACTCACCTTTGCATTCAAATCACCTATCGCTATAACCCAGTCTCATGCATCAAAGCTGCTAACAAACTCAGCTGCTCCCAAAACACCTGCCCCTCATGATCTTTCTTCTCATGACCAGGTGCATAGATGCCAATAATCACCCATCTCTCTCCATCCACTTTCAGTTTTACCCATATCAATCTAGAGTTTACTTTCTTACACTCTATCACATACTCCCACAACTGCTTCAGGAGTAGTACTACTCCTTCCTATGCTCTTGTCCTCTCACCAACCCCTGACTATACTCCCAAGACACTCCCAAACTACTCTTCCCCTTTACCCTTGAGCTTTGTTTCACTCAGAGCCAAAACATCCAGGTTCCTTTCCTCAAACATACTATCTCTCCTTTTTTCTCATCTTTGTTACATCCACACACATTTAGACACCCCAATCTGAGCCTTTGAGAAGGATGAGCACTCCCTCCAGGACTCCTTCTTCTGGTTCCCCTTTTAGAAATTTAAATACAGGGAGGGGATGGTTTCTAGCCCCCTGCTCCCGCCCCCTTTAGTCACCTTTTACGACATGCAGGGAATCCGTGGGAAGTATTCTTTCTCCCCTATCCCCAGGGATAGTCTAAGGGCTTGTCTAAGACCTAGAATTACATTACTAGGTAGTGATCTTTACCTTAACGAATACTAATAGTGCTAGTAAAGCTGCTTACAGAAGAGCAAGGACTTAGCGAAATTCTTCTTACAGTAGGGTGAATGCATCTTCTTAATTCATATAATACTCAAAGAGAGTCTTTCTTTACAGCCTTGCATGGATCTTTGAGGAAAATATATTCTGTGAAACAAAGTCTGTTGGGGATGAGAGAGCTTGGGAAGTGAGTCAGTTGTTGTTCGCTGATGATACAGCGCTGGTGGCTGATTCATGTGAGAAACTGCAGAAGCTGGTGACTGAGTTTGGTAAAGTGTGTGGAAGAAGAAAGTTAAGAGTAAATGTGAATAAGAGCAAGGTCATTAGGTACAGTAGGGTTGAGGGTCAAGTCAATTGGGAGGTGAGTTTGAATGGAGAAAAACTGGAGGAAGTGAAGTGTTTTAGATATCTGGGAGTGGATCTGGCAGCGGAAGGAAACATGGAAGCGGAAGTGGATCATAGGGTGGGGAGGGGGCGAAAATTCTGGGGGCCTTGAAAAATGTGTGGAAGTCGAGAACATTATCTCGGAAAGCAAAAATGGGTATGTTTGAAGGAATAGTGGTTCCAACAATGTTGTATGGTTGCAAGGCGTGGGCTATGGATAGAGTTGTGCGCAGGAGGATGGATGTGCTGGAAATGAGATGTTTGAGGACAATGTGTGGTGTGAGGTGGTTTGATCGAGTAAGTAACGTAAGGGTAAGAGAGATGTGTGGAAATAAAAAGAGCGTGGTTGAGAGAGCAGAAGAGGGTGTTTTGAAGTGGTTTGGGCACATGGAGAGAATGAGTGAGGAAAGACTGACCAAGAGGATATATGTGTCGGAGGTGGAGGGAGCAAGGAGAAGAGGGAGACCAAATTGGAGGTGGAAAGATGGAGTGAAAAAGATTTTGTGTGATCGGGGCCTGAACATGCAGGAGGGTGAAAGGAGGGCAAGGAATAGAGTGAATTGGAGCGATGTGGTATACCGGGGTTGACGTGCTGTCAGTGGATTAAATCAAGGCATGTGAAGCGTCTGGAGTAAACCATGGTAAGCTGTGTAGGTATGTATATTTGCGTGTGTGGACGTATGTATATACATGTGTATGGGGGGAGGTTGGGCCATTTCTTTCGTCTGTTTCCTTGCGCTACCTCGCAAACGCGGGAGACAGCGACAAAGTATAATAAAATAAAAATAAAAATAAAACAAACAGAGTTAAGAGGGAGAATAAAATATACACTAACCATTTCCAGTAAAGTCTGCAGTGATTTATATGGGATGAAATCCTGGCCAATATTCATCAATGCAAATTTTGTGGCATTCCACAGCTTGTTGCAAAAGTTTCTGTATCCATTAACTCGTAGCACATCTAGGTTGATGTCCCTTCCTAGAAGAGAAAATTCTATGTTACATTTAGCTAAAATACAGGTTTTGTGCTATCCACAAATAGGAAAGTTAGCTGGACAGATTAAACACCCTATATGGTGAGTACATGCAAAGATACTTAAACTAATAGTGACAGTGAAGAGATATGGACATAAATCTAAGAATATTGGGGAGTTGTATGAAGTGAGCCATGGCAAAAGGTTTGGTGAAGAGGTAGTAAAAGCCATGCATAAGATGAAAGGTGACAAGATGGCTGAAATGGATTGTACTGCGGTTAAAGTTTTCATGAAAGGGGGTGACTGTGTTGTTAATTGGTTAGTTTTGATTTTCAATGTATGTTTGCATTATGGTGAGGTGCCTGAGGATTGGCAAAATGTCTGTATTGTGCCATTGTATTAAGGCAAGGAGGGATAAAGGTGAACGTTCAAATTACAGAGGAATAAGGTTGTTGAGTGTACCTGGTAAACTGTATAGGTAAATGGTGATTAAAGGGTAGTGGCATGCAAAGAGCATCAGAATAGGGAGGAACAATATAGTTGAGAATATATGGAGCAGGTGTTTGCTTTTAAGAATGTGTGCGAGAAGTACTCAAGAGACACATACAGATCTGCACATATCATCTATGGATCAGGAGAAAGCATATGTTAAGAGTTGATACAGATGCTTTGTGAAAGGTGTTAGGAAGGTATGATGTGTGAAGAAAGCTATTAGAAGCACTGTGTTGGGTCCCTACACAAAGCAAGAAAAACTGAAGACAGGCCTAAAATAATCTGTTTTGCCTCCAGTTCACCTATGAGAGAGAGAGAGAGAGGAGAGAGAGAGGAGAGAGGAGAGAAAGGAGAGGAGAGGAGAGAGAGAGAGAGAGAGAGAGAGAGAGAGAGAGAGAGAGAGAGAGAGAGAGAGAGGGAGGGGGGGGGATTTAAGGAACCAGGTTCTATGTTTAGGTGACACTTCCTATCTAATATCCATCTAGATCTTTGGCACCTGTTCCCAACTGGAACTCCTTCAAGGGGGTGGCCACAGCAATTGAGTCTCCAGAACTTGTGAACTCCAGTGTCAGTTCAAAGTTTTTAGTGCCTCAACCTTAACAGGCCTCTGGCAGAGGACAACTCTAGCACAGAGTTTGCAAAGACTCCTCCCTAATGTTCCTATTCTCTTAAACATTTAACTAAAAGCAGTTCAATATTTCTCATGATGGGGGGAGGGGTAGCTGAAGGAATCAACTTTTAACTGAATCCCTCATAACAGACTTAAAGTATTGTAAAAGCAAGTCCTTCTCAAAGAGCTATCTGGATATGAAATTACAAGGATTTCCAGCAACAGCTCGAAAGGACCACTTAAGGGCAATTCTCCTATACCTGGTAGGAGTCATGAAAAGGAGAATACTGATGTAATACCACAGAATACCAGTGCCAAGCCTTAACTAGAGGTCTAAGTATTCTCAACTTGCTGGCACCTCCAGAAAATCTCCAGGTGCTGGGATTACAAACAATGGAAACCTCAAGATAGTAACAAATGTTCTACATATCTAAAAGTCTCCATGACAAAGGGAAAACACTACAGAAAACTCACCACAACAAAAATTAAAGAGGGCTTAGAAAACAAACTCTCCGTCCTCTTTAATATCTGGTAGAGGTCTAACAACTACCACAAAGACTTAATAGAGAAGATGTAAGGCATCAGCCTTCATTCTTCTTTGGCATGGTTGTATTACTAGAATGAAATCTCATCAAAGTACATCTCACCACATGGTAGTAGTAGCTGGTAAGCAGCCAATAACCAAGTAGATATATCATATCATTATATATATTATACTTAATCGCTGTTTCCTGTGTCAGTGAGGTAGCACAAAGAAAGACAAAGAATGGCCCAACCACTCACATACACATTATATCTATATATATTTATTATACTTAATTGCTGTTTCCCGAGTCAGCGAGGTAGCACAAGGAAACAGACGAAGAATGGCCCAATCACCCACACACACACATATACATAAACGCCCATACACACACACATACATATATATATATATATATATCAACGTTTATTTATTACTATATTTATTATACTTTGTCGCTGTCTCCCACGTTAGCGAGGTAGCGCAAGGAAACAGACGAAAGAATGGCCCAACCCACCCACATATACATGTATATACATACACGTCCACACATGCACATATACATACCTATACATATCAACGTATACATACATATACATACACAGAAACATATTTTTTTTCGTACTATTTGCCATTTCCCATGTTAGCAAGGTAGCGCCAAGAACAGAGGACTGAGCCTTTGAGGGAATATCCTCACTTGTCCCCCTTCTCTGTTCCTTGTTTTGGAAAATTAAAAATGAGAGGAGAGGATTTCCAGCCCTCCTGCAGAAACATACATATATACACATATACATATTCATACTTGCTGCCTTCATCCATTCCCGGCACTACCCCGCCACACAGGAAATAGCTTGCCCCCCTTTCAGTGAGGAAGTACCAGGAGCAGACAAAATGGCTACATTCGTTCATACTCAGTCTCTAGCTGTCATGTGTGATGCAGACATATTAACATTATAATCTGCTTGGGTATTGGGAGGGATAGTGATGGTTGTGTAGTGAGCCAGCACTTCAGTGGTTGTCAAGTTGCAGTCCTCTGACTCAGTTAGCCATCATTTCTTTCTGCCTCTCCCACATATGGAGTGCTGACATTCTATTCACACACACAAACATATAATATCTCCATGTCACACATAACACTTGATAAAATTTACCTCACCCAACTCATTCTTCGTAACTCTAGATCTTCCTGAGGTGAGCACTATGCTCTAGCCCTGCCTTCTGGCAAAATGGTAGGAGCAACAGGTAGAAGTATTAGGAAGGAACATTAAGCTGGAACATTATATTAACAAATTATGTATAAGTACTGGGTATGAACATTAGCAGGGAGCATTAGGTTGAATTAGTAGGTTGGATCATTAAGCATGAAACAATGAGCTAGAGTTGCCCTCTGCCTGGTCTGTTAAGGATGAGGCACTAAACAGTAAAAAGCAGCACTGGATTTCACAAGTTATGGAGACTCTTTTGTCATGGCTAAGCCCTTGAAGAAGTTCCTTAAGGGAATGGGCATCAGAGACATAGACAAATAAATAGAACTTCTCACTCCCATGGAGTACATCCTTTCCCTACAAATACAGGAAGCCTGCAGTGGTGTCCTCACCACCCTTGCACTCAGCCTTAGTTCACAACAAAAAAATTACACAGAAACTGCACCTTAATTTTTCTTTTCTCTTTATGTAATCATGGGGTGATGAAGGACTCTAGTTAAAGATAATAGTAAAGACCTAGAATATTTCCAAAGAAAAAACATCTCAAACATCCAACCCTCATCTGCCAGCCATTTCCCTTCCTTACACCCATTTTCAGGGCAGTGTCATATTTCTCAATATATCCACTTTATTCACTACATACATTGTGCCGGTGTATGAAGCAAGAGTAGAATGTGAAGCTGCATTCATGAGAAAGAAACAAACAAAACCCCCAATATTCTCCCCACACATGCAAGCCATTCTCACATACATTTTTTGGGTGTTCTGTAATATTTCAGAATATAAAAGTGTTATTCACCATCATTACTATGCCTGTGATCAAATAAGAGTAGTGTCACCAAGTTCAAGAGAATGAAACAAGACCCCCACATTTTACACTCTTACCAAGTGCTGTCACATGTTTTCAACCACTTCAACCCTTGCCTCTACTAAACACTAGACCAGGCCAGCACAAAGGTATCTATCATAATTTTTGAGAATTTTCTTGAAAGAAAATTATTCTTTTTATTTTCTTTTATTGCACATAAGAGATGGAAACTGCAACTAATCCCAGTATAAAAGAATTATCAAACAGAAACTTATGAGAGGAACTACAAAACACTTAGCTAATAATTCTCAAGTTCATCATCTGCTTACCTTGGGAAGTGTATGCACATAGGGCAAATCGGAGGGCATCAGTACCACACTCGGGTATACCTTGAGGGTAGTCCTGTTTCTGACCTTCTTTTGCTTTAGCTATTTCACGTGGATCCAAATTACTATTTTCATCAAGCTGCTTGTGTAAATCCTGTCATAAAAGAAATTCAGATTCTTATACGAAAAATTCAAATATCCAATTTCAACATATAACTAGTGAAATCTGACTGAATTAGTACAGTTTCAAACTAACAGCAAATGTTCTAAGACAGCAAGGAACATGCTACTCCATAGTCTATGATAACCCAAATTAGTGGCATATCAAGGAATATAGATGGATTAAATCAGTTTTTTCTTATTCAAATCTATTTTTTTTAATGTGAGCATTAGAATGTTGCATAAAAATTCTCCCCTTCTTATTCATATTCATTTATTATTCATTTTCATTATACTTAGTCACTCTCCCATGTTAGCGAGGTAGAGCAAGGAAACAGAGGAAAGAATGGCCCAACCAACCCAAATACACATGTATATACATAAACACCCACAAACACACATATACATACCTATACATTAAACGTATACATACATATACATACAGAGACATATACATATATACACATGTACACATTCACACCTGCTGCCTTCATCCATCTGTCGCCACTCCACCACACATGAAAAACAGCACACCCCCCACCTCGCGCATGAGGTAGCGTGAGGAAAAGACAACAATGGCCACATTCGTTCACACTCAGTATCTAGCTGTCATGTGTAATGCACCGAAACCACAGCTCCATTTCCACATCCAGGCCCTACAAAACTTTCCATGGTTTACCCCAGGCGCTTCACATGCCATGGTTCAATCCATTGACAGTACATCCACCCCAGTATACCACATTGTTCCAATTCACTCGATTCCTTACACACCTTTCACATTCCTGTATGTTCAGGCCACGATCACTCAAAATCTTTTTCACTCCATCTTTCCATCTCCAATTTGGTCTTCCACTTCTCCTTGTTCCCTCCACCTCTGACACATATATCCTCTTTGTCAATCTTTCCTCACTCATTCTCTCCAGGTGATCAAACCATTTCAATAAACCCTCTTCTGTAACTTTCAACCACACTCTTTTTATTACCACACATCTCTCTTACCCTTTCATCACTTAATCAAACCACCTCACACCACATACTGTCCTCAAACATTTCATTTCCAAAATCTCCACCCTCCTTTGCACAACCGTATCTATAGCCCATGCCTCACAACCACATAACATTGTTGGAACCCCTATTCCTTCAAACACACCCATTTTTGTGCTCCGAGATAATGTTCTCGCCTTCCACACATTCTTCAACACTCCCAGAACCTTTGCCTCCTCCTCCACCCTGTGACTCACTTCCGCTTCCATGGTTCCATCCGCTGCCAAATCCACTCCCATATATCTAAAACACTTCACTTCCTCCAGTTTTTCTCCATTCAAACTTACCTCCCTATCAACTTGTCCCTAAACCCTACTGAACCTAATTACCTTGCTCATATTCACATTTACTCTCAGCTTTCTTTTTTCACACTTTTTACCAAACTCAGTCACCAACTTCTGCAGTTTCTCACCCGAATCAGCCACCAGTGCTGTATCATCAGTGAACAACAAATGACTCACTTCCCAAGCCCTCTCATCCACAACAGACAGCATACTTGCCCCTCTTTCCAAAACTCTTGCTTTCACCTCCGTAACAACCCTATCCATAAACAAATCAAACAACCATGGAGACATTATGCACCCCTACCACAAACCAACATTCACTGAGAACCAATCACTTTCCTCTCTTTCTACTTGTACACATGCATTACATCCTTGATAAAAACTTTTTTCTATTTATTCATTATACTTAATCGGTCTCCTGCGTTAACGAGGTAGCACAAGGAAACAGACGAAAGAATGGCCAAACCCACCCTCATACACATGTATATACATAAATGTCCTCACACGCACATATACATACCTATACATTTCAACATATACATATATACATATACATACACAAACATATAAACACATGTACATATTCATACTTGCTGCCTTCCTCTATTCCCGTTGCCACCCTGCCATACATGAAATAGCATCCCCCAAATTCAATCTAATTTAATCTAATCTGATATGCCACTAATCTGGTTTATTTATATGTATATAAAATGAGAAATTCCTTTAACTTTCTCCCCTTTTTATATACATAGAAACAACCCATATACCTTCCACAAAGCAACTCTGTGGGAGGCAAGTTGTTAGAAGCAGTGAAAAGTTTTTATCGAGGATGTGAGGCTTGTGTACAAGTAGGATGAGTGGAGAGTGAATGGTTCTCAGTGAATGTCGGTTTGCGGCAGGGGTGAGTAATGTCTCCATGGTTGTTAATTTGTTTTTGGATGGGGTTGTTGGGGAGGTGAATGCAAGAGTTTTGGAGAGAGGGGCAAGTATGCAGTCTGTTGTGGATGAGAGAGCTTGGGAAGTGAGTAAGTTGTTGTTCGCTGATGATACAGCGCTGGTGGCTGATTTGGGTGAGAAACTGCTGAAACTGGTGACTGAGTTTGGTATAGTGTGTGAAAGAAGAAAGCTGAGAGCAAATGTGAATAAGAGCAAGGTTATAAGGTTCAGTAGGGTTGAAGGACAAGTCAATTGGGAGGTAAGTTTGAATGGAGAAACACTGGAGGAAGTGAAGTGTTTTAGACATCTGGAAGTGGATTTGGCACCGGATGGAACCATGGAAGCAGAAGTGAGTCACAGGGTGGGGGAGGGGGCAAAGGTTCTGGGAGCGTTGAAAAATGTGTGGAAGGCAAGGACATTAACTCGGAAAGCAAAAATGGGTATGTTTGAAGGAATAGTGGTTCCGACAATGTTATATGGCTGCGAAGCGTGGGCTATAGATAGAGTTGTGTGGAGGAGGGTGGATGTGCTGGAATGAGATGTTTGAGGACAATATGTGGTGTGAGGTAGTTTGACCGAGTAAGTAATGAAAGGGTAAGAGATATGTGTGGTAATAAAAAAGTGTGGTTGAGAGAGCAGAAGAGGGTGTTTTGAAATGGTTTGGTCACATGGAGAGAATGAGTAAGGAAAGATTGACCAAGAGGATATATGTGTCAGAGGTGGAGGGAACGAGGAGAAGTGGGAGACCAACTTGGAGGTGGAAGGATGGAGTGACAAAGATTTTGAACGATCGGGGCCTGAACATGCAAGAGGGTGAAAGACGTGCAAGGAATAGAGTGGTTTGGAACAATGTGGTATACTGGGGTCGATGTGCTGTCAATGGATTAACCCAGGGCATGTGAAGCGTCTGGGGTAAACCATGGAACTTGCACACATGCTTTACATCCTTGATATAAACTTTTCACTGCTTCTAGCAACTTACCTCCCACACCATATACTCTTAATAACTTCCACAAAGCATCTCTATCAAACCACCTCCCACTACATATTGTCCTCAAACATTTCATTTCCAACATATCCACCCTCCTCTGCACAACCTTATCTATAGCCTATGCCTCGCAACCATATAACATTGTTGGAACCCCTATTCCCTCAAACATACCCATTCTTGCTCTCTGAGATAACGTTCTCGCCTTCCACACATTCTTCAACACTCCCAGAACCTTCGCCCTCTCCCCCATCCTGTGACTCACTTCCACTTCCATGGTTCCACCCACTGCCAAATCCACTCCTAGATATCTAAAACACTTCACTTCCTTCAGTTTTTCTCCATTCAAACTTACCTCCCAATTAACTTGTCCCTCAACCCTACTGAACCTTATAACCTTGCTCTTATTCACATTTACTCTCAGCTTTCTTCTTCCACACACTTTACCAAACTCAGTCACCAACATCTGCAGTTTATCACCTGAATCAGCCACTAGCGATGTATCATCAGTGAACAACAACTGTCTCACTTCCCAAGCCCTCTCAACCACAACAGACTGCAAACTTGCCCCTCTATCCAAAACTCTTACATCCCCCCCCCACCCCCCAACAACCCCATCCATAAACAAATTAAACAACCATGGAGACATCACAAACCCCTGCCGCAAACCGACATTCACTGGGAAACTATCACTTTCCTCTCTTCAAACTTGTACACATACTTTACATCCTTGATATAAACTTTTCACTGCTTCTAGGAACTTACCTCCCACACCATATACTCTTCATAACTTTCACAAAGCATCTCTATCAACTCTATCATATGCCTTCTCTAGATCCATAAATGCTACATACAAATCCATTTGTTTTTCCAGTATATCTCACATACATTCTTCAAAGCAAACACCTGGTCCACACATCGTTTACCACTTCTGAAACCACACTGCTCTTCCCCAATCTGAGGTTCTGTACATGCCTTTACCCTCTCAATCAATACCCTCCCATATAATTTCCCTGGAACACTCAACAACCTTATACCTCTGTAATTTGAACACTCAACTTTATCCCCTTTGCCTTTGTACAATGGCACTATGTATGCATTCCGACAATCCTCACGCACTTCACCATGATCCATACACACAATGAATATCCTTACCGACCAGTCAAAAACACAGTCACCCCCTTTTTTAATAAATTCCACTGCAATACTATCCAAACCTGCTGCCTTGCTGGCCTTCATCTTCCGCAATGCTTTCACTACCTCTCCTCTGTTCACCAAACCATTCGCCCTGACCCTCTCACTTCGCACACCACCTCTACCAAAAAAACCCTATATCTGCCACTCTATCATCAAACACATTCAACAAACCTTCAAAATACTCTCTCCATCTCCCTTTTTTATATACATATAAATAACCTGTAATTTGAGCACTCACTCTTATCCCCTTTGCCTTCATACAATGGCACTATGCACGCATTCCGCCAATCCTCAGGCACCTCACCATGAGTCATACATACATTAAATAACCTTACCAACCAGTCAACAATACAGTCACCCCCTTTTTTAATAGATTCCACTGCAATACCATCCAAACCTGCTGCCTTGCCGGCTTTCATATTCTGCAAAGCTTTTACTACCTCTTCTCTGTTTACCAAATCATTTTCCCTAACCCTCTCACTTTACACACCACCTCGACCAAAATACCCTATATCTGCCACTCTATCATCAAACACATTCAACAAACCTTCAAAATACTCATTCCATCTCCTTCTCACATCACCACTACTTGTTATCACCTCCCCATTTGCGCCCTTCACTGAAGTTCCCATTTGTTCCCTTGTCTTACGCACTTTATTTACCTCCTTCCAGAACATAAGTTTGTTGAGTATTCCTGGTAAATCATATGGGAGGGTATTGATTGAGAGGGTGAAGGCATGTACAGAGCATCAGATTGGGGAAGAGCAGTGTGGTTTCAGAAGTGGTGGAGGATGTGTGGATCAGGTGTTTGCTTTGAAGAATGTATGTGAGAAATACTTAGAAAAGCAAATGGATTTGTATGTAGCATTTATGGATCTGAAGAAGGCATATGATAGAGTTGATAGAGATGCTCTGTGGAAGGTATTAAGAATATATGGTGTGGGAGGCAAGTTGTTAGAAGCAGTGAAAAGTTTTTATCGAGGATGTAAGGCATGTGCACGTGTAGGAAGAGAGGAAAGTGATTGGTTCTCAGTGAATGTAGGTTTGTGGCAGGGGTGTGTGATGTCTCCATGGTTGTTTAATTTGTTTATGGATGGGGTTGTTAGGGAGGTGAATGCAAGAGTTTTGGAAAGAGGGGCAAGTATGAAGTCTGTTGTGGATGAGAGAGCTTGGGAAGTGAGTCAGTTGTTGTTTGCTGATGATACAGCGCTGGTGGCTGATTCATGTGAGAAACTGCAGAAGCTGGTGACTGAGTTTGGTAAAGTGTGTGAAAGAAGAAAGTTAAGAGTAAATGTGAATAAGAGCAAGGTTATTAGGTACAGTAGGGTTGAGGGTCAAGTTAATTGGGAGGTAAGTTTGAATGGAGAAAAACTGGAGGAAGTAAAGTGCTTTAGATATCTGGGAGTGGATCTGGCAGCGGATGGAACCATGGAAGCGGAAGTGAATCATAGGGTGGGGGAGGGGGTGAAAATCCTGGGAGCCTTGAAGAATGTGTGAAAGTCGAGAACATTATCTCCAAAAGCAAAAATGGGTATGTTTGAAGGACTAGTGGTTCCAACAATGTTGTATGGTTGCAAGGCGTGGGCTATGGATAGAGTTGTATGCAGGAGGGTGGATGTGCTGGAAATGAGATGTTTGAGGACAATGTGTGGTGTGAGGTGGTTTGATCGAGTAAGTAATGTAAGGGTAAGAGAGATGTGTGGAAATAAAAAGAGTGTGGTTGAGAGAGCAGAAGAGGGTGTTTTGAAATGGTTTGGGCACATGGAGAGAATGAGTGAGGAAAGATTGACCAACAGGATATATGTGTCAGAGGTGGAGGGAACGAGGAGAAGTGGGAGACCAAATTGGAGGTGGAAAGATGGAGTGAAAAAGATTTTGAGTGATCGGGGCCTGAACATGCAGGAGGGTGAAAGGCGGGCAAGGAATAGAGTGAATTGGATCGATGTGGTATACCGGGGTTGACGTGCTGTCAGTGGATTAAATCAGGGCATGTGAAGCGTCTGGGGTAAACCATGGAAAGTTGTGTGGGGCCTGGATGTGGAAAGGGAGCTGTGGTTTCGGGCATTATTGCATGACAGCTAGAGACTGAGTGTGAACGAATGGGGCCTTTGTTGTCTTTTCCTAGTGCTACCTCGCACACATGAGGGGGGAGGGGGATGGTATTCCATGTGTGGTGAGGTGGCGATGGGAATGAATAAAGGCAGACAGTGTGGACTGTGTGCATGGGTATATATGTATGTGTCTGTGTGTGTATATATATGTGTACATTGAGATGTATGTGTATGTATATTTGCGTGTGTGGATGTGTATGCATATACATGTGTATGGGGGTGGGTTGGGCCATTTCTTTCATCTGTTTCCTTGTGCTACCTTGCAAATGCGGGAGACAGTGACAAAGCAAAATAAATCAATAAATAAATAAATAACCTAGGTTAGTGGCATATCAAGGAATACAGATGGAATAAATCAGTTTTTCCTTATTCAAATTTCTTTCTTTTAATGTACACACCAGAATGTTACATAAAAATTCTCCCCTTTTTATATACATATCATATTCATGGATGTTAAACTTATGCAATCACACCAAGGGAGAACCAAAGTCAATACTGCAGTACTGTAATGACAAGAAAAGAATACAATATTCTACCAATTATTTTATACCTGTTCACTGTTTCCCACCATAACAAGGTAGCATCTGGAACAGATGACTGGACCTTCAAAAAAAAATCATCTCCTAGCTCCTTCCGTTTCTACTTCTGGAAAGTAGTGATAAATGAGGGGAAGATTTCCAGCCCCTAGCTTCTGGCCATGTTAACTGCCTTTTAAGAAATGCAAGATATATGTGGGTAGTGATTTTTTCCTTTATCCCTGTTCAATACCATAAACACAATTATAAAGTATGTGCAAAGAACCTATTAACATTTTCAAAAGAATTTTTGTTATCTGAGACATCAACTGAAATGTCCTGACATTTCTGAGGATCACCTGCCTGTGACAAATTTTCATAATTTACCACAAGGTAGTGCATATTACAGTAAGATACTGAAATAGAAAATATTGCTAAGGCACTGCCACCTCTGTATTATGCTATACTTCTTGTCATATGTAGCGCTTGACAACGCTGAACTCACAAAGTTCATTATTCATAACTTTAGATTTTCCTGTGGTTGGCACTATGTGCTACCCTGCCTTTTGGGGAAATGGTAGGAGCAGTAGATAAAAGTAGTAGGTAAGAACATTTAGGCAGGAGCATTAAGCACAAACATTAGGTAGAAGTAATAGGTAGGAGCATTAGATAGTAGCAGTCAATAGGAACAGTAGGTAGGTGCCTTTGCAAGCACTACACTAGAGTTGCCCTCTGCCAGAGGCCTGTCAAGGATGAGGCACTAACGGCTATGAAGCAGTACTGAAGTTCTTTAGTTATGGAGACTGTTGCCATGGCCACCCCTTTGAGGAAGTTCGAATTGGAAAAAGTGTCAGAGATGTAGATAGGTAGATTGCTTTTCACTAGAAGTACATTTTCTTATCTTCTTATGGGAACTGGATGTACTTCCTATGCAATGGAGGAATTTGTGATATCACAAACTAAGAGGATTACTCAATGGTAGGACATTACTTATGTGAAAAATATGGAAGAGCTTTCTCATTGGATGGAAACAAAAACATAAGTTCCTCCACCACTGGGACTCTGGATGTGGTAGACTCATCAGACACTTCAAAAGAGACTGGTTGGATTCATCATAAGTCAGAAAAGAAGGATGTGATAAATTCCACATGATTGTGCCTTTGAGCAAAGTTCATACCTATTCGTTATTATTCCAAAGGCCCTCAATGGCACACAAGCAAACTTGCAGCTATTATAACAATATGAACAACTATACCAATGTTTTTCAGTACATTAAGCACAGTATTATAGCATGGGAATTACTATGGATTAATTGTATCCATTTATCTGCACCCATACCCTCTGGGAATGTGCATGCATGCATGTGTGTGTGTGAAAAGCAGAGATTGCATGTCTGTGTACAGAATGCTTAGTTTTTTTTTTTTTTTTTTCTTTATACTTTGTCGCTGTCTCCCGCATTTGTGAGGTAGCGCAAGGAAACAGATGAAAGAAATGGCCCAACCCCCCCATACACATGTATATACATACGTCCACACACGCAAATATACATACCTACACAGCTCTCCATGGTTTACCCCAGACGCTTCACATGCCTTGATTCAATCCACTGACAGCACGTCAACCCGGTATACCACATCGTTCCAATTCACTCGATTCCTTACACACCTTTCACATTCCTGTATGTTCAGGCCACGATCACTCAAAATCTTTTTCACTCCATCTTTCCATCTCCAATTTGGTCTCCCACTTCTCCTTGTTCCCTCCACCTCTGACACATATATCCTCTTTGTCAATCTTTCCTCACTCATTCTCTCCAGGTGATCAAACCATTTCAATAAACCCTCTTCTGTAACTTTCAACCACACTCTTTTTATTACCACACATCTCTCTTACCCTTTCATCACTTAATCAAACCACCTCACACCACATACTGTCCTCAAACATTTCATTTCCAAAATCTCCACCCTCCTTTGCACAACCGTATCTATAGCCCATGCCTCACAACCACATAACATTGTTGGAACCCCTATTCCTTCAAACATACCCATTTTTGTGCTCCGAGATAATGTTCTCGCCTTCCACACATTCTTCAACACTCCCAGAACCTTTGCCTCCTCCTCCACCCTGTGACTCACTTCCGCTTCCATGGTTCCATCCGCTGCCAAATCCACTCCCATATATCTAAAACACTTCACTTCCTCCAGTTTTTCTCCATTCAAACTTACCTCCCTATCAACTTGTCCCTAAACCCTACTGAACCTAATTACCTTGCTCATATTCACATTTACTCTCAGCTTTCTTTTTTCACACTTTTTACCAAACTCAGTCACCAACTTCTGCAGTTTCTCACCCGAATCAGCCACCAGTGCTGTATCATCAGTGAACAACAAATGACTCACTTCCCAAGCCCTCTCATCCACAACAGACAGCATACTTGCCCCTCTTTCCAAAACTCTTGCTTTCACCTCCGTAACAACCCTATCCATAAACAAATCAAACAACCATGGAGACATTATGCACCCCTACCACAAACCAACATTCACTGAGAACCAATCACTTTCCTCTCTTTCTACTTGTACACATGCATTACATCCTTGATAAAAACTTTCTTCTATTTATTTATTATACTTAATCGGTCTCCTGCGTTAACGAGGTAGCACAAGGAAACAGACGAAAGAATGGCCAAACCCACCCTCATACACATGTATATACATAAATGTCCTCACACGCACATATACATACCTATACATTTCAACATATACATATATACATATACATACACAAACATATAAACACATGTACATATTCATACTTGCTGCCTTCCTCTATTCCCGTTGCCACCCTGCCAAACATGAAATAGCATCCCCCAAATTCAATCTAATTTAATCTAATCTGATATGCCACTAATCTGGTTTATTTATATGTATATAAAATGAGAAATTCCTTTAACTTTCTCCCCTTTTTATATACATAGAAACAACCCATATACCTTCCACAAAGCAACTCTGTGGGAGGCAAGTTGTTAGAAGCAGTGAAAAGTTTTTATCGAGGATGTGAGGCTTGTGTACAAGTAGGATGAGTGGAGAGTGAATGGTTCTCAGTGAATGTCGGTTTGCGGCAGGGGTGAGTAATGTCTCCATGGTTGTTTAATTTGTTTTTGGATGGGGTTGTTGGGGAGGTGAATGCAAGAGTTTTGGAGAGAGGGGCAAGTATGCAGTCTGTTGTGGATGAGAGAGCTTGGGAAGTGAGTAAGTTGTTGTTCGCTGATGATACAGCGCTGGTGGCTGATTTGGGTGAGAAACTGCTGAAACTGGTGACTGAGTTTGGTATAGTGTGTGAAAGAAGAAAGCTGAGAGCAAATGTGAATAAGAGCAAGGTTATAAGGTTCAGTAGGGTTGAAGGACAAGTCAATTGGGAGGTAAGTTTGAATGGAGAAACACTGGAGGAAGTGAAGTGTTTTAGATATCTGGAAGTGGATTTGGCACCGGATGGAACCATGGAAGCAGAAGTGAGTCACAGGGTGGGGGAGGGGGCAAAGGTTCTGGGAGCGTTGAAAAATGTGTGGAAGGCAAGGACATTAACTCGGAAAGCAAAAATGGGTATGTTTGAAGGAATAGTGGTTCCGACAATGTTATATGGCTGCGAAGCGTGGGCTATAGATAGAGTTGTGTGGAGGAGGGTGGATGTGCTGGAATGAGATGTTTGAGGACAATATGTGGTGTGAGGTAGTTTGACCGAGTAAGTAATGAAAGGGTAAGAGATATGTGTGGTAATAAAAAAGTGTGGTTGAGAGAGCAGAAGAGGGTGTTTTGAAATGGTTTGGTCACATGGAGAGAATGAGTAAGGAAAGATTGACCAAGAGGATATATGTGTCAGAGGTGGAGGGAACGAGGAGAAGTGGGAGACCAACTTGGAGGTGGAAGGATGGAGTGACAAAGATTTTGAACGATCGGGGCCTGAACATGCAAGAGGGTGAAAGACGTGCAAGGAATAGAGTGGTTTGGAACAATGTGGTATACTGGGGTCGATGTGCTGTCAATGGATTAACCCAGGGCATGTGAAGCGTCTGGGGTAAACCATGGAACTTGCACACATGCTTTACATCCTTGATATAAACTTTTCACTGCTTCTAGCAACTTACCTCCCACACCATATACTCTTAATAACTTCCACAAAGCATCTCTATCAAACCACCTCCCACTACATATTGTCCTCAAACATTTCATTTCCAACATATCCACCCTCCTCTGCACAACCTTATCTATAGCCTATGCCTCGCAACCATATAACATTGTTGGAACCCCTATTCCCTCAAACATACCCATTCTTGCTCTCTGAGATAACGTTCTCGCCTTCCACACATTCTTCAACACTCCCAGAACCTTCGCCCTCTCCCCCATCCTGTGACTCACTTCCACTTCCATGGTTCCACCCACTGCCAAATCCACTCCTAGATATCTAAAACACTTCACTTCCTTCAGTTTTTCTCCATTCAAACTTACCTCCCAATTAACTTGTCCCTCAACCCTACTGAACCTTATAACCTTGCTCTTATTCACATTTACTCTCAGCTTTCTTCTTCCACACACTTTACCAAACTCAGTCACCAACATCTGCAGTTTATCACCTGAATCAGCCACTAGCGATGTATCATCAGTGAACAACAACTGTCTCACTTCCCAAGCCCTCTCAACCACAACAGACTGCAAACTTGCCCCTCTATCCAAAACTCTTACATCCCCCCCCCACCCCCCAACAACCCCATCCATAAACAAATTAAACAACCATGGAGACATCACAAACCCCTGCCGCAAACCGACATTCACTGGGAAACTATCACTTTCCTCTCTTCAAACTTGTACACATACTTTACATCCTTGATATAAACTTTTCACTGCTTCTAGGAACTTACCTCCCACACCATATACTCTTCATAACTTTCACAAAGCATCTCTATCAACTCTATCATATGCCTTCTCTAGATCCATAAATGCTACATACAAATCCATTTGTTTTTCCAGTATATCTCACATACATTCTTCAAAGCAAACACCTGGTCCACACATCGTTTACCACTTCTGAAACCACACTGCTCTTCCCCAATCTGAGGTTCTGTACATGCCTTTACCCTCTCAATCAATACCCTCCCATATAATTTCCCTGGAACACTCAACAACCTTATACCTCTGTAATTTGAACACTCAACTTTATCCCCTTTGCCTTTGTACAATGGCACTATGTATGCATTCCGACAATCCTCACGCACTTCACCATGATCCATACACACAATGAATATCCTTACCGACCAGTCAAAAACACAGTCACCCCCTTTTTTAATAAATTCCACTGCAATACTATCCAAACCTGCTGCCTTGCTGGCCTTCATCTTCCGCAATGCTTTCACTACCTCTCCTCTGTTCACCAAACCATTCGCCCTGACCCTCTCACTTCGCACACCACCTCTACCAAAAAAACCCTATATCTGCCACTCTATCATCAAACACATTCAACAAACCTTCAAAATATTCTCTCCATCTCCCTTTTTTATATACATATAAATAACCTGTAATTTGAGCACTCACTCTTATCCCCTTTGCCTTCGTACAATGGCACTATGCACGCATTCCGCCAATCCTCAGGCACCTCACCATGAGTCATACATACATTAAATAACCTTACCAACCAGTCAACAATACAGTCACCCCCTTTTTTAATAGATTCCACTGCAATACCATCCAAACCTGCTGCCTTGCCGGCTTTCATATTCTGCAAAGCTTTTACTACCTCTTCTCTGTTTACCAAATCATTTTCCCTAACCCTCTCACTTTACACACCACCTCGACCAAAATACCCTATATCTGCCACTCTATCATCAAACACATTCAACAAACCTTCAAAATACTCATTCCATCTCCTTCTCACATCACCACTACTTGTTATCACCTCCCCATTTGCGCCCTTCACTGAAGTTCCCATTTGTTCCCTTGTCTTACGCACTTTATTTACCTCCTTCCAGAACATAAGTTTGTTGAGTATTCCTGGTAAATCATATGGGAGGGTATTGATTGAGAGGGTGAAGGCATGTACAGAGCATCAGATTGGGGAAGAGCAGTGTGGTTTCAGAAGTGGTGGAGGATGTGTGGATCAGGTGTTTGCTTTGAAGAATGTATGTGAGAAATACTTAGAAAAGCAAATGGATTTGTATGTAGCATTTATGGATCTGAAGAAGGCATATGATAGAGTTGATAGAGATGCTCTGTGGAAGGTATTAAGAATATATGGTGTGGGAGGCAAGTTGTTAGAAGCAGTGAAAAGTTTTTATCGAGGATGTAAGGCATGTGCACGTGTAGGAAGAGAGGAAAGTGATTGGTTCTCAGTGAATGTAGGTTTGTGGCAGGGGTGTGTGATGTCTCCATGGTTGTTTAATTTGTTTATGGATGGGGTTGTTAGGGAGGTGAATGCAAGAGTTTTGGAAAGAGGGGCAAGTATGAAGTCTGTTGTGGATGAGAGAGCTTGGGAAGTGAGTCAGTTGTTGTTTGCTGATGATACAGCGCTGGTGGCTGATTCATGTGAGAAACTGCAGAAGGTGGTGACTGAGTTTGGTAAAGTGTGTGAAAGAAGAAAGTTAAGAGTAAATGTGAATAAGAGCAAGGTTATTAGGTACAGTAGGGTTGAGGGTCAAGTCAATTGGGAGGTAAGTTTGAATGGAGAAAAACTGGAGGAAGTAAAGTGCTTTAGATATCTGGGAGTGGATCTGGCAGCGGATGGAACCATGGAAGCAGAAGTGAATCATAGGGTGGGGGAGGGGGTGAAAATCCTGGGAGCCTTGAAGAATGTGTGAAAGTCGAGAACATTATCTCCAAAAGCAAAAATGGGTATGTTTGAAGGACTAGTGGTTCCAACAATGTTGTATGGTTGCAAGGCGTGGGCTATGGATAGAGTTGTATGCAGGAGGGTGGATGTGCTGGAAATGAGATGTTTGAGGACAATGTGTGGTGTGAGGTGGTTTGATCGAGTAAGTAATGTAAGGGTAAGAGAGATGTGTGGAAATAAAAAGAGTGTGGTTGAGAGAGCAGAAGAGGGTGTTTTGAAATGGTTTGGGCACATGGAGAGAATGAGTGAGGAAAGATTGACCAACAGGATATATGTGTCAGAGGTGGAGGGAACGAGGAGAAGTGGGAGACCAAATTGGAGGTGGAAAGATGGAGTGAAAAAGATTTTGAGTGATCGGGGCCTGAACATGCAGGAGGGTGAAAGGCGGGCAAGGAATAGAGTGAATTGGATCGATGTGGTATACCGGGGTTGACGTGCTGTCAGTGGATTAAATCAGGGCATGTGAAGCGTCTGGGGTAAACCATGGAAAGTTGTGTGGGGCCTGGATGTGGAAAGGGAGCTGTGGTTTCGGGCATTATTGCATGACAGCTAGAGACTGAGTGTGAACGAATGGGGCCTTTGTTGTCTTTTCCTAGTGCTACCTCGCACACATGAGGGGGGAGGGGGATGGTATTCCATGTGTGGTGAGGTGGCGATGGGAATGAATAAAGGCAGACAGTGTGGACTGTGTGCATGGGTATATATGTATGTGTCTGTGTGTGTATATATATGTGTACATTGAGATGTATGTGTATGTATATTTGCGTGTGTGGATGTGTATGCATATACATGTGTATGGGGGTGGGTTGGGCCATTTCTTTCATCTGTTTCCTTGTGCTACCTTGCAAATGCGGGAGACAGTGACAAAGCAAAATAAATCAATAAATAAATAAATAACCTAGGTTAGTGGCATATCAAGGAATACAGATGGAATAAATCAGTTTTTCCTTATTCAAATTTCTTTCTTTTAATGTACACACCAGAATGTTACATAAAAATTCTCCCCTTTTTATATACATATCATATTCATGGATGTTAAACTTATGCAATCACACCAAGGGAGAACCAAAGTCAATACTGCAGTACTGTAATGACAAGAAAAGAATACAATATTCTACCAATTATTTTATACCTGTTCACTGTTTCCCACCATAACAAGGTAGCATCTGGAACAGATGACTGGACCTTCAAAAAAAAATCATCTCCTAGCTCCTTCCGTTTCTACTTCTGGAAAGTAGTGATAAATGAGGGGAAGATTTCCAGCCCCTAGCTTCTGGCCATGTTAACTGCCTTTTAAGAAATGCAAGATATATGTGGGTAGTGATTTTTTCCTTTATCCCTGTTCAATACCATAAACACAATTATAAAGTATGTGCAAAGAACCTATTAACATTTTCAAAAGAATTTTTGTTATCTGAGACATCAACTGAAATGTCCTGACATTTCTGAGGATCACCTGCCTGTGACAAATTTTCATAATTTACCACAAGGTAGTGCATATTACAGTAAGATACTGAAATAGAAAATATTGCTAAGGCACTGCCACCTCTGTATTATGCTATACTTCTTGTCATATGTAGCGCTTGACAACGCTGAACTCACAAAGTTCATTATTCATAACTTTAGATTTTCCTGTGGTTGGCACTATGTGCTACCCTGCCTTTTGGGGAAATGGTAGGAGCAGTAGATAAAAGTAGTAGGTAAGAACATTTAGGCAGGAGCATTAAGCACAAACATTAGGTAGAAGTAATAGGTAGGAGCATTAGATAGTAGCAGTCAATAGGAACAGTAGGTAGGTGCCTTTGCAAGCACTACACTAGAGTTGCCCTCTGCCAGAGGCCTGTTAAGGATGAGGCACTAACGGCTATGAAGCAGTACTGAAGTTCTTTAGTTATGGAGACTCTGTTGCCATGGCCACCCCTTTGAGGAAGTTCGAATTGGAAAAAGTGTCAGAGATGTAGATAGGTAGATTGCTTTTCACTAGAAGTACATTTTCTTATCTTCTTATGGGAACTGGATGTACTTCCTATGCAATGGAGGAATTTGTGATATCACAAACTAAGAGGATTACTCAATGGTAGGACATTACTTATGTGAAAAATATGGAAGAGCTTTCTCATTGGATGGAAACAAAAACATAAGTTCCTCCACCACTGGGACTCTGGATGTGGTAGACTCATCAGACACTTCAAAAGAGACTGGTTGGATTCATCATAAGTCAGAAAAGAAGGATGTGATAAATTCCACATGATTGTGCCTTTGAGCAAAGTTCATACCTATTCGTTATTATTCCAAAGGCCCTCAATGGCACACACAGCAAACTTGCAGCTATTATAACAATATGAACAACTATACCAAATGTTTTTCAGTACATTAAGCACAGTATTATAGCATGGGAATTACCTATGGATTAATTGTATCCATTTATCTGCACCCATACCCTCTGGGAATGTGCATGCATGCATGTGTGTGTGTGAAAAGCAGAGATTGCATGTCTGTGTACAGAATGCTTAGTTTTTTTTTTTTTTTTTTTCTTTATACTTTGTCGCTGTCTCCCGCGTTTGTGAGGTAGCGCAAGGAAACAGATGAAAGAAATGGCCCAACCCCCCCCATACACATGTATATACATACGTCCACACACGCAAATATACATACCTACACAGCTCTCCATGGTTTACCCCAGACGCTTCACATGCCTTGATTCAATCCACTGACAGCACGTCAACCCCGGTATACCACATCGCTCCAATTCACTCTATTCCTTGCCCTCCTTTCACCCTCCTGCATGTTCAGGCCCCGATCACACAAAATCTTTTTCACTCCATCTTTCCACCTCCAATTTGGTCTCCCTCTTCTCCTTGCTCCCTCCACCTCCGACACATATATCCTCTTGGTCAATCTTTCCTCACTCATCCTCTCCATGTGCCCAAACCACTTCAAAACACCCTCTTCTGCTCTCTCAACCATGCTCTTTTTATTTCCACACATCTCTCTTACCCTTACGTTACTCACTCGATCAAACCACCTCACACCACACATTGTCCTCAAACATCTCATTTCCAGCACATCCATCCTCCTGCGCACAACTCTATCCATAGCCCACGCCTCGCAACCATACAACATTGTTGGAACCACTATTCCTTCAAACATACCCATTTTTGCTTTCCGAGATAATGTTCTCGACTTCCACACATTCTTCAAGGCCCCCAGAATTTTTGCCCCCTCCCCCACCCTATGATCCACTTCCGCTTCCATGGTTCCATCCGCTGCCAGATCCACTCCCAAATATCTAAAACACTTCACTTCCTCCAGTTTTTCTCCATTCAAACTCACCTCCCAATTGACTTGACCCTCAACCCTACTGTACCTAATAACCTTGCTCTTATTCACATTTACTCTTAACTTTCTTCTTTCACACACTTTACCAAACTCAGTCACCAGCTTCTGCAGTTTCTCACATGAATCAGCCACCAGCGCTGTATCATCAGCGAACAACAACTGACTCACTTCCCAAGCTCTCTCATCCCCAACAGACTTCATACTTGCCCCTCTTTCCAAAACTCTTGCATTTACCTCCCTAACAACCCCATCCATAAACAAATTAAACAACCATGGAGACATCACACACCCCTGCCGCAAACCTACATTCACTGAGAACCAATCACTTTCCTCTCTTCCTACACGTACACATGCCTTACATCCTCGATAAAAACTTTTCACTGCTTCTAACAACTTTCCTCCCACACCATATATTCTTAATACCTTCCACAGAGCATCTCTATCAACTCTATCATATGCCTTCTCCAGATCCATAAATGCTACATACAAATCCATTTGCTTTTCTAAGTATTTCTCACATACATTCTTCAAAGCAAACACCTGATCCACACATCCTCTACCACTTCTGAAACCACACTGCTCTTCCCCAATCTGATGCTCTGTACATGCCTTCACCCTCTCAATCAATACCCTCCCATATAATTTACCAGGAATACTCAACAAACTTATACCTCTGTAATTTGAGCACACTCTTATCCCCTTTGCCTTTGTACAATGGCACTATGCACGCATTCTGCCAATCCTCAGGCACCTCACCATGAGTCATACATACATTAAATAACCTTACCAACCAGTCAACAATACAGTCACCCCCTTTTTTAATAAATTCCACTGCAATACCATCCAAACCTGCTGCCTTGCCGGCTTTCATCTTCCGCAAAGCTTTCACTACCTCTTCTCTGTTTACCAAATCATTTTCCCTAACCCTCTCACTTTGCACACCACCTCGACCAAAACACCCTATATCTGCCACTCTATCATCAAACACATTCAACAAACCTTCAAAATACTCACTCCATCTCCTTCTCAGATCACCACTACTTGTTATCACCTCCCCATTTGCGCCCTTCACTGAAGTTCCCATTTGCTCCCTTGTCTTAAGCACTTTATTTACCTCCTTCCAGAACATCTTTTTATTCTCCCTAAAATTTAATGATACTCTCTCACCCCAACTCTCATTTGCCCTTTTTTTCACCTCTTGCACCTTTCTCCTGACCTCCTGTCTCTTTCTTTTATACATCTCCCACTCAACTGCATTTTTTCCCTGCAAAAATCGTCCAAATGCCTCTCTCTTCTCTTTCACTAATACTCTTACTTCTTCATCCCACCACTCACTACCCTTTCTAATCAACCCACCTCCCACTCTTCTCATGCCACAAGCATCTTTTGCGCAATCCATCACTGATTCCCTAAATACATCCCATTCCTCCCCCACTCCCCTTGCTTCCATTGTTCTCACCTTTTTCCATTCTGTACTCAGTCTCTCCTGGTACTTCCTCACACAGGTCTCCTTCTCAAGCTCACTTACTCTCACCACCCTCTTCACCCCAACATTCACTCTTCTTTTCTGAAAACCCATACAAATCTTCACCTTAGCCTCCACAAGATAATGATCAGACATCCCTCCAGTTGCACCTCTCAGCACATTAACATCCAAAAGTCTCTCTTTCGCACGCCTGTCAATAAACACGTAATCCAATAACGCTCTCTGGCCATCTCTCCTACTTACATAAGTATACTTATGTATATCTCGCTTTTTAAACCAGGTATTCCCAATCATCAGTCCTTTTTCAGCACATAAATCTACAAGCTCTTCACCATTTCCATTTACAACACTGAACACCCCATGTATACCAATTATTCCCTCAACTGCCACATTACTCACCTTTGCATTCAAATCACCCATCACTATAACCCGGTCTCGTGCATCAAAACCACTAACACACTCATTCAGCTGCTCCCAAAACACTTGCCTATCTTGATCTTTCTTCTCATGTCCCAGGTGCATATGCACCAATAATCACCCACCTCTCTCCATCAAGAATACTTCCCACGTATTCCTCGCGTGTTGTAGAAAGCGACTAGAGGGGACAGGAGCGGGGGGCCAGAAATCTTCCCCTCCTTGTATTAACTTTCTAAAATGGGAAACAGAAGAAGAATGCTTAGTATTTTACTAATTCTTAATTATCAATCCATCTTTGTTTTGTCATTTCTTACCCATCTTCTGCCTGCATGTTCACTTTCTCATGCCCTCCAATGCCCTTTCTTCTTCTCCTCTCTTTCTCATTCTTGTATCTCGTACATTTTAAGCTTAAAGATTTTTTGCTATCTCATTCTAATATCGCTAATTCTACCTGCCTGGGTATCGGGAGAGTTAGTGACAGCTGCATAGTTAGCCAGCATTTCAGTAACTGTCAAGTTGTACTTCTCTAACCCAGGTAAGTGTCTTTTCTTTCTGCCTCACCCACACATGGAATGCTGGCATTCTGTCCTCAAATATACAAAATCTTGTCACACATGAAACCTGTTAACACTTAACTTACACAAACCATTCTTTGTAAGTCAAGATTTTCCTGCAGTGAGCACTACGCCCTAGCCCTGCCTTTCGGCAAAATGGTAAGAGCAAGAGACAGCAGCAGTGGGTGGGAATATTAGGCAGGAACATGAAGTAAAACTTAAGTACCAGTAGTAGGTAGGAGCATTAGGCAGGAGCAATGGGTAGAAGTAGTAGGTTGGAGCATTTGGCAGGATTATTAGGTAGAAGTAGTAGGTAGAAATGGAGATACCCTCTGCCAGTGGGTATTAATGGTGAAGTACTAAAGGCTTAAGAAGCAGCACTGAATTTCACCAGTCATGGACATATCTCTGTTATGGCCACCCAACTGAGGGAACTCCTGGATGGAACATATATCTGAGTTATAGATAGATAGACAGGATTCTTTATTTCATACATTACCTGTCATTTCTGAGTGACTCTACTCATCAACCTGACATTCTAAAAAAAAGAAAAAAGTTCACTTGACATGTTTAAAACTTATCAAACAGACAGTACTGTTCCAGTACATTTTTCAGACTTCATAAAATCAGTTTCCTTTTTTTTCAGTTCACCATCTCTTCACATTTGCCTCAACCCTTATCATTTTTACTCTCCCCCAATTACATTCTCACTCTTTACACCCTTCAACTCATCCTGAGTTTCTCAATCTGCTATGGACTTTATAGTAATCAGGCATCTCCCTATCAATTACCCTTACTGCTTTGGCATCCTCTAAAAAAATTTTCATGTGCCAAGGATTACATATTTCAAACTATAAATACATTTTCCACTCCAATACGTCTATGTGCACTGAATGTGTTTCAGGTACAATTGTGAAGGTTTTGAATACACATACCTTTAAAGTAATCCCATAAATTACATCCATTGGGTCAATCACATTGCCAAGTGACTTGCTCATCTTGCGACCATGAGCGTCTCGTACCATAGCATGAAGATACACCTGTCTGTCAAAATACCCAATATGACCATAGTGAAAAATTTTCAGGGCTGCTGAGTGGTTGTGAGTACAACCCTGTCCAATGAAAAAAAAAAAAAAAAATTCCTAAAAAAGTGGTATTTGGCAGTTAAGTGGAATATGAAAATAGTGCATGTATGGTAATTATCATCAATTTGTTGTTACAGATCTATGTTTCACATGCAAAAAAATATGGGTTATATAACTCCTTCAAGTAAACCTCAAAAAATCTGATAGTTCAATATAGCCTATCCACTGCTCTCAGAGCTACCACAGTCTAGCCTCCACTGTTCTCAGAATTAAAGCAATATTCCATGAAAAACATCCTACCCAAATAAGTAAACTTTATAACATCTCCCATCCACCTGAGTGTAATTCACTATTTAAGTCCTCTTTGTTAAATATATCTACACTACTTACATCTTCATTATATCAAACTTCCTCTTCTTTCACATTATGCTAAAAGGCTTCAACAATTCTCAAATTTGATGCTGTCAATAAACTGAACCAGGGCATTTGAAGCATCTGGTGTAAAATATGGAAAGTTTTGTGGGGACTCAGTGTGGAAAAGGAGCTAAGGTGTTGGTGCATTACACATGACAGATAGAGACTGAGTGTGAACAAATGTAGCCTTTGTTGTCTTTTCCTAGCACCACCTTGTGCGCACTTGGGGGGAGGGGGGTGCCATTTCATGTGTGGTAGGATGGCGGCAGGAGTGCATGAAGGCAGCAAGTATGAATGTGTACATGTGTATATGTCTGTGAATGCATTTGTATGTATCGCTGAAATGTATAGGGTATGTATAAGTGCATGTGTGGGCATTTATATATACATATGTTTGTGGGTGGCTTGGGCTATTCTTTTGTCTGTTTCCTTGCCCTACCTCGGTAATGCGGGAGACAGCGACAAAGTTTAATAAATAGAATATTTACCTCCTTCCAAAACATCTTTTTAGTCTCCCTAAAATTTAATGTTTTGGAAGGAGGTAAATAAAGTGTGTAAGACAAGGGAACAAATGGGAACATCAGTGAAGGGGGCTAATGGGGAGGTGATAACGAGTAGTGGTGATGTGAGAAAGAGATGGAGTGAGTATTTTGAAGGTTTGTTGAATGTGTTTGATGATAAGAGTAGCAGATATAGGGTGTTTTGGTCGAGGTGGTGTGCAAAGTGAGAGGGTTAGGGAGATTGGTTTGGTAAACAGAGAAGAGGTAGTAAAAGCTTTGCAGCAGATGAAAGCCTGCAGGGAAGCAGGTTTAGATGGTATTGCAGTGGAATTTATTAAAAAAGCGGGTGACTGTGTTGTTGACTGGTTGGTAAGGATATTTAATGTATGTATGACTCATGGTGAGGTGCCTGAGGATTGGTGGAATGCTTGCATAGTGCCAATGTACAAAGGCAAAGGGGATAAAAGTGAGTGCTCAAATTACAGAGGTATAAGTTTGTTGAGTATTCCTGGGAAATTATATGGGAGGGTATTGATTGAGAGGGTGGAGGCATGTACAGAGCAGCAGATTGGGGAAGAGCAGTGTGGTTTCAGAAGTGGTAGAGGATGTGTGGATCAGGTGTTTGCTTTGAAGAATGTATGAGAAATACTTAGAAAAGCAAATGGATTTGTATGTAGCATTTATGGATCTGGAGATGGTATATGATAGAGTTGATAGAGATGCTCTGTGGAAGGTATTAAGAATATATGGTGTGGGAGGTAAGTTGTTAGAAGCAGTGAAAAGTTTTTATCGAGAATGTAAGGCATGTGTACGTGTAGGAAGAGAGGAAAGTGATTGGTTCTCAGTGAATGTTGGTTTGCGGCAGGGGTGCGTGATGTCTTCATGGTTGTTCAATTTGTTTATGGATGGGGTTGTTAGGGAGGTAAATGCAAGAGTTTTGGAAAGAGGGGCAAGTATGCAGTCTGTTGTGGATGAGAGAGCTTGGGAAGTGAGTCAGTTGTTGTTCGCTGATGATACAGTGCTGGTGGCTGATTCATGTGAGAAACTGCAGAAGCTGGTGACTGAGTTTGGTGGAGTGTGTGAAAGAAGAAAGCTGAGAGTAAATGTGAATAAGAGCAAGGTTATTAGGTACAGTAGGGTTGAGGGACAAGTCCATTGGGAGGTAAGTTTGAATGGAGAAAAACTGGAGGAAGTGAAGTGTTTTAGATATCTGGGAGTGGATTTGGCACGAGATGGAACCACGGAAGCAGAAGTGAGTCATAGGGTGGGGGAGGGGGCGAAAGTTCTGGAAGCGTTGAAAAATGTGTGGAAGGCGAGAACGTTATCTCAGAGAGCAAAAATGGGTATGTTTGAAGGAATAGCGGTTCCAACAATGTTATTTGGTTGTGAGGCATGGGCTATAGATAGAGTTGTGCGCAGGAGGGTGGATGTGCTGGAAATGAGATGTTTGCGGACAATATGTGGTGTGAGGTGGTTTGATCGAGAAAGTAATGAAAGGGTAAGAGATATGTGTGGTAATAAAAAGAGTGTGGTTGAGAGAAGAGGGCGTTTTGAAATGGTTTGGGCACATGGAGAGAATGAGTGAGGAAAGATTGAGGATATATGTGTCAGAGGCGAAGGGAATGAGGAGAGGTGGGAGACCAAATTGGAGGTGGAATGATGGAGTGAAAAAGATTTTGAGCGATCAGGGCCTCAACATGCAGGAGGACGAAAGGCGTGCAAGGAATAGAGTGAATTGGAACGATGTGGTATACTGGGGTTGACATGCTGTCAATGGATTGAGCCACAGCATGTGAAGCGTCTAGGGTAAACCATGGAAAGTTTTGTGGGGCCTGGATGTGGAAAGGGAGCTGTGGTTTCGGTGCATTATACATGACAGCTAGAGAATGAGTGTGAACAAATATGGCCTATGCTGTCTTTTCTTAGCACCACCTCGTGCACATGCAGGGGGAGGGGGTTGTCATTTCATGTGTGGCGGGGTGGCGACAGGAATGAATAACGGCAGACTGTGAATTATGTAAAGGTGTATATATGTATATGTCTGTCTGTGTATATATATGTATATGTTGAGATGTATAGGTATGTATATGTGCATGTGTGGACGTGTATGTATATACATGTGTATGTGGGTGGGTTGGGCCATTCTTTCGTCTGTTTCCTTGCACTACCCTGCTAACGCGGGAGACAACGACAAAGTATAATAAAAAAATAAATTAAAAAATTAAAAATGTTTTGAAATGAGGTAAATAAAGTGCATAAGACAAGATAAAAATTGGGAATATTGGTGATGGGGGCTATTGGGAGGTAATAACTAGTAGTGGTGAAGTGAGAGGGAGACAAAGTGAGTAATTTGAAGGTTTGTTGAATGTGTTTGATGAGAGAGTGGCAGATATAGGGTGGTTTGGTTGAGGTGGTGTGCGAAGTGAGAAGGTCAAGGGGAATGATTTGTAAAAAACAGAGAAGAGGTAGCGAAAGCTTTGCAGAAGATGAAAGCCAGTAAGGTGGTGGGTTTGGAAGGTGCTGCAGTGGAATTTGTTAAAAAAGGGGGTGACTGTGTTGTTGATTGGTTGGTGAGGATATTCAATGTATGTGTAGCTCGTGGTGAAGTGCCTGACGATTGGTGGAATGCATGCGTAGTGCCATTGTACAAAGGCAAAGGGGATAAAAGTGAGTGCTCAAATTACAGAGGTATAAGTTTGTTGAGAATTCCTGGGAAATTATATGGGAGGGTATTGATTGAGAGGGTGAAGGCATGTACAGAGCATCAGACTGGAGAAGAGCAGTGTGATTTCAGAAGTGGTAGAGGATGTGTGGATCAGGTGTTTGCTTTGAAGAATGGATGTGAGAAATACTTAGAAAAACAAATGGATTTGTATGTAGCATTTATGGATTTAGAGATGGCATATGATAAAGTTGATAGATACACTCTGTGGAAGGTATTAAGAGTATATGGTGTGGAAGGTAAGTTCCTTGACGCAGAGAAGTTTTTATCGAGGATGTAAGGCATGTGTATGAGTAGGAAGAGAAGAAAGTGACTGGTTCCCAGTGAATGTTGGTTTACAGCATGGGTGCATGATGTCTCCATGATTGTTTAATTTGTTTATGGATGGGGATGTTAGGGAGGTGAATGCAAGTTTTGGAGAGGGGCAAGTATGCAGTCTGCTGTGGATGAGAGGGCTCAGGAAGTGAGTCAGTTGTTGTTCACTGATGATACAGTGCTGGTGACTGATTTGGGTGAGAAAATAAAATAAGTTTGAATGGGGAAAAACTGGAGGAAGTGAAGTGTTTTATATATCTGGGAGTGGATTTGGCAGTGGATGGAACCATGGAAGCGGAAGTGAGTCACAGGGTGGGGGAGGGGGTGAAGGTTCTGGGGGCATTGATGTATATGTGGGAGTCGAGAACATTATCTCAGAGAGCAAAAATGGGTATGTTTGAAGGAGTGGTGGTTCCAACAATATCATATGATTGTGAGGCATGGGCTATATATAGGGTTGTGCGGAGGAGGGTGGATGTGTTGGAAATGAGATGCTTGAGGACAATATGTGGTGTGAGGTGGTTTGATTGAGTACGTAAAGAAAGAATACAAGAGATATGTGGTACTAATAAGAGTGTGGCTGAGAGAGCAGAAGAAGGTGTATTGAAATGGTTTGGTCACATGGAGAGGATGAGTGAGAAAAGATTGACAAAGAGGGTATATGTGTCAAAGGTAGAGGGAATGAGGAGAAGTGGGAGACCAAATTGGAGGTGGAAGGATGGAGTGGAAAAGATTCTGAGTGATCAAGGCCTGAGCATCCAGGAGGGTGAAAGGCATGCAAGGTATAGAGTGAATTGGAACGATGTGGTATACCGGGGTTGACGTGCTTTCAATGGATTGAACCAGGGCATGTGAAGCGTCTGGGGTAAACCATGGAAAGTTATGTGGGGCCTGGGTGTGGAAAGGGAGCTATGGTTTCGGTGCATTACACATGCATGCTAGAGAGTGAGTGTGAATGAATGTGGCCTTTGTTGTCTTTTCCCAATGCTACCTCGCATGCTTGCAGGGGGAGGGGGGTGCCATTTCATGTGTGGCGGTGTAAATGGATGAAGGCAGCATGTATGAATATGTACAAGTGTATATATGTATATGTCTGTGTATGTATATGTATGTATGCGTTGAAATGTATAGGTATGTATATGTGCGTGTGTGGGCATTTATGTATATACATGTGTATGTGGGTGGGTTGGGCCATTCTTTCATCAGTCTCCTTGTGCTACCTCCTTAACACGGGTGACAGCGACAAAGTAAAATAAGTAAATTAATATATTATCATCCTTATTATTGTCATAATTCATAATCGCTGTTTCCCGCATCAGCACTGTAGTGCCAGGAAACAGATGAAGAATGGCCCATCCACTCATATACTCATATACATACATAAACACCCACATATGGACATATACATACACATATATATTATGAATTATGACAATAATAAGGATGATAATATATTAATTTATTTATTTTACTTTGTTGCTGTCGCCCATGTTAAGGAGGTTTAATTCCCTGGGGATAGGGGAGAAAGAATACTTCCCACGTATTCCCTGCGTGTCGTAGAAGGCGACTAAAAGGGGAGGGAGCGGGGGGCTGGAAATCCTCCCCTCTCAATTCTTTTTAATTTTCCAAAAGAAGGAACAGAGAAGGGGGCCAGGTGAGCATATTCCCTCAATGGCCCAGTCCTCAGTTCTTAACGCTACCTCGCTAACGCGGGAAATGGCGAATAGTTTGAAAAAAAAAAAAAAAAACATGAAGAATGGCCCATCCACTCATATACATGCATAAAAACCCACATATGGACATATACATACACATACATATTAACATACACACACACAGACATTACATACATACGCATGTACAATTTCATAATTGCTTGCCTTCATTCCTGTGGCTACTTGTCTCCTACTTCTTGTTCCCTCCACCTGTGACACATATATCCTCTTTGTCAACCTTTCCTCACTCATTCTCTCCAAAATCTTCATATCTATCTCTAAGATATGGAAATGGTTTGAACATGAGGAGATAATGAGTGAGGAGAGGTTGTACTGAGTTGTCTCTGGATAAATTCTTCAAAAGCCCAATCTTTTATCTGCAAAATTCTAAAACATCCTCTCTACCCCTAACAGCTTGAATATGCAAATCATAAATATATTGTAGTATACTGTAATACAATATTGTAGGACTTATCTTTCATCATATTTACATACATGAACAATGTGCTTGCATTGTATGCTGTTTTATGATATTTCATTCATAGTTCAGTGTAAAAAGTATGATGAAAAAATCTCACTCTCTTCTTCCCACTTCATCCTATGACAGAACTATTTTTATAATGACTTTCCACTTATACTTCCTTTTCCAAGAATATTATATGGATGAAAAGCATGGCCTATAGATAATGATGTGGGGAAGAGGGAGGATGTGTTGGAAATGCAATGTATGAGGACAAAATGTGGTGTGAGGTGGTTGATTAAGTAACGTAAGGGTAACAGAGATGTGTGGTAATAAAAAGTGTGGTTGAGAAAGCATAAGGTGTGCTGAAATGGTTTGGACACACGGAAAGAATGTGTGACGAAAGGTTGACAAAGAGGATATATGTCAGATGTGGAGGGAACAAGGACTGGGAAACCAAACTGAAATGGAAGGATGGAGTGAAAAAGATTTTGAGTGATCGAGGCCTGAACATGTAGGAGGGTGAAAGGCATGCAAAGGACAGAGTGAACTGAAATGAAACAGGGCATGCAAAGAATCCAGGGTTATCCACAGAAAGGTCTGTGGGGCCTGGATGTGGATAGGGAGCTATGGATTTGGCGCATTGCATGTGACAGCAAGAGAATGAACGTGAAGTGAATGTGACCCTTTTTGTCAGTTCCGAGTGGATGTGACCTTTTTTTCTGTTCCTGGCACTACCTCACTAGCACAGGAAGTGGCAACCAAGTATGAAAACAATGCATCTTCAACATAAGAGTGAGGGATATCTTCACTGACAAACATAATACTACTTACTTGAAAGGAAGTTTGCCCATAAGCTTTTGCCCAAAGAAGACCATTCGAGCAACCCAAAAGAAAAGGATATCATGGCCAGTCTCCAGGAGAGTATTTGGGTAAAACAGGCCTAGGTCTTTTGTCTGTGGGATAAAGGAATGAATTATGTATATTCTGATTTTGTAAAGAAAAAAAAATATATGACATCTATTTTGAATGTGAAATCTCTCAATGAAAAATTAAATTTTTGAAGCATCAACTGCCTCTACAAATGCTACAAACCTTGAAAGAATCTCAGGGACCACCATGGTCAAGGACATCTACCTCTTTGACTTCTGATTAGGTAAAGGTCTCTCACACCTCAATAATCACCCATTTGGTGCTAGTGGCCTGATGACTCAACCAGGATCCAACCACTCTGAACTCCCAAACAGTTGTAAATTTGAAAACATATTACTCATCCCAAAATCCTCCAAACAAGTGAATTTCCCCAACTGTTACCTCTCTGTGTTACTACTATCTTCAGTACCAGAGCTCCTCGAAAAACTGATCCATAAAAGCATCAAGCAAAATATGCCTTTCTCACCAACGAAGCACTTGCTTTAAACTTATGCAATCCACTACCATAATACACAAACACCTCATAAAACACATCCCATTTGGATTCAAAGACCTCCAATAAACAGCCATGGTAACATCATACCAATGCCACAGATCCAA
Organism: Panulirus ornatus; assembly: GCF_036320965.1. Classification (NCBI taxonomy): domain Eukaryota; kingdom Metazoa; phylum Arthropoda; class Malacostraca; order Decapoda; family Palinuridae; genus Panulirus; species Panulirus ornatus. The sequence continues at coordinate 12,940,120 of NC_092275.1, read as the reverse complement.
CTTCACCTGAAACCACCACCTTCCTCTTTATCTAGCAGGACACATGTCTTGCTATCTTAATAAAAAGTTCTCCTTGCATCTGGCAGCTTTCTTCCCACACCATATATTTGCAAAACTTTCCATAGAGCATATCTATCAACACTATCATATGCTTACACCAGATCCATAAATGCCAAAGACACACATCATCTGCTATTCTTGATGTCAAACTGTTCCTCTTCAATCTGTGCACGCCACCACCCTCTCAATCACCACTCCCAAAACCACAAGTACACTTAACAAACTTATACCTCTGGAATTTGGAAATTCTCTTTTGATCCCCTTGATTTTATACAGTGGTATTACCCAGGTATTCTGTTAATCCTTATACACATCACCATGTGCCATTCATACAGTGAAATTCCTATGTAACCAGTCACAACACAAACAACCCCTTTTTTACAAAATTCAACAACAACTCCATCCACTTCAGCCACTTTGCCATACTTCATCACATACAAGGCTTTCATCACCTCTTCTCTTTTAACCATGACTCTCTTACTTTGCATAACTCCAATCCAAAACATCCCATAACTATTACATTGAGCGCATTCAACAGTCCTTCAAAATACTCACTCCATCTCATCTTCATCTCATCTCTACCTGTTCCTACTTCCCCATCTGCCCCCTTCATCAATGTTCTCATGTGTTCTCTTCTTTTGCCCACTTTATTAAAATTCTTCTACCACATTTTCATCTCTCTAAAGTTTGTTTATACTTTCTCATCCTAACTCTCATTTGCCATTTTTTTTAACCCCTGCAACTTCCTCTTACATCCTGTTGCTTTCTCTTGTTCAGCTCCCAATCAATCACATTTCTTCACAGCAAATAAATTACAAAAATTTCTCTTCTTTCTTTCATGAGAAAGTTAACTTTCTCATACCACTACTCATTACTCTTTCTCACCGCTCAAATCTCACACCTTCCACATACCACACACTTCTCTCATGCATGTAAACAGTGCCTTCATAAACATCTACCATTCCTCACTCACTTCTCCAGCTTCATTTACTCTCATCTTTAACCATTCGACAATAATCTCTTCTGATATCTCTGCACACAAGCCTCTTTTCCATGCTCACTTATTTTCACAAACCTCTTCATATCCATAACACTTACTCTTTTCCCAAAGCTTTAACAGACCTCCAACCTATAAACAGAAGGAGGGGAGGGTTTCCAGCCCCCTGCTCCCATCTCTTTTAGTCACCTTCTACAACATGCAAGAAATATGTGAGAAGAATTTGAATTCTTTCTCCCATATCCTCAGGAAAATTTTTCATACTTCATATGAGTTACCTATATTATATTACATTATACTTTGTCGCGGTCTCCCGCGTTAGCGAGGTGATGCAAGGAAACAGACGAAAGAATGGCCCAACCCACCCACATACACATGTATATACATACACGTCCACACACAGCACATATACATACCTATACATCTCAACGTATACATATATATATACACACACAGACATATACATATATACACATATACATAATTTTTGCAGGGAAAAAATGCAATTGAGTGGGAGATGTATAAAAGAAAGAGACAGGAGGTCAAGAGAAAGGTGCAAGAGGTGAAAAAAAGGGCAAATGAGAGTTGGGGTGAGAGAGTATCATTAAATTTTAGGGAGAATAAAAAGATGTTCTGGAAGGAGGTAAATAAAGTGCGTAAGACAAGGGAGCAAATGGGAACTTCAGTGAAGGGCGCAAATGGGGAGGTGATAACAAGTAGTGGTGATGTGAGAAGGAGATGGAGTGAGTATTTTGAAGGTTTGCTGAATGTGTTTGATGATAGAGTGGCAGATATAGGGTGTTTTGGTCGTGGTGGTGTGCAAAGTGAGAGGGTTAGGGAAAATGATTTGGTAAACAGAGAAGAGGTAGTGAAAGCTCTGCGGAAGATGAAAGCCGGCAAGGCAGCAGGTTTGGATGGTATTGCAGTGGAATTTATTAAAAAAGGGGGTGACTGTATTGTTGACTGGTTGGTAAGGTTATTTAATGTATGTATGACTCATGGTGAGGTGCCTGAGGATTGGCGGAATGCGTGCATAGTGCCATTGTACAAAGGCAAAGGGGATAAGAGTGAGTGCTCAAATTACAGAGGTATAAGTTTGTTGAGTATTCCTGGTAAATTATATGGGAGGGTATTGATTGAGAGGGTGAAGGCATGTACAGAGCATCAGATTGGGGAAGAGCAGTGTGGTTTCAGAAGTGGTAGAGGATGTGTGGATCAGGTGTTTGCTTTGAAGAATGTATGTGAGAAATACTTAGAAAAGCAAATGGATTTGTATGTAGCATTTATGGATCTGGAGAAGGCATATGATAGAGTTGATAGAGATGCTCTGTGGAAGGTATTAAGAATATATGGTGTGGGAGGCAAGTTGTTAGAAGCAGTGAAAAGTTTTTATCGAGGATGTAAGGCATGTGTACGTGTAGGAAGAGAGGAAAGTGATTGGTTCTCAGTGAATGTAGGTTTGCGGCAGGGGTGTGTGATGTCTCCATGGTTGTTTAATTTGTTTATGGATGGGGTTGTTAGGGAGGTAAATGCAAGAGTTTTGGAAAGAGGGGCAAGTATGAAGTCTGTTGGGGATGAGAGAGCTTGGGAAGTGAGTCAGTTGTTGTTCGCTGATGATACAGCGCTGGTGGCTGATTCATGTGAGAAACTGCAGAAGCTGGTGACTGAGTTTGGTTAAGTGTGTGGAAGAAGAAAGTTAAGAGTAAATGTGAATAAGAGCAAGGTTATTAGGTACAGTAGGGTTGAGGGTCAAGTCAATTGGGAGGTGAGTTTGAATGGAGAAAAACTGGAGGAAGTGAAGTGTTTTAGATATCTGGGAGTGGATCTGGCAGCGGATGGAACCATGGAAGCGGAAGTGGATCATAGGGTGGGGGAGGGGGCGAAAATTCTGGGGGCCTTGAAGAATGTGTGGAAGTCGAGAACATTATCTCGGAAAGCAAAAATGGGTATGTTTGAAGGAATAGTGGTTCCAACAATGTTGTATGGTTGCGAGGCGTGGGCTATGGATAGAGTTGTGCGCAGGAGGATGGATGTGCTGGAAATGAGATGTTTGAGGACAATGTGTGGTGTGAGGTGGTTTGATCGAGTGAGTAACGTAAGGGTAAGAGAGATGTGTGGAAATAAAAAGAGCATGGTTGAGAGAGCAGAAGAGGGTGTTTTGAAGTGGTTTGGGCACATGGAGAGAATGAGTGAGGAAAGATTGACCAAGAGGATATATGTGTCGGAGGTGGAGGGAACGAGGAGAAGAGGGAGACCAAATTGGAGGTGGAAAGATGGAGTGAAAAAGATTTTGTGTGATCGGGGCCTGAACATGCAGGAGGGTGAAAGGAGGGCAAGGAATAGAGTGAATTGGAGCGATGTGGTATACCGGGGTTGACGTGCTGTCAGTGGATTGAATCAAGGCATGTGAAGCGTCTGGGGTAAACCATGGAAAGCTGTGTAGGTATGTATATTTGCGTGTGTGGATGTATGTATATACATGTGTATGGGGGGGGGTTTGGGCCATTTCTTTCGTCTGTTTCCTTGCGCTACCTCGCAAACGCGGGAGACAGCGACAAAGTATAAAAAAAAAAAAAACATAATTCATACTGTTTGCCCTTATTCATTCCCGTCGCCATCCCACCACACATGAAATGAAAACCCCTCCCCCACATGTGCACAAGGTAGCACAAGGAAAAGACAACAAAGGCCACATTCGTTCACACTCACTCTCTAGCTGTCAAGTATAGTGCACTGAAACCACAGCTCCCTTTCCACATCCAGGCCCCACAAAACTTTCCATGGTTTACCCCAGACGCTTCACATGCCCTGGTTCAATCCATTGACAGCACGTCAACCCCGGTATACCACATCGTTCCAATTCACTCTATTCCTTGCACGCCTTTCACCCTCCTGTATGTTCAGGCCCTGATCACTCAAAATCTTTTTCACTCCATCTTTCCACCTCCAATTTGGTCTCCCACTTCTCATTCTCTCCACCTCCGACACACATATCCTCTTGGTCAATCTTTCCTCACTCATTCTCTGCATGTGACCAAACCATTTCAAAACACCCTCTTCTCTCTCAACCACACTCTTTTTATTACCACACATCTCTCTTACCCTTTTATTACTTACTTGATCAAACCACCTCACACCACATATTGTCCTCAAACACCTCATATCCAGCACATCCACCCTCCTCTGCACAACTCAATCCATAGCCCATGCCTCACAACCATATAATATTGTTGGAACCACTATTCCTTCAAATATACCAATTTTTGCTTTCCAAGATAACATTCTCGATTTCTACACATTTTTCAACGCTCCCAGAATTTTCGCCCCCTCCCCCACCCTACGATTCACTTCCACTTCCATGGTTCCATCCACTGCCAAATCCACTCCCAGATATCTAAAACAATTGAATTGTCCCTCAACCCTACTGTACCTAATAACCTTGCTCTTATTCACATTTACTCTCAGCTTTCTTCTTTCACACACTCTACCAAACTCAGTCACCAGCTTCTGCAGTTTCTCACATGAATCAGCCACCAACGCTGTATCATCAGCGAACAACAACTGACTCACTTCCCAAGCTCTCTCATCCACAACAGACTGCATACTTACCCCTCTTTCCAAAACTCTTGCATTCACCTCCCTAACAACCCCATCTATAAACAAATTAAACAACCATGGAGACACCACACACCCCTGCCGCAAACCAACATTCACTGAGAACCAATCACTTTCCTCTCTTCCTACTCATACACATGCCTTACATCCTCGATAAAAACTTTTCACTGCTTCTAACAACTTACCTCCCACACCATATATTCTTAATACCTTCCACGGAGCATCTCTATCAACTCTCATATGCCTTCTCCAGATCCATAAATGCTATATACAAATCCATTTGCTTTTCCTAGTATTTCTTACATACATTTTCCAAAGCAAACACCTGATCCACACATCCTCTACCACTTCTAAAACAACACTGCTCTTCCCCAATCTGATGCTCTGTACATGCCTTCACCCTCTCAATCAATACCCTCCCATACAATTTACCATGAATACTCAACAAATTTATACCTCTGTAACTTGAGCACTCACTCTTATCCACTTTGCCTTTGTACAATGGCACTATGCATGCATTCCCCCAGTCCTCAGGCACCTCACCATGAGTCATATTTATTTATAATTTATTTTGCTTTGTCGCTGTCTCCCACGTTAGTGAGGTAGCGCAAGGAAACAGACGAAAGAAATGGCCCAACCCACCCACATACACATGTATATGCATACACATCCACACATGCAAATATACCTACTCATACACCTCAATGTACACATATATATACACACACAGACATATATATATACACATGTACATAATTCATATTGTCTGCCTTTATTTATTCCCATCGCCACCTCGCCACACATGGAATAACAACCCCCTCCCCCCTCATGTGTGCGAGGTAGCGCTAGGAAAAGACAACAAGGGCCCCATTCGTTCACACTCAGTCTCTAGCTGTCATGTAATAATGCACCGAAACCACAGCTCCCTTTCCACATCCAGGCCCCACAGAACTTTCCATGGTTTACCCCAGACGCTTCACATGCCCTGGTTCAATCCATTGACAGCACGTCAACCCCGGTATACCACATCGTTCCAATTCACTCTATTCCTTGCATGTCCTTCACCCTCCTGCATGTTCAGGCCCCGATCACTCAAAATCTCTTTCACTCCATCTTTCCACCTCCAATTTGGTCTCCCACTTCTCGTTCCCTCCACCTCTGACACATATATCCTCTTGGTCAATCTTTCCTCACTCATTCTCTCCATGTGACCAAACCATTTCAAAACACCCTCTTCTGCTCTCTCAACCACATATATATATTTATGTATATATATACGTGGGAGTCATGAGTCATGAGTCATACATACATTAAATAACCTTACCAACCAGTCAACAATACAGTCACCCCCTTTTTAAATAAATTTCACTGTAATACCATCCAAACCCACTGCCTTGCCAGCTTTCATCTTCCACAAAGCTTTTACTACCTCTTCTCTGTTTACCAAATCATTCTCCCCAACCCTTTCACTTTGCACACCACCTTGACCAAAACACCCTATATCTGCCACTCTACCATCAAACACATTCAATAAGCCTTTAAAATACTCACTCCATCTCCTTCTCACATCACCACTACTTGTTATCACATCCCCATTAGCCCCCTTCACTGATGTTCCCATTTGTTCCTTTGCCTTATGCACTTTATTTACCTCCTCCCAAAACATCTTTTTATACTCCCTAAAATTTACTGATACTCTCTCACCACAACTCTCATTTGCCCTCTTTTTCGCCTCTTGCACCTTTCTCTTGACCTCCTGCCTCTTTCTTTTATACATCTCCCAGTCATTTGCATTATTTCCCTGCAAAATTCATCCAAATACCTCTTTCTTCTCTTTCACTAATAATCTTTCTTCTTCATCCCACCACTCACTACCCTTTCTAATCTGCCCACCTCTCATGCTTCTCATGCCATAAGCATCTTCTGTACAAGCCATCACTGCTTCCCTAAATACATCCCATTCCTACCCCACTCCCCTTACGTCCTTTGTTCTCACCTTTTTCCATCCTGTACTCAGTCTCTCCAGGTACTTCCTCACACAAGTCTCCTTCCCAAGCTCACTTACTCTCACCACTCTCTTCACCCCAACATTCTCTCTTCTTTTCTGAAAAACTCTACAAATCTTCACCTTCGCCTCCACAAGATAATGATCAGACATCACTCCAGTTGCACCTCTCAGCACATCAACATCCAAAAGTCTCTTTCGCAAGCCTATCAATTAACAGGTAATCCAATAATGCTCTCTGGCCATCTCTCCTACTTACATTTGTATACTTATGTATATCTCTCTTTTTAAACCAGGTATTCCCAATCAACAGTCCTTTTTCCATACATAAATCTACAAGCTCTTCACCATTCCCATTTACACCATTACCTACATAGCTAAATATCATTTACAAAGATTTCTTTTTTATTATACTTTGTCACTGTCTCCCGCGTTAGCAAGGTAGTGCAAGGAAACAGACGAAAGAATGGCCCAACTCACCCACATACACATGTATATACATACATGCCAACACATACCTATACATTTCAATGTATACATACATATACGTACACAGACAAATACATATATACACATGTACATATTCATAATTGCTGACCATTTCAATACACCTTCTTCTGCTCTCTCAACCACACAATTTTTATCACCATACATCTCTCTTACCGTTTCATTACTTACTCGATCAAACCACCTCACACCACATATTGTCCTCAAAACATCTCATTTCCAACACATTCACTCTCCTCCGCACAACCCTATCTAGAGCCCACGCCTCGCAACCATAAACATTGTTGGAACCACTATTCCTTCAAACATACCCATTTTTGCTTTCCAAGATAATGTTCTTGCCTTTCACACATTCTTCAATGCTCCCAGAACCTTCGCCCCCTCCCCCACCCTGTGACTCACTTCCACTTCCATGGTTCTGTCCGCTGTTAAATCCACTTCCAGATATCTAAAACACTTAACTTCCTCCACTTTTTCTCCATTCAAACTTACCTCCGAATTAACTTGTCCCTCAATCCTACTGTACCTAATAACCTTGCTCTTATTCACATTTACTCTCAGCTTTCCTTTTTCACACACTTTACCAAACTCAGTTACCAGCTTCTGCAGTTTCTCACAAGAATCAGCCACCAGTGCTGTATCATCAGTGAACAACAACTGACTCACTTCCCAAGCCCTCTCATCCACAACAGACTGCATACTTGCCCCTCTCTCCAAAACAACCCCATCCATAAACAAATTAAACAACCATGGAGACATCACGCACCCCTGCTGCAAACCAACATTCACTGGGAACCAATCACTTTCCTCTCTTCCTATTCATACACATGCCTTACATGCTCCATAAAAACTTTTCACTGCTTCTAACAACTTGCCTCCCACACCATATATTCTTAATACCTTCCACAGAGCATCTCTATCAACTCTTATCATATGCCTTCTCTAGATTCATAAATGCTACATACAAATCCATTTGCTTTTTCAAGTATTTCTCATGTACATTCTTCAAAGCAAACACCTGATCCGCACATCCTCTAACACTCTGAAACCACAATGCTCTTCCCCAATCTGATGCTATGTACATGCCTTCACCCTCTCAATCAATATCTTCCCATATAATTTCCCAGGAATACTCAACAAACCCATAACTCTGTAATTTGAACACTCACCCTTATCGCCTTTGCCTCCGTACAAAGGCACTATGCATGCATTCCACCAATCCTCAGATACTTCACCATGAGCTATACATACAATGAATATCCTCACCAACCAGTCAACAACCATTTACAAAGATATAACATTATTTACATGAATAAATGAAAAAATACCCTCAAGTTCATCAAAAATATAAACAGCAATACAAGAAAAATTTTCTCTAATTGTAAAACTGTCTTCAACAGTTGCTCCATAAATTTGCCTTCTCACAAGGACAAGTCATTTACAATTTCTTTAAGTGATTTATGGGTGACAATGATGAATGTTATTTTTTCCATCTATAGTGTCAGGACATAAATGACATCTATGGATAACATGTGGAATCATCCACTAGCTGGGGATTCAAAATGAGCCCGTTACACCAAAGCTAAGATCATGGCCTGGGACACTTCACATATAGCAGCAATACGAACAAACACGGACACAGACAAAACTGTTAGACATGAAATTTATTCATATCTCTGTACCTACCTGTTTAGGCCATCCCATAACAGAAAACGGGAAAAGGCCAGAGCTAAACCAAGTATCCAGAACATCTGGATCTTGCTTTAGCTTTAGCTTTTCAGGAGAAATATTAAATCTTGTGGCTGCCTTCTTCCGTGCTTCCTCTTCTGTGCGACCACTCACCCAGTATTCAACACCCTTAAAGTGAAAATAACAGGTAATCTCCTATAAGATTAGCCTTTCTCTTCCAGGAAAATTTTGTTACCTGAATGCATCCTACAAAAGTCAAGCTTAAATTACAGTAGAAAAAATTGTCAAAAATCAGTAATCTGTACAATTCATTCAATGGTCTTCTAATACTCTATTATAATCATGTCCAAATTATTGATCTAATCATTCACAATCATAACAAAGGCTTGGCTGATAAATCAGTCATTTTCTGGTTGAACTAATCCTTCAAACAAACCCATTTTTGCTTTCCAAGATAACATTCTCGACTTCCATACATTTTTCAACGCTTCCAGAACTTTCACCCCCTCCCCCACCCTATGATTCACTTCCGCTTCCATGGTTCCATCCGTTGCCAAATCCACTCCCAGATATCTAAAACACTTCACTTCCTCCAGTGTTTCTCCATTCAAACTTACCTCCTAACTGACTTGTCCCTCAACCCTACTGTACCTAAAACTTTGCTCTTATTCACATTTACTCTCAGCTTTCTTCTTTCACACACTTTACCATACTCAGTCACCAGCTTCTGCAGTTTCTCACATGAATCAGCCACCAGCGCTGTATCATCAGCGAACAACAACTGACTCACTTCCCAAGCTCTCTCATCCACAACAGACTGCATACTTGCCTCTCTTTCCAAAACTCTCGCATTCACCTCCCAAACATCCCCATCCATAAACAAATAAAACAAACATGGAGACATCACACACCCCTGCCACAGACCAACATTCACTGAGAACCAATCACTTTCCTCTCTTCCTACACATACACATGCCTTACATCCTCGATAAAAGCTTTTCACTGCTTCTAACAACTTGCCTCCCACACCATATATTCTTAATAACTTCCACAGAACATCTCTATCAACTCTATCATATGCTTTCTCCAGATCCATAAATGCTACACACAAATCCATTTGCTTTTCTAAGTATTTCTCACAGACATTCTTCAAAGCAAACACCTGATCCACACATCCTCTACCACTTCTGAAACAACACTGCTCTTCCCTAATCTGATGCTCTGTACATGCCTTCACCCTCTCAATCAATACCCTCACATATGATTTCCCAGGAATACTCAACAATCTTATACCTCTGTAATTTGAGCACTGACTCTTATCCCCTTTGCCTTTGTACAATGACACTATGCAAGCATTTCGCCAATCCTCAGGCACCTCACCATGAGTCATATATACATTAAATAACCTTACCAACCAGTCAACATTACAGTCACCCCCCTTTTTTAATAAATTCCACTGCAATACCATCCAAACCCACTGCCTTGCCAGCTTTCATCTTCCGCAAAGCTTTTACTACCTCTTCTCTGTTTATCAAATCATTCTCCCTAACCCTCTCACTTAGCAAACCACCGCGACCAAAACACCTTATATCTGCCACTCTATCATCAAACATATTCAACAAACCTTTAAAATACTTACTCTATCTCCTTCTCACATCACCACTTCTTGTTATCACCTCCCCATTAGCCCCCTTCACTGATCTTCCCATTTGTTTCCTTGTCTTATGCACTTTATTTACCTCCTTCCAAAACATCTTTTCATTCTTCCTAAAATAATGATAATCTCTCAACCCAACTCTCATTTGCCCTCTTTTTCACCTCTTGCATCTTTCTCTTGACCTCTTGCCTCTTTCTTTTATCCATCTCCCAGTCATTTGCATTATTTCCCTGAAAAAATCATCCAAATGCCTCTCTCTTCTCTTTCACCAATAATCTTACTTCTTCATCCCACCACTCACTACCCTCTCTAATCTGCCCACCTCCCACGCTTCTCATGCCACAAGCATCTTTTGCGCAAGCCATCACTACTTCCCTAAATACATCCCATTCCTCCCACACTCCCCTTACCTCCTTTGTTCTCCCCTTTTTCCATCCTGATCTCAGTCTCTCCTGGTACTTCCTCACACAAGTCTCCTTCCCAAGCTCACTTACTCTCACCACTCTCTTCACCCCAACAGTCTCTCTTCTTTTCTGAAAACCTCTACAAAGCTTCACCTTTGCCTCCACAAGATAATGATCAGATATCCCTCCAGTTGCACCTCTAAGCAGATTAACATCCAAAAGTATCTCTTTCGCACGCCTATCAATTGACACGTAATCCAATAACGCTCTCTAGCCATCTCTCCTGCTTACATACGTATACTTATGTATATCTCTCTTTTTAAACCAGGTATTTCCAGTCACCAGTTCTTTTTCAGCACATAAATCTACAAGCTCCTCACCATTTCCATTTACAACACTGAACACACCATGTATACCAATTATCCCCTCAACTCCCACATTACCCACCTTTGCATTCAAATCACCCATCACTATAACCTGGTCTCGTGCATCAAAACTACTAACACACTCACTCAGTTGCTCCCAAAACATTTGCCTCTCATGATCTTTCTTCTCATGTCCAGGTGCCTATGCACCAATAATCACCCATCTCTCTCCATCAACTTTCAGTTTTACCCATATCAATCTAGAGATTACTTTCTTACACTCTATCATATACTCCTACCACTCCTGTTTCAGGAGTAGTTTTACTCCTTCCCCTGCTCTTGTCCTCTCACTAACCCCTGACTTTACTCCCAAGACATTCCCAAACCACTCTTCCCCTTTACCCTTGAGCTTCGTTTCACTCAGAGCCAAAACATCCAGGTTCCTTTCCTCAAACATACTACTTATCTCTCCATTTTTCTCATCTTGGTTACATCCACACACAATTAGACACCCCAGTCTGAGCCTTCGAGGAGGATGAGCACTTCCCGTGTGACTCCTTCTGTTTCCCCTTACAGAAAGTTATAATACAAGGAGGGGAGGGTTTCTAGCCCCCTGCTCCCATCCCCTTTAGTCACCTTCTACAACACATGAGGAATGTGTTGGAAGTGTTCTTTCTCCCCTATTCCTATATGTATGTATACACTGAAATGTATAGGATTGTACATGTGCGTGCATGGATGTGTATGTATAAACATGTGAGTGGGTTGGGCCATTCTTTTGTTTGTTTCACTGCACTACCTTGCTAACACGGGAGCCAGCAACAAAGTGTAATAAAAAAAATTTCATAGTATTCTTATTATCTCAAAAACTCTTATTCTCTGCTGCTGAGAAGCTTTTTTTAAGTAAAAGTAATAGAGATGTAAATTTTCTATTACTACTGATGTATTCAAGTGTAATATATTTCTCAAAAAATGCTTGACAAAGGTTAAAAAAAAGTTACATTATACCTGTGGGGCCCGGTTGTGGATAGGGAGCTGTGGTTTTGGTGCATTACACAGGTGTGGCCTTTCTCCATCTGTTCTTGGTGCTACCTTTCTAACGCAGGAAAAGGCGATTAAGTGTGGAAAAAAATACCTGAGAATACACTAACCTCTACAGAGGGGACTGATGGGTCTTCAAATGTCACAGAGTAAGCAGGAATTTGATGGCCCCACCAAAGTTGTCGAGAAATACACCAATCACGCATTTCATCCATCCAATGGTACCAAGTTTTTTCATGTATTTTTGGAAGTATTTGCAGTTCTCCTGATTTTACTGCTTGAACAGCCTTAGTTGCCATATCAGAACATTTAACATACCTGTGAAATGTAACATCTGTGGTAAAATTTACAACTTCATGCTGATGCAAAATGAGCCACATTACATCAAACCGAAGATCATGGCTTGGAACACTCTTCAAATACAGCAGCAATACAAATGAACACAGACACAAGACAAAACTGTCGGACATGAAGTTTATTCATTTCTGTAGTGATCATAACTGAAATCAATATTTCTAGACTATGATCAGGGCAAAAGCAAATCTACAAACCTATAATATTCTATAGGCATTACTCAAATTTGTCCAAGAACTTATGCAGATAACCTATGACAGGATGGAAAATGAATGGATGGATGGAGGACTGCTTAAGTCCCAGATAAACCTTGGTCTGTATGAGCTAAATGAGCAAAAACAAGAGTATCTGTACTTTTACCACATACACAAAAAAATCAAATAACCTCACTCTTTTAACAACCATCCCATGGTAATATATATACCAAAGCACTATTTAAACTGTAGGAACAAAGCAGCTGTATAAGTAAATGTTACTTCGGTCCATTACACATAAAAATGTTCACTGCTTTGGCTAATGGAATTGGCTCATTAAGAGCAAAGCCCAGAGCCTCCTTCTGCTTGAATAAGTAAGATAAAGAATAACAACTTAGATGTGTTTCCAAGTAAACACACCAGAAAAAAATACCATTCCTCTGCTTATGATTTCTGATCAGTTTCAAAAAAATTTGCAGATAAAGCCTCTAAACAATCTACAGCTCTGAACAGGGAACTACTGGATGCTACAATGCAAATCATTTTTAGTTTATCATGTATAGCAATAATACAAATTTATTACCAGCATAGGCATTCTGTTCAATAGACCCATTACATCCTACATGTGATGCAGCTGTGCTCATGACATGAATTCCTACTCATCCTAACAAATGTCCCTGCTGGAACTGGTTGATGTGAATCTTGGCATATGAAAGGAGTGCCACATGAATCTGATTACCACTGCTTATTGCACCTTTCCTTCTACTATCAATTCCAAATATAGTAGTCTATTCTATAAACTTTATAAAAACTTGGTAATTTCTGCACATACTTCTACTGAGGATTCTGATAGCTTACCACTGGGGCTTAATCATAGGCTCAATGATATCCTTGGATCGAGAACAAACTGGAACCACCATTGGATTGTCCTTTGTTTCTACATACAGGCCTCTCTCTTTCAGTGCTTCCAACACAGCCTTACGTGCCTCAAAACGCTTCATTCCCTGCAAGAGCAATGAAATTTTCATTTTCCAATAAAGCCAAAGCATAAGTCAAGACAGTTACAAAATCTACAAAGAATTTAAAATGTAAAGTAAACATGTTTCATTTCAAGTGCCATCAAACAAACCAATTAATCTGCATATTGACATACAACACAATACAAGGGTTACACACTTACTGGAGCACAAAAATTCAGATTTTTTTCAAGACAGCAGAGAACATTTTTCTGGACCATTTTTGCTTAAGTGTTTACTGATACACTGATTACTATACAAGCCTTATGAACTAACAATCACACTATTACGTCAAAAATGTAGGGTCTGAAAATTTAAAACAATTTCTCTCCAAAGCCTAATCCCATGATCATGAAATACATTTCCTGGGAATAGATGGATCAGAACCTTTCAACCCACATGATTTCTAATAATGAGGCAACAGCTTCACTTACCTTTTGTGAACCACCTGAACATGCTCCTATTCCACCCTTAGACTATCAGCAACCACCACAAGGTTGACATCACTAGCCTACTCACTTCCAATATATAAGAGCTCACAATTCATAGATCAAGGGCACTGACCCAAAAGCAATCACAGATGGTGAGTTCTGCTTGGTGATGAAGTTATATTCCTATAGATCTGTCACTCTAGCATTCCATTTATATGCAAGCATATAAAACCCAAGTTATGGGGAGGGAGAATGTTTTTAAGTAAAAAATCTTACCTATTGTGTAACTCTTATGTGTGGACTAAAACTTAAACAGCTTACCAGCAACGTACAAAAAGGGCTCTCACTTATGTTAAATACTGCATGCTCCTTGAATTAACACTGAAATAGAATCATGTGACTGAGAGTACAGACATAAGTTTACATTTTAAAGGGAGGGGGATAGGTCCCAAAATAAAACATTAAGTCAGTAAACTATAAAATATCATGAAAACACATCATTTTTGGTATGCAGTAAACAATCCCTACCTAAATATTCTCTCATCTCCCCAACACTCTCCTCACAACCCACCAACTGCCTCTCAAGCGACCTTTTCCCTCCTTAACATCCTCCTTCCTCCTCACCCAACAACTGCCTCTCAAGCTATCCCTTCCCTCCCAACATCTTCCTTCCTCCCTAAAGCAGCTGCCCTCCCAACACATTCCTACCTCTGAATAATTCTCCTCCTCCAAACCTTCTTTCCTTCCTAGGAATTACTTGCCTCCCAAAGACCCACTAGAAAATACTAAAATACAATAAAAAATATTAAACAAAAAGCAAGATAATGTGATGACTGGAGGGTGGCAGTCAAGAGAAACAGTAATATGAAATGAACAAGTTGTGCAGTAAGTAGCATTCACTAGCTCTGTCATCAGAGCAAAATCTCACTGTAGATATTTGTAGGAAGATGGATATCCATTTCCAACACTCCCTCAGTACCTTTGAATCATGGCAGTAAACATATTTCAGTGATACCTATCATCAGTAAACACAACAGTGTTACCTGACTCCACCTGCATGAAGTTATGTCACTCTTGAAAAGCTACCTCCAGTGAATGTTGCATGAATGGACTGCAATCTCAGAGTTCTCATTCCAAAGGAATCCATCCTTTCCTTGTTACTGATATAAGGCAACCTTAAAGCCACATGAAGCCCTAGGGAAGAAGGAGTCAAGAGGGGAGTGCTCAAAGGCTAAGAATGGGGTATCTGAATATGTGTGGATGTAAGCAAGATGAGAAGAAAGGAGAGATAGGTAGTATGCTTGAGGAAAGGAACCCAGATGTTCTGGCTCTGAGTGAAACGAAGCTCAAGGGTAAAGGGGAAGAATGGTTTGGAAAAGTCTTAGGAGTAAAGTCAGGGGTTGGTGACAGGACAAGAGGAGGAGTAGCACCACTCCTGAAGCATGAGTTGTGGGAGTGTATGATACAGTGTAAGAAAGTAAATTCTATACTGATGTGGGTAAAACTGATAGGTGATTACTGGTTCTCAAGCACCTGGTCATGAGAAAAAAGATCATGAGAGGCAAGTGTATTGGGAGCAGCTAAGTACTGAGTCAGCAGCTTTGATGCACGAGACCAGGTATTAATTAGTTAAGGGTGATTTAAATGCGAAAGTGAGTAATGTGGCAGTTGAGGGTATAATTGATATATATGGGGTATTCAGTGTTGTAAATGGAAATGGTGAAGAGCATGTAGATATGTGTGCTGAAAAAAGACTGGTCATTGGGAGTACTTGACTTAAAAAGAGAGATATACATAAGTATACATATGTGAGTAGGAGAGATGGTCAATGGGGATTATTAAATTATGTGTTAACTGATAGGCATGTAAAAGAGGGACTTTTGGATGTTAATGTGCTGAGGGAGAAGCTAGAGGGATGTCTGATCACTATCTTGTGGATGCGAGAGTGAAGATTTGTAAAGGCTTTCAAAAAAGAAGAGAAAATGTTGGGGAGAAGAGAGTGGTGATAATAAGTGAGCCTGGAAAGGAGACTTGTGTGAGGAAGTACAAGTAGAGATTAAGTGTAGAATGGCAAAAGGTGAGGGCAAATGAGATAAGGGGGAGAGGGTGAGGAATGGGATGTATATACGAAAGCAGTGATGGCATGTGCAAAAGATTCATGTGGCATGAGAAGGTGGGAGGTAAGCAGATTACAAAGGGTAGTGAGTGGAGGGATGAAGAAGTAAAGTAGCTGTTGAAAGAGAAAAGAGAGGCATTGGATGATACTTACCACTAAGGTGTGCAAATGACTGAGAGATTTATAAAAAAAAAAAAAAAGTGGCAGGAAGTCAAGAGGAAAGTGCAAGGGTTGAAAAAGATGACAAATGAGAGCTGGAGTGAGAGAGTATCATTAAACTTTAGGGAGAATATAAAGATGTTTTGGAAGGTAAAGAATGTGTGTAAGACAAAAGAACAAATGGGAACATCGGTGAAGGGAAAAAAGGGGGGAAGTAATAAAATGTTGTGAAGAAAAGACTATTTTGAAGGTTCGCTGAATGTATTTGATAACAGAGTGGCAGATGTAGGGTGTTTCGGTCAGGGTGGTGTGCAAAGCGAGAGGATCAGGAAGAATGATTCGGTTAAGAGAGAAGAGGTGGTGCTTCATCTGTGGCAGGGTGGCGACAGGAATGGATGAAGGCAGCAAGTATGAATATGTACATGTGTATATATGTATATGTCTGTGTATATATATGTATTATCCCTGGGGATAGGGGAGAAAGAATACTTCCCACGTATTCCCTGCGTGTCGTAGAAGGCGACTAAAAGGGAAGGGAGCGGGGGGCTGGAAATCCTCCCCTCTCATTTTTTTATTTTAATTTTCCAAAAGAAGGAACAGAGAAGGGGGCCAGGTGAGGGTATTCCCTCAAAGGCCCAGTCCTCTGTTCTTAACGCTACCTCGTTATCGCGGGAAATGGCGAATAGTATGAAAAAAAAAAAAAAAATATATATGTATGTATACATTGAAATGTATAGGTATGTATATGTGCATGTGTGGGCATATGCATGTGTATGTGGGTGGGTTGGGCCATTTCTTTGTCTGTTTCCTTGTGCTACCTTGCTAACGCAGGAGGCAGTGACTAAGTATAATAAAAAAAAAAAGTTGATATGTTTTTGTAGGTATATGTGCAAGTAAGGGCATTTATGTATACATGTATAAGAGTAGATGGGCCATTCTTCATCCATTTCCTGGTGTTACCTAGCTGATGCAGGAAACACCAATCAAGTATAACATAAAATAAATATATACATCTTTTTTTATACACATTTGCCATTTCCTGCATTAGTGAGGTAGCGTTAAGAACAGAGGACTGAGCCTTAAATGGAATAGCTTCACTTGGCCCCCTTCTCTGTTCCTTCTTTCGTAAAATTAAAAACTGGAGGATAGGATTTCCATCCCCAAAGTCCCTTCCCTTTTATAGCTGCCTTCTACAACACACATGGAATACATTCTTTCTCCCCTATTATCATTATTATCATTGTTATATACATATTCATAATCGCTGTTTCTCGCAACAGCGAGGTAGCGTCAGGAAACAGACGAAGAATGGCCCATCCACTCATATACACAGTAACACCCATATACACACATACACATATCAACATATATATATATATATATATATATATATATATATATATATATATATATATATATATATATATATATACATACATTTTTTTTTTCGCCGTCTCCCGCGTTTGCGAGGTAGCGCAAGGAAGCAGACGAAAGAAATGGCCCAACCCACCCCCATACACATGTATATACATACATCCACACACGCAAATATACATACCTACACAGCTTTCCATGGTTTACCCCAGACGCTTCACATGCCCTGATTCAATCCACTGACAGCACGTCAACCCCAGTATACCACATCGATCCAATTCACTCTATTCCTTGCCCTCCTTTCACCCTCCTGCATGTTCAGGCCCCGATCACACAAAATCTTTCTCACTCCATCTTTCCACCTCCAATTTGGTCTACCACTTCTCCTCGTTCCCTTCACCTCCGACACATATATCCTCTTGGTCAATCTTTCCTCACTCATTCTCTCCATGTGCCCAAACCATTTCAAAACACCCTCTTCTGCTCTCTCAACCACGCTCTTTTTATTTCCACACATCTCTCTTACCCTTACGTTACTTACCCGATCAAACCACCTCACACCACACATTGTCCTCAAACATCTCATTTCCAGCACATCCATCCTCCTGCGCACAACTCTATCCATAGCCCACGCCTCACAACCATACAACATTGTTGGAACCACTATTCCTTCAAACATACCCATTTTTGCTTTCCGAGATAATGTTCTCGACTTCCACACATTCTTCAAGGCTCCCAGCATTTTCGCCCCCTCCCCCACCCTATGATCCACTTCCGCTTCCATGGTTCCATCTGCTGCCAGATCCACTCCCAGATATCTAAAACACTTTACTTCCTCCAGTTTTTCTCCATTCAAACTTACCTCCCAATTGACTTGACCCTCAACCCTACTGTACCTAATTACCTTGCTCTTATTCACATTTACTCTTAACTTTCTTCTTTCACACACTTTACCAAACTCAGTCACCAGCTTCTGCAGTTTCTCACATGAATCAGCCACCAGCACTGTATCATCAGCGAACAACAACTGACTCACTTCCCACGCTCTCTCATCCCCAACAGACTTCATACTTGCCCCTCTTTCCAAAACTCTTGCATTCACCTCCCTAACAACCCCATCCATAAACAAATTAAACATATATATATATATACATACACATGTATATATTCATACTTGCTTGCCTTCATCCAGTCCTGTTGCTACCCCCACCCCACAATAAATAGCACCCTCCTCCATACAAACCTATCTAGAGCCCATGCCTCGCAACTATATAATATTACTGGAATTACTATTCCTTTAAACATACCCACTTTTGCTCTCCAAGATAACGATCTTTCCTTCCACAAATTCTTCATCTCTCCCAGAACCTTCACCGCCTCCCCACCCTGTAACTCACTTCCGCTTCCATGGTTCCATTCGCTGCTAAGTCCACTCCCAGATACCTAAAACACTTTACTTCCTCCGATTTTTCTCTATTCAAACTTACATCCCAATTAACTTGTCCCCAACCCTACTGTACATAATAACCTTATTCTTATTCACATTTACTCTCAACTTTCTCCTTTCACACACTTTTCCAAACTCAGTCATCAACCTCTGCAGTTTCTCACATGAATCAGCCACTAGAGCTGTATCATCGGTGAACAACAACTGACTCACTTCCCAGGCCCTCTCATCCCTAACAGACTGCATACTCGCCCCTCTCTCCAAAACTCTTGCATTTACCTTCCTAACCACCCTATCCATAAACAAATTAAATAACCATGGGGACATCACACACCCCTGCCTCAGACCAACATTCACTAAGAACCAATCACTCTTCTCTCTTCCTACTCGTACATGTGCCTTACATCCTTGGTAAAAACTTTTCACTGATTCTAGCAACTTACCTCCCACACCATATACTCTTAACACCTTCCACAAAGCATCTCTATCAACCCCATCATATGCCTTCTCCATATACATAAATGCTACATACAAATCCATCTGTTTTTCTATGTATATCTTGAACACATTCTTCAAAGCAAACACCTTATCCACACATCCTCTACTACTTCTGAAACCACACTGCTCTCCCCCAGTCTGATATTTTGTACATGCCTTCACCCTCAATCAATACCCTCCCATACAATTTCTCAGGAATACTCAACACTCACTTTTATCCCTTCTGCCTTTGTACAATGGCACTATGCATGCATTCCGCCAATCATCAGGCACTTAATCATGATCCATACATACAATGAATACCGTTACCAATCCATCTCCCTCTCACTTCATCACTACCTGATGATATTACTTCACGTTTCCATTTGTTCTCTTGTCTTATGCACATTACCTCCTTCCAAAACATCTTTTTATTCTCCTTAAAGTTTAATGATACTCTCTCACCCCAACTCTCATTTGCTCCCTTTTACAATCCTTGCACCTTTCTCTTGACCTCCCGGTACTTTCTCATATACATCTCTCAATCATTTGCACTCCCTTTTTGCAAGTATCATCCAAATGCCTCTCTTTTCTCTTTCACTAACAACTTTACTTCTTCATCTCACCACTCAGTGCCCTTTTAATCTGCCCACCCCCCACCTTTCTCATGCCACAGGCTTCTTTTGTGCAAGCTATCACTGCTTCCCTAAATGCATCCCATTCCTTACCCACTCACACACTCACTACCTGCCCCAGAAGTCCTTTCTATCTTAATGAGGCTTCTGCAATACACAGGAAGCCAGCCACATCCATCTGGTGGGACCAAAGGTCATAAATTGTAATGACATTGTGTGTAACTCCATGTGGGAAGAGTGCTGGGCATCTGAGGGAAGAAGGGCAAATGAGAAGTGTTTAGTGTCTTCACAGTGGATGTTTGAATGTGGGCATGAAGGGTCTTAGGATACAATGAAATGGTATTTGCTGTGTTGTAGGGATGGGTGATATCCACATTGTAGAGGGAAAGTGTGACTCTTGTTTGTCTGGGGAGTGTGGCTTCTGATGGGGGTGTACACTAGGTGGGGTGGAGTATAAGACTGAGTTGGGAAGGTAATTGTTCAGTGCTTGCTAGGTCAATTCATTATGTAAGTATTTTGTCAGTGTTATGGTCACTGGGGTTGGGGGGATTTGTGAGAAGAGGTTGCTGAAGTGTGGAACAAAAGTAAGCATTCTATTTCAATTTGTGAGTTGGTGGTTAGCTATAGTGGTTTGGGTAGGAAGGAGTTCTTGCACAGGAATGAGAGCTGAGCATGTTAAGGAATGTGTGGAAAGAGAAGTCACTATCTGTGAGGGCACTAATAGGCATGTATAAAGGTATAATAGTCCCCACAGTACTATATGGATGTTATGTGTTGGCTCTAGATGAGAATGTACAAAAGAGGGTAAACGAGTTCACACAGAAATGTCTGAGGACAATTTGTGGCATGAGGAGGTGGTAATCAAGTAAAACATGATAGAAAATGAAAATGAAATTTTTTTTTTTTTTTTGTCGCTGTCTCCCGCGTTTGCGAGGTAGCGCAAGGAAACAGACGAAAGAAATAGCCCAACCCACCCCCATACACATGTATATACATACATCCACACACGCAAATATACAAACCTACACAGCTTTCCATGGTTTACCCCAGACGCTTCACATGCCTTGATTCAATCCACTGACAGCACGTCAACCCCGGTATACCATATCGATCCAATTCACTCTATTCCTTGCCCACCTTTCACCCTCCTGCATGTTCAGGCCCCGATCACACAAAATCTTTCTCACTCCATCTTTCCACCTCCAATTTGGTCTCCCTCTTCTCCTCATTCCCTCCACCTCCGACACATATAACCTCTTGGTCAATCTTTCCTCACTCATTCTCTCCATGTGCCCAAACCATTTCAAAACACCCTCTTCTGCTCTCTCAACCACGCTCTTTTTATTTCCACACATCTCTCTTACCCTTACGTTACTTACTCGATCAAACCACCTCACACCACACATTGTCCTCAAACATCTCATTTCCAGCACATCCATCCTCCTGCGCACAACTCTATCCATAGCCCACGCCTCGCAACCATACAACATTGTTGGAACCACTATTCCTTCAAACATACCCATTTTTGCTTTCCGAGATAATGTTCTCAACTTCCACACATTCTTCAAGGCTCCCAGAATTTTCGCCCCCTCCCCCACCCTATGATCCACTTCCGCTTCCATGGTTCCATCCGCTGCCAGATCCACTCCCAGATATCTAAAACACTTCACTTCCTCCAGTTTTTCTCCATTCAAACTTACCTCCCAACTGACTTGACCCTCAACCCTACTGTACCTAATAACCTTGCTCTTATTCACATTTACTCTTAACTTTCTTCTTTCACACACTTTACCAAACTCAGTCACCAGCTTCTGCAGTTTCTCACATGAATCAGCCACCAGCGCTGTATCATCGGCGAACAACAACTGACTCACTTCCCAAGCTCTCTCATCCCCAACAGACTTCATACTTGCCCCTCTTTCCAAAACTCTTGCATTCACCTCCCTAACAACCCCATCCATAAACAAATTAAACAACCATGGAGACATCACACACCCCTGCCGCAAACCTACATTCACTGAGAACCAATCACTTTCCTCTCTTCCTATGGTTGAGAGGTCTGAAGAGGGTGTGCTGAAACAGTTTGAACATATGGAAAGAATGAATGAAGAGGTTGAATAAAGAGGGCATATGTGTCTTTTTTATGTTCTCTCTGATCTTTTTTACTACTCTTAATGAAGTACAAATCATTAGCAATTTCAAATGATGAATTTGAAAGTTATCAGATGTGGTTATAATTACCTATTTTGTAGCTACCTATTTGTACTGTACAGGATGGGAGGTTGACACTGGTGAGGTCTTATCTTGAACATTCTCTGCTATCATACAACTCCTTAAATTCATACATGCTGTCATTTCATTCCCTTCATCCATCGCTCTTATACTTATAAAAGTACTTCCTCACCTCTTTTCTAAATAACTTTAATGCTCAATTTCATATTATGTCCTTTAGTTGTTCTGTCCCTACATCTCTCGAAGAACTGTTTACTGTCTACATCCTTGATCTGTTATAAAAACTTAAAGGTTGCCATCAGGCTACCCCACCTCTTTTTAATTCCAAGATGAGCAAACTTAGAGCCTCTAACCTTTCCCTTTAACTCAGCTCTCTTCGTTCTAGTACCTTCTTTGTTGCTTTCATCTGGGCCTTCTCCATTATCCCTCCATACTTATCTAGGTGCAGCGTCCACACTTGAGAAGTGTATTCTAGTTTAGCTTTATGTATAATGTGAACAGCTTGATGAATAATTCTATTTTCATAGACTTGAATGCTATTCTAATATTTGTTACTAGACAGTTGGTCTTCCTTTAGTATTCTCTCAAGGTGGAACTCTGGCAATGATGTCAACTAACAAGTCTTTCTCACTGACAGATTCCTGCAGCTTGTTTCTGCTAAATGACAATCATATTAAGGCCTTCTTTCACTGTGACCCATCCTCATTACTTCACATATAATTGCGTTGAACTTCGTCAATGACATGTCACACCTAACTAGGAGTCTGTCAAAATCCCCTTGAAAGATGATGATATCCACATTGTTTTTCACTCTCCTCGTGACCTTTGCACCATCTGTCAACATATTCAAGTAGGACTCCATACCTTCAGGGAAATCGTGTGTGTGCATGTGCATTTCTATGTGCGTGTGCAAAGATGTTTGTGAAACTACATGTTTGTAATTATCTAATGGTGCATATGGGTTAGGGGAAACTTTGGGAGTTTCCCCTTATATGGTTGCCTCACCTCTCTCTCCTCTGTACCATCTGTCAATGTATTCAAGTAGGATTCCATACATTCAGGGAAACTGTGTGTGCACATGTGTATTTCTATGTGCATGTGCAAAGATGCTTGTGAAACTACATATTTACAATTATCTAATGGTGCATATGGGTCGGGAATTTACCTTTATATGACTGCCTCATCTCTCTCTCCCTCTTTGTACCATCTTTAAACATATTCAAGTACGACTCCGCACCTTCAGGGAAATCGTGTGTATGCATGTGTATTCTCTGTGCATGTGCAAAGATGCTTGTGAAACTACATATCTATAATTATCTAATGGTGCATATGGGTTGGGGGTTTACCCTTATATGGCCACCTCATCTCTCTCGCCCTCTTTGTACTATACCAGCTCATGAACTCCATTATGAAGTCAAGATTCATTATCTCTTCACTTGACTTGTTTCATCTCTCCATTATTCTATTACTGTACTATAAAATATTTTCTAACATCTTTCCTGAATTTCCTCTCATGCAATTTCTTCACTGTAACTAGAATTAAACAGTAGAGGCTACTTACTTTAAATTGTCCATATCCATCCAAAATGTAGCCATCATCAGAGAAAATGTTAAGAAAGAGAAGACTATGTCTCTTTCCCACCTCATAATCATTTGGATCATGAGCAGGTGTAATCTTGACAGCACCTGTACCAAACTCCATATCAACAAAATCATCCTGCAGTATTGGAAGTTTTCGGTTGGTGAAAGGGTGGATCACTGTCTTGCCATGGAGGTGTCTGTATCTGTGCAGGTCAAAATTAATCAGCAAGTGTCATAAATAACTTTCCTATAGCAATACTTAAAACATAACAAACTAAAGTTCCACGGAATCCCCATATCCAGAGCACCTTTTTAATATTTTTTTTTTTTTTTGCTTTGTCGCTGTCTCCCGCGTTTGCGAGGTAGCGCAAGGAAACAGACGAAAGAAATGGCCCAACCCACCCCCATACACATGTATATACATACGTCCACACACGCAAATATACATACCTACACAGCTTTCCATGGTTTACCCCAGACGCTTCACATGCCTTGATTCAATCCACTGACAGCACGTCAACCCCGGTATACCACATCGATCCAATTCACTCTATTTCTTGCCCTCCTTTCACCCTCCTGCATGTTCAGGCCCTGATCACACAAAACCTTTTTCACTCCATCTTTCCACCTCCAATTTGGTCTCCCTCTTCTCCTCGTTCCCTCCACCTCCGACACATATATCCTCTTGGTCAATCTTTCCTCACTCATTCTCTCCATGTGCCCAAACCATTTCAAAACACCCTCTTCTGCTCTCTCAACCACGCTCTTTTTATTTCCACACATCTCTCTTACCCTTACGTTACTTACTCGATCAAACCACCTCACACCACACATTGTCCTCAAACATCTCATTTCCAGCACATCCATCCTCCTGCGCACAACTCTATCCATAGCCCACGCCTCGCAACCATACAACATTGTTGGAACCACTATTCCTTCAAACATACCCATTTTTGCTTTCGGAGATAATGTTCTCGACTTCCACACATTCTTCAAGGCTCCCAGAATTTTCGCCCCATCCCCCACCCTATGATCCACTTCCACTTCCATGGTTCCATCTGCTGCGACATCCACTCCCAGATATCTAAAACACTTTACTTCCTCCAGTTTTTCTCCATTCAAACTCACCTCCCAACTGACTTGACCCTCAACCCTACTGTACCTAATAACCTTGCTCTTATTCACATTTACTCTTAACTTTCTTCTTTCACACACTTTACCAAACTCAGTCACCAGCTTCTGCAGTTTCTCACATGAATCAGCCACCAGCGCTGTATCATCAGCGAACAACAACTGACTCACTTCCCAAGCTCTCTCATCCCCAACAGACTTCATACTTGCCCCTCTTTCCAAAACTCTTGCATTCACCTCCCTAACAACCCCATCCATAAACAAATTAAACAACCATGGAGACATCACACACCCCTGCCGCAAACCTACATTCACTGAGAACCAATCACTTTCCACTCTTCCTACACGTACACATGCCTTACATCCTCGATAAAAACTTTTCACTGCTTCTAACAACTTGCCTCCCACACCATATATTCTTAATACCTTCCACAGAGCATCTCTATCAACTCTATCATATGCCTTCTCCAGATCCATAAATGCTACATACAAATCCATTTGCTTTTCTAAGTATTTCTCACATACATTCTTCAAAGCAAACACCTGATCCACACATCCTCTACCACTTCTGAAACCACACTGCTCTTCCCCAATCTGATGCTCTGTACATGCCTTCACCCTCTCAATCAATACCCTCCCATATAATTTACCAGGAATACTCAACAAACTTATACCTCTGTAATTTGAGCACTCACTCTTATCCCCTTTGCCTTTGTACAATGGCACTATGCACGCATTCCGCCAATCCTCAGGCACCTCACCATGAGTCATACATACATTAAATAACCTTACCAACCAGTCAACAATACAGTCACCCCCTTTTTTAATAAATTCCACTGCAATACCATCCAAACCTGCTGCCTTGCCGGCTTTCATCTTCCGCAAAGCTTTTACTACCTCTTCTCTGTTTACCAAATCATTTTCCCTAACCCTCTCACTTTGCACACCACCTCAACCAAAACACCCTATATCTGCCACTCTATCATCAAACACATTCAACAAACCTTCAAAATACTCACTCCATCTCCTTCTCACATCACCCCTACTTGTTATCACCTCCCCATTTGCGCCCTTCACTGAAGTTCCCATTTGCTCCCTTGTCTTACGCACTTTATTTACCTCCTTCCAGAACATCTTTTTATTCTCTCTAAAATTTAATGATACTCTCTCACCCCAACTCTCATTTGCCCTCTTTTTCACCTCTTGCACCTATCTCTTGACCTCCTGTCTCTTTCTTTTATACATCTCCCACTCAACTGCATTTTTTCCCTGCAAAAATCATCCAATTGCCTCTCTCTTCTCTTTCACAAATACTCTTACTTCTTCATCCCACCACTCACTGCCCTTTCTAATCAACCCACCTCCCACTCTTCTCATGCCACAAGCATCTTTTGCGCAATCCATCACTGATTCCCTAAATACATCCCATTCCTCCCCCACTCCCCTTACTTCCATTGTTCTCACCTTTTTCCATTCTGTACTCAGTCTTTTTAATATTTTTATTTTTACTTTGCTTTGTCGCTGTCTCCCACATTAGCGAGGTAGAGCAAGGAAACAGATGAAAGAATGGCCCAACCCATCCACATACACATGTATATACACACACGTCCACACACGTAAATATACATACCTATACATCTCAACGTATACATATATATACACACACAGACATATACATATATACATAAGTACATAATTCATACTGTCTGCCTTTATTCATTCCCATCCCCACCTCGCCACACATGAAATAACAACCCCCTCCCCCTTCATGTGTGCAAGGTAGCGCTAGGAAAAGACAACAAAGGCCACATTCGTTCACACTCATTCTCTAGCTGTTATGTAATAATGTACTGAAACCACAGCTCCCTTTCCTCCAGGCCCCACAAAACTTTCCATGGTTTACCCCAGACGCTTTACATGCCCTGGTTCAATCCACTGACAGCACGTCGACCCTGGTATACCACATTGTTCCAATTCACTCTATTCCTTGCATGCCTTTCACCCTCCTGCATGTTCAGGCCCCAATCACTCAAAATCTTTTTCACTCCATCTTTTCACCTCCAATTTGGTCTCCCACTTCTCCTCGTTCCCTCCACCTCTGACACATATATCCTCTTAGTCAATCTTTCCTCACTCATTCTCTCCATGTGACCAAACCATTTCAAAACACCCTCTTCTGCTCTCTCAACCACTCTCTTTTTAATACCACACATCTCTCTTACCCTATTATTACCTACTCGATCAAACCACCTCACACCACATATTGTCCTCAAACATCTCATTTCCAGCACATCCACCCTCCTCTGCACAACTCTATCCATAGCCCACGCCTCACAACCACATAACAATGTTGGAACCACTAGTCCTTCAAACATATCCATTTTGGCTTTCCGGGATAATGTTCTCGACTTCCACACATTCTTCATCAGCAAACAACAACTGACTCACTTCCCAAGCTCTCTCATCCACAACTGACTTCATACTTGCCCCTCTTTCCAAAACTCTTGCATTCACCTACCTAACAACCCCATCCATAAACAAATTAAACAACCATGGAGACATCACACACCCCTGCCGCAAACCTACATTCACTGAGAACCAATCACTTTCCTCTCTTCCTACACATACACATGCCTTCCATCCTCGATAAAAACTTTTCACTGCTTCTAACAACTTGCCTCCCACACCATATATTCTTAATACCTTCCACAGAGAATCTCTATCAACTCTACCTGACACCTGCATTCAGTACCTTTCAATAATGATACACCTAAATACCAGTCCCCTCTTAATAACAACAGCATCAATCACTGGTAATACTAAACACTGATAATATTCTACAGATGTGAAGGATATACTGACTAGGGTCATTACTCAGATATAATGTTTAATACATCAAATGTGCCTATACAGTGCTGAGGACTAATCTGTAATTACTGGGAAAGATCTACATTCATGGGTCACCGTTTCCAGCCCTTTATATACTTTCTACATTTTAATTACCTACTTGTAAGAAATAGGGGGTAGTTTCATAATCGGGGGTCCCCTTCTCTTGAACACTCTCTACTATCAAACAACTTTTTTCTATTCTGTATGCTGTCTGCATTTCCCAAGTTTTCATTTAATCCGTCCCATTCAGCCACCATTCTTATACTTAAATGCATTTTTTCACAGCTTTCTTATAAGAGTTTCTTACTTAATTTCAAGTCATCATCTAGTTGTTCTATCCATACGTCTCTCTAGGAGCTGTTTATGTCATCAACCTGTTTTAAAAACAAAAAGTAGTGGTCATGTCACCTCTTACTCCTCTCTACAAACGTGGAAAATTTTAAGGACTTAAGCCTTTCCATGTAACTCAGCTCTTCATTCCAGAGCCCAGTTTATTGCTCTCCTCTGGGTCTTCTATTGTAGCTTTTTGTGCTTCTTTAGGTGCAGTCACCAAACCTGAGAAGCATATTTTACTTTTGGCTTCATGTGAGATATGACCAGCTTGCTGAGTATTCCCTTATCCATGAACATAAACCCAATTCTAATATTTGCTAGCAGACAGTTCCTCTCAATTATTCTACCAAGGTGGAACTCTAGTGACAGGGTTGGGTGCTGTCGATTTTGAAGACTTTCTCATACACAGGCTCCTGCAGTTTACTGCCTACATTAGTGATGATGTCATCATCCCAAATGCTCTCAGGTAAGTACAAACTCTATGACACATACTCTCTTTGATCTTGGATGGAGCAGCTGGCCATTTCCAGGCTCAGATTACCAACACTGGTCAGTATTTCCCTCACATCTGTAAAATGTTATCAAACACTCTCCCTTTGATAAAAACAATATTTGATTTTACTGACGGTGGAAGCTATTGGTATTATAAGAGGACCAATATTCTATGATATCATTACTGAGAAGTTGTACTGTATATAGGTATGAGGTAAAAGAAAATAGAAAGCTCAGGGCATGAACATCCAAGAAGGTGATAGAACACATCTGAGATCAAGAGAACTGAAGCAATATGGAATACCAGGAGCAATGTGCTACTATGAACAGAACCAAGAAATATGAAGCAGCCAGGGAAAACTATGGAATGGTTTGTGGGGCATGGATGTGGAAAGGAGGCTGTGGTTCTGGTGCATTACACATGAAGGTGAAAGAATGGGGTCTTGTCTTTGTCTGTTCCTGGCACTTCCTAGCTAATGCAGGAAATGGCAGACAAGTGCAAGAGAAAAATCGTATCAAGGCCTTTCATTTCACTAAGCACATATCAGATCAATTTTGAAGTTTGTTATGCCCACTTATAAGCTGATGCAATCCTCCATATTTTTCATTTCCCTTATGGTCGTTACATCATCTACAAACACACTGAAGTAAGAGTCCATACCTTGTAGCAAGTCATTCACATTGACAAGAGGAGTAATGGGCCCAAAAGAAAACCCCTGAAGCATTCTGCTGTGACTTCATCCATTTTGAAAAAGCTCCTGTGACATGTCTTCCTTGTTCCCTTTCACTTAGATAATCTATTCAGTGAAGGACTCTCTCCATTATTCCTACCTGGTGATCCAGCTTCTTAAACAGCCTTACATGCGATATAGTGTTTTATGCTGTCTGGTAGTCCAGATACAAAAAATCCAACCAGCCTTCCCTTTCATCAAATACAGAGCTCACTCACTTGTAGAAATGTAAGAAGAGCATTGCACATGACCTCTCCGTAAAACCATGCTGTCTCTCACTTAGGTAATTTCTCCTCTATGGAAACTAGTCCATTTGCTTTCTGACTGTCTTTTCCAGACTTACAGACCACATCAGTCAGGAAGATGTGTCTAAGGTTCATTGCCTCTTCCCAGTCTCCTTTCTTATAAATAGGTGTGATGTTTGTCTTTTCCAATCCTCTGACACTTTACCTTTATTTAGTGACATCTTCAATGGTATTTCAAGCAGTTAGTCCAATGTATCTGCACATATCTTCAACACATGTTCCCTTCCTCTCATGCATTCCCACTGTAAGGGGCCTACAAGTCTAGTGCCTCTAAAGGGGCTATGAAAAAAAACCAAAACCTAGGAATAAAACTAGTGAAAAAGCAAGAGAGAAAGGGAACAGTAATGTAAGAGATACATCACCACATACAATGAATAAGACAATAATTTCAAAATAATAAATAACCAACTTTGTTCAAATAATATGAATCTATCTACCTATATCTCTGATATCCACTCCCTTTGGGAACTCCCTGAAGTAGGTGGCCATGGGAAAAGAGACTCCATAACTGGTGAACTCCGATGTCACTCTTTAGCTTTTACCCTTAAGAGGCCACTGACAGAGGGCAACTCTCAAATAGTGTTTCCAAAGGCTCCTACCTAATGTTCCTACCAGCTACTTCTACCTTATGCTCCTACCTTCTTTTTCTACTTACTGTTTCTACCGAATGCTTCTATCTACCATTCCATCCTACTACTTCTATCAACTGCTCCTACAATTTCGTCAAAAAGGAAGGGTTAGTGCTTAGTTCTCACCTGAAGGAAATTTAGTTACGAAAAATGAATTGTGTGAGTTAAGTGTTGTCAAGTGTTGTGTCCGATAAGGAGAGATAGTACATTTGCAGGCAGAAAGCCAGCACTCTGTCTATGAGTGAGGTAGAGAGAGAAGATAGCTATCTGGGTCAGAGGAGTGCAACTTGACAACCACTGAAGTGCTGACCTTCCCAATATCCAAGGTAGTGGGAGGGTAATATACCTCATTGGTAAGATACCTCCCAGGTCAGTGGCTGCCTAGCATCTACTACCTACCACTAATTAAGTAACTTGGTGCTACTTCAGTCCATAACACTCTCATCAAATCATACAAGGATATTCATCCATCATGGGTAAGAGAATAAGGCAAATGAAAAACTTCTGGCTGTTCAATTTAAGATCAAAGACAATTTTGTGTTGAATTGTGAGCAATGAACCTGGCAGCATGGGAGATGATGATGGCATTGCTAATGCAAGGTTGCTGGTTGATCAAGGGTTGGTTCAGAACCAAGTGAGCGAGCTGCTACCAATGAGAGGGTGGTTTAGTGATGAGTGAAGGGTAGTCACCTGAAAAGAAGGCAGGGGATTTGAGCACCATAACCTCCAGACATCTTATGGATTCTTTCAAGCTCATAAAGCTCAAGCTCCCTGGTACTATACCCCCTTAATTAATGGCTGCCTAGCAACTACTATCTACCACCATATAATAGAAAATGAGTTAGTGCTTCTTCAGTCCATAACACTTTCATCAAATCATTAGAGGATATTCATCCATCACAGGTAGAAGAAGCATGCAAATAAAAAAATTAAGGCTCCTCCATTCAAGATCAAAGAGAATTCTGTGTTGAATGGTTAGTAAAGAACCTGGCAGCATGACAGATGGTGATGCAATTGCTAATACAAAGGGTAGGTCCAGGACCAAGGGAGCAGGCTGCTATCAATGAGAGGGTGGTTAAGCAAGGAGTAAGAGGAAGTCACCTTAGCAAAAGGCAGGAGATTTGTGTGCCATAACCCCCACACATCCTATGGATTCTCTCAAGCTCATTAGACATTCTGACCCTCGAAAATACAGGTCCCTCTTCATTTGTAGATGAGGGACATCTGAAATGTTACACAGCTTCCCTGATGCCACATCCAGAATTTATGAAGCCGGAGAGAAGAAAATATCAAAAGAATTTCTCACTTCATCTTAACAACAAATAATCTAACATTACTATTTCTGTACAAACCGAATTTTTTTTCTATGTCAGCTGAGATGGCACGGGCAGCTGAGGTCCTAATCAAGACCATCCCTTTAATGCTAGTTACATATATATCATAGCTTGGGCTAGTTACCTATTTCATCAACCAAACCCTAGAGGTGGTGTTTCTAAATAACTTATGTTTCTAAATCTTATCTAGCATTTACTTCAAAGCCATACTATCAATTCTCCATCCTCTAATACTTTACCTACAAAGAAATCAAAGAAATAAAGGACAAAATCATTACCATCCAAGCCTGAACAAATTAAACCTCCACTTCTTATTTTATGCTATTAAAAAAGAAGCAAGTTATGTTAGCAAACACCTTAATACCTTGGTTGCTCCTAACCAATATACAACTTATACTGACAACATCTAAACACCTTGGCTGCCCCTATGGAACATGCCACATAGTCTGAAAACATCTAAAAGCCTTGATTGCCCCTTAGGAATATACCACCAGTCTAAAAATATCTATGTACATGGAATTATGAGAAATAGTGATTTGATGTGTGACAAAAAAAATAGAAAAAAAAAGAAGATATAACCTACTTATAAACTGACCTTTCATCTTTTGGGTGAACTGCCACAGCTGTATCCCCTAGCATAGTTTCAATTCGAGTAGTTGCAACAATTATACGGTCTTCAGAATTTTCTACTTGATATGCAAATGAGATTAGCACTCCAAATTCTACTTTATCCTTATAGCCTGGGACTGGTAATTCTGTACGTCCAGGGAGCTCCTTCTTCTCAACCTGTGAACATGATGTCCAGACATGAAAATTCACAACATCCACATAAAATTCTTTAGCACACACACACATATTCCACAGAGGTATCTTTTTTACAAATTCTCTATAAAGTCAGGCGTTAAACTCTAAACCTCTTTACTCATGACAGTGTTGTTAGAGGTAATCTGTTGGTGATCTTAAATAATGAACACAGTAACAATAACCTAGCCAGACATACCAAATATATACATCAATAAGTTTCTTACAACTGACAATCAATTCTTGATAATCGAGGCTACAATCATTAACTGAAGTATCAACTGCTGAAACATCCCGTAACTGCCAAGAAGTGGCTGTCAGAACCATTCCAGTTAAAAGCCAAGGATGTGAAGGATCAATCAAAAGTCACAATTCCAAGCAAAACTAAGCTACCCCAACCCACCCCACAAGTAAGACACATAAAATCCACTTACTGCCCCTACACATCAGCTCCTGAACACACCTTGTCAAACAAAGGAGTAAAGCTGGAATCTTAATGCAGCTATTAACTGCTAGTGGGCACCTCCAAATCAAAAGAGATGGAGTATTTTGATTATTTGCTATTTTACTATGTATGATGATAAGCACAGACTCATTCTCACTCAAGTTATGTTCTAGTTACTGATGTTTCAAAGGTAGATTTGGCATAAGTGTGTACTAAATGAAGGTTCCTCCATTTCTTTGACCTAATAGTTCACTCCACAATCAATTTACTGCAACATCCTCCTGTTCTTAGAAAACAGAGACTAATACCTAGGAGGGATATACAAGACTATATCTAGGTATGGTATGAGGTGGCTAAGAATAAGAAAACAGTAATAGCACTTCTTATTCTCAACCCATGAGATATGGGATAAATTCAAAAGTTGGAGTTGGATGACTAAGTGTTAGGCACTATGTTAGCTAGAATGGTAACTATGCTGTCAAAAACTTTACATACTGATTCTTCTTACTTGGGAGGTTATTATCATACTTAATCACTGTTTCCCATGTCAGTGAGGTAGTGCCAGGAAACAGATGAAGAACGGCTCATCCAATCATATACATACATATATATATATATATATTCATTTATTTATTTTATTCATTTTGCTTTGTTGCTGTCTCCCGCGTTTGCGGGGTAACGCAAGGAAACAGACGAAAGAAATGGCCCAACCCACTCCCATACACAATGTATATACATACACATCCACACACGCAAATATACATACCTATACATCTCAATGTACACGTATATATACACACACAGACACATACATATATACCCATGCACACAATTCACACTGTCTGCCTTTATTCATTCCCATCGCCACCTCGCCACACACGGAATACCATCCCCCTCCCCCCTCATGTGTGTGAGGTAGCACTAGGAAAAGACAACAAAGGCCCCATTCGTTCACACTCAGTCTCTAGCTGTCATGCAATAATGCCCGAAACCACAGCTCCCTTTCCACATCCGGGCCCCACACAACTTTCCATGGTTTACCCCAGACGCTTCACATGCCCTGATTCAATCCACTGATAGCACGTCGAACCCAGTATACCACATCGATCCAATTCACTCTATTCCTTGCCCTCCTTTCACCCTCCTGCATGTTCAGGCCCCAATCACTCAAAATCTTTTTCACTTCATCTTTCCACCTCCAATTTGGTCTCCCACTTCTCCTCGTTCCCTCCACCTCCGACACATATATCCTCTAGGTCAATCTTTCCTCACTCATTCTCTCCATGTGCCCAAACCATTTCAAAACACCCTCTTCTGCTCTCTCAACCACACTCTTTTTATTACCACACATCTCTCTTACCCTTACATTACTTACTCGATCAAACCACCTCACACCACACATTGTCCTCAAACATCTCATTTCCAGCACATCCACCCTCCTGCGCACAACTCTATCCATAGCCCACGCCTCGCAACCATTCAACATTGTTGGAACCACTATTCCTTCAAACATATCCATTTTTGCTTTCCGAGATAATGTTTATTTATTTATTTATTTTGCTTTGTCGCTGTCTCCCACGTTTGCGAGGTAACGCAAGGAAACAGACGAAAGAAATGGCGCAACCCACCCCCGTACACATGTATATACATACACGTCCACACATGCAAATATACATACCTATACATCTCAATGTACACATATATATACACAAACAGACATATACATATATACACATGTACATAATTCATACTGTCTGCCCTTATTTATTCCCATCGCCACCTCACCACACAAGTAATAACATCCCCCTCCCCCCTCATGTGTGCGAGGTAGCGCTAGGAAAAGACAACAAAGGCCCCATTCGTTCACACTCAGTCTCTAGCTGTCATGTAATAATGCCCGAAACCACAGCTCCCTTTCCACATCCAGGCCCCACACAACTTTCCATGGTTTACCCCAGACACTTCACATGCCCTGATTCAATCCATTGACAGCACGTCGACCCTGGTATACCACATCGATCCAATTCACTCTATTCCTTGCCCGCCTTTCACCCTCCTGCATGTTCAGGCCCCAATCACTCAAAATCTTTTTCACTCCATCTTTCCACCTCCAATTTGGTCTCCCACTTCTCCTCGTTCCCTCCACCTCTGACACTTATATCCTCTTGGTCAATCTTTCCTCACTCATTCTCTCCATGTGACCAAACCATTTCAATACACCCTCTTCTGCTCACTCAACCATGCTCTTTTTATCTACACACATCTCTCTTACCCTTACATTACTTACTCAATCAAACCACCTCACACCACATACTGTCCTCAAACATCTCATTTCCAGCACATCCACCCTCCTGTGCACAACTCTATCCATAGCCCACGCCTCACAACCATACAACATTGTTGGAACCACTATTCCTTCAAACATACCCATTTCTGCTTTCCAAAATAATGTTTATTTATTTATTTATTTTGCTTTGTCGCTGTCTCCCACGTTTGCGAGGTAATGCAAGGAAACAGATGAAAGAAATGGCGCAACCCACCCCCGTACACATGTATATACATACACGTCCACACACGCAAATATACATACCTATACATCTCAATGTACACATATATATACACAAACAGACATATACATATATACACATGTACATAATTCATACTGTCTGCCCTTATTTATTCCCATCGCCACCTCACCACACAAGTAATAACATCCCCCTCCCCCCTCATGTGTGCGAGGTAGCACTAGAAAAAGACAACAAAGGCCCCATTCGTTCACACTCAGTCTCTAGCTGTCATGTAATAATGCCCGAAACCACAGCTCCCTTTCCACATCCAGGCCCCACACAACTTTCCATGGTTTACCCCAGACACTTCACATGCCCTGATTCAATCCACTGACAGCACGTCGACCCCAGTATACCACATCGATCCAATTCACTCTATTCCTTGCCCGCCTTTCACCCTCCTGCATGTTCAGGCCCCGATCACTCAAAATCTTTTTCACTCCATCTTTCCACCTTCAATTTGGTCTCCCACTTCTCCTCGTTCCCTCCACCTCTGACACATATATCCTCTTGGTCAATCTTTCCCCACTCATTCTCTCCATGTGCCCAAACCATTTCAAAACACCCTCTTCTGCTCTCTCAACCACGCTCTTTTTATTTACACACATCTCTCTTACCCTTACATTACTTACTCGATCAAACCACCTCACACCACATACTGTCCTCAAACATCTCATTTCCAGCACATCCACCCTCCTGTGCACAACTCTATCCATAGCCCACACCTCGCAACCATACAACATTGTTGGAACCACTATTCCTTCAAACATACCCATTTTTGCTTTCCGAGATAATGTTCTCGACTTCCAAACATTCTTCAAGGCTCCCAGGACTTTCGCCCACTCTCCCACCATATGATTCACTTGCGCTTCCATGGTTCCATCCGCTGCCAGATCCACTCCCAGATATCTAAAACACTTTACTTCCTCCAGTTTTTCTCCATTCAAACTTACCTCCCAATTGACTTGACCCTCAACCCTACTGTACCTAATAACCTTGCTCTTATTCACATTTACTCTTAACTTTCTTCTTTCACACACTTTACCAAACTCATTCACCAGCTTCTGCAGTTTCTCACATGAATCAGCCACCAGCACTGTATCATCAGCGAACAACAACTGACTCACTTCCCAAGCTCTCTCATCCCCAACAGACTGCATACTTGCCCCTCTTTCCAAAACTCTTGCATTCACCTCCCTAACAACCCCATCCATAAACAAATTAAACAACCATGGAGACATCACACACCCCTGCCGCAAACCTACATTCACTGAGAACCAATCACTTTCCTCTCTTCCTACACGTACACATGCCTTACATCCTCGATAAAAACTTTTCACTGCTTCTAACAACTTGCCTCCCACACCATATACTCTTAGTACCCTCTTAGTATCCTCTTTGTCAATCTTTTCTCACTCATTCTCTCCATGTGACCAAACCATTTCAATACACCCTCTTCTGCTCTCTCAACCACACTCTTTTTATTACCACACATCTCTCTTACCCTTTCATTACTTACTCGATCAAACCCCTTCACACCATATATTGTCCTCAAACATCTCATTTCCTACACATCCACTCTCCTCCGCACAACCCTATCTATAGCCCACACCTCGCAACCATATAACATTGTTGGAACCACTATTCCTTCAAACATACCCATTTTTGCTTTAAGAAATAATGTTCTCGCCTTCCACACATTCTTAAATGCTCCAAGAACTTTCACACCCTCCCCCACCCTATGATTCACTTCCGCTTTCATGGTTCCATCCACTGCCAAATCCACTCCCAGATGCCTAAAACACTTCACTTCCTTCAGTTTTTCTCCATTCAAACTTACCTCCCAATTGACTTGTCCCTCAACCCTACTGTACCTAATAACCTTGTTCTTGTTCACATTTACTCTCAACTTTCTTCTTTCACACACTTTACCAAACTCAGTCACCAGCTTCTGCAGTTTCTCACAAGAAGCAACCACCAGTGCTGTATCATCAGCGAACAACAACTGACTCACTTCCCAAG
Source organism: Panulirus ornatus (assembly GCF_036320965.1). Lineage (NCBI taxonomy): Eukaryota > Metazoa > Arthropoda > Malacostraca > Decapoda > Palinuridae > Panulirus > Panulirus ornatus. The sequence goes on along the minus strand of NC_092275.1, from coordinate 12,902,085 downwards.
TCCTCTCATCCACAACAGACTGCATACTTGCCCCTCTTTCCAAAACTCTTGCATTCACCTCCCTAAAACACCATCCATAAACAGATTAAACAACCATGGAGACATCATGCAACCCTGCCACAAACTGACATTCATTGAGAACCAATCACTTTTCTTTCTTCCTACTTGTACACATGCCTTACATCCTCGATAAAAACTTTTCACTACTTCTAGCAACTTGCCTCCCACACCATATACTCTTAATACCTTCCACAGAGCATCCCTACCAACTCTTATCATATGCCTTCTCCAGATCCATAAATGCTACATACAAACCCATTTATTTTTCTAAGTATTTCTCACATACATTCTTCAAAGCAAACACCTGATCCACACATCCTCAACCACTTCTGAAACCACACTGCTCTTCCTCAATCTGATGCTCTGTACATGCCTTCATCCTCTCAATCAATACCCTCCCATATAATTTCCCAGGAATACTCAACAAACTTATACCTCTGTAATTTGAACACTCACCTTTCTCCCCTTTGCCTCTGTACAATGGCACCATGCGGGCATTCCGCCAATCATCAGGCACTTCACCATGAGCCATACATACAATGAATATCCTCACCGACCAGTCAACACAGTCAACCCCCTTTTCAATAAATTCCACTGCAATACCATCCAAACCCGCCGCCTTGCCGGCTTTCATCTTCCACAAAACTTTCACTACCTCTTCTCTGTTTACCAATATACTTATCCATAGATGATGCCTCCATCCATTCCCGTTGCCACCCCACCACACACAAAATAGCATCCCCCCCACCCTCACCCAGCGAAGCAGCACCAGGAACTGACAAAAAAGGCCACATTTGTTCACACTCAGTCTCTAGTTGTCATGTGCAATGCACCAAAACCACAGATCCCTTTCCACATCCAGGCTCCACAAACTTTTCCATGGTTTACCCCAGACGCTTCACATGCCCTGGTTCAGTCCATTGACAGTATGTCGACCCTAATACATCACATCATTCCAATTCACTCTATTCCTCGCACACCTCTCACCTTCCTGTATGTTCAGGCCCCAATTGCTCAAAGTCTTCTTCACTTCATCCTTCCACCTCCAATTTGGTCTCCCACTTCTCCTTGTTCCCTCCACCTCTGAAAAACATATTCTCTTTGTCAATCTTTCCTCACTCATTCTCTCCATATGTCCATGCCATTTCAACACAATGTCCTCTGATCTCTCAACGACTCTTTTTATTTCCACACATCTCTCTTACCCTTTCATTACTTACTTGATCAAACCACCTCACACCACCTATCGTCCTCAAACATTTCATTTCCAACACATCCACCCTCCTTCGTACAACCACATCTATAGCCCATGCCTCGCAACCATATAACATTGTTGGAAGTACTATTCCTTCAAACATACCCATTTTGGGAGGTTACTACCATATTATCCTAAAAATGCCTAAAACAACAATTTCTACATGCTTGAAATATGAGGATGTCAGAAGTGTTGAAGAGCCAACAAATAGCTGCATCACTTCATCACGTTCTACTTGTGAATATTTTAGGGGATGGTAGTCCTGTTCTTATCACATGTAATAAGTTACTCAGCCAGAACATAACTCCTTATCTGAGCTTCTATGTATTCCTTATTAGGAATTATCTCAACTTGCGCTTCTCAGCACATTCACATCCAAGTCTTTCCTTAGCATGCTTGTCAATTAAAACAATCCAATATATTTCCTACTTTCCACCTTTCCTTTTCACCCACATATACTTATTAATATCCATTTCAAACAAGGTATCCTATTCAACAGTCTTTTTTGGCACACAACCCTATGAGCTGTTCATCAATTTCATTCAAAACACTGGATAATCCATTCTCTCAAACTATACCTTTAACTGCTACTTGGGGTACAAAACCGAGTTCACAGTAACCTATATTCTCATCAACTTCTTTTCACTGTTAAGCAGAATCTTGACTGAAGATCTATAAAAGAAGTGATAGCAAGATACCTCAATATCTGAGATGGCGGACTTGAGAGTGCAGGACCAATTGACGAGTCGATTAGACCTGTAAATAGTCCCATCCTCATGCATTCTTACAAATGCCTCCTTCACAGCTTCCTGAGGTCCAGAATCCATTGTAAAAGAAACACGATCCCAATCGAGTGAAGATCCCATTTTTTCCAGCTGGTGGTAGATACGATCACCCTTCCTGGAAAATGAAAACAATATATTCTGAAAAATGACAAACTCCTGCTTTAAGTGAACAATATATGAATCACAGAAATACAAGCCTATAGCCTGACCAAATCAGAGAAGTCACACTTAACCTAATAATAACAAACAATTCTCCCTTAAACATTTTCTATCCATTCAAACACTTCACCTTCACTCTTTACATGCCTCCCCAAACTCACATACACTTTAGTTTTCTGAAATTTAAATATATCATTGTCCTTCTTATCACCTTCATTGCAATAAATATCTCTCTCCCTCAAACCTATTCTATACCCTTTTAACTATTAATCCTACTGTTACAGTACCAAACCCATACCCCTTAATCATCAACCCAATTTGGCTATTCCCAGTGCTCTCTCTCAAAGGAATACAAAGAAATACAAAGTAATTTAAACATCGACTGACAACTGGGTCCTTTTGAAGCTGTTTGTAATAGTGGAAGATATCAAAGACTCAAACTCAGTTTGGTAAAAGTTAGTTGATAGAGGATAACCTGCAAATTGTCAGAGACTAAGGAGGTGCAAATAATCAAATCGAGGACTTGAAGCAAAGTATTTATCAAGTCTGTTCTTAAGTACATCTACAGTATTGCTTTCAACCAGTCTAATTGGCAAAACATTCTATATGTTAACAATCATGTAGAAAAAAGTACTTCACCTCATTCAAGGTAAAATGTTTGCCCATGAGTTTATATCCATTATATCTATTCCTTATACATAATCACTGTTTCCCATGTCAGAAAAGTAGCACCACGAAATAGATGAAGAATGGCCCGTCCACTCATACACACACATATATACATAAATGCCCACATATGCACATACATATACATATCACATTTTATTCATTATACTTTGTTGCTGTCTCCACATCAGCGAGGCAGTGCACGGAAACAGACAAAAGAATGGCTCAACCCACCCACATACACATGTATAAACATACACGTCCACACACACACATATACATACCTATACATCTCAACGTATACATATAAATACACACACAGACGTATACATATATGCACACGTAACATAATTCATACTGTCTGCCTTTATTCATTCCCGTCCCCACCCCGCTACACATGAAATGACAACCCCCTCCCCCCTCATGTGCGCGAGGTAGCACTTGGAAAAGACAACAAAGGCCACATTCGTTCACACAGTCTCTAGCTGTCATGTATAATGCACCAAAACCACAGCTCCCTTTCCACATCCAGGCCCCACACAACTTTCCATGGTTTACCCCAGATGCTTCACATGCCCTGGTTCAATCCAATGACAGCATCTCAACCCCGGTATACCACATCGTTCCAATTCACTCTATTCCTTGCATGCCTTTCACCCTCCTGCATGTTCAGGCCCCGATCACTCAAAATCTTTTTCACTCCATCTTTCCACCTCCAATTTGGTCTCCCACTTCTCCTCGTTCCCTCCACCTCTGACACATATATCCTCTTGGTCAATCTTTCCTCACTCATTCTCTCCACGTGACCAAACCATTTCAAAAAACCCTCTTCTGCTCTCTCAACCACACTCTTTTTATTACCACACATCTCTCTTACCCTATTATCACTTACTTGATCAAACCACCTCACACCACATATTGTCCTCAAACATCTCATTTCCAGCACATCCACCCTCCTCCGCACAACTCTATCTATAGCCCATGCCTTGCAACCATATAACATTGTTGGAACCACTAATCCTTCAAACATACCTATATTTGCTTTCCAAGATAACGTTCTCGACTTCCACACATTTTTCAACGCTCCCAGAACTTTCGCCCCCTCCCCCACCCTGATTCACTTCTGCTTCCATGGTTCCATCCACTGCCAAATCTAACTCCTAGATATCTAAAACACCTCACTTCCTCCAGTTTTTCTCCATTCAACTTACATCCCAACTGACTTGTCCCTCAACTGTACTGTATCTAATAACCTTGCTCTTATTCACATTTACTCTCAGCTTTTTTCTTTCACACACTTTACCAAACTCAGTCACCAGCTTCTGCAGTTTCCCACAGGAATCAGCCAGCAGTGCTGTATCATCAGTGAACAACAACTGACTCACTTCCCAAGCTCTCTCATCCACAACAGACTGCATACTTGCCCCTCTTTGCATTCACATCTCTAACAACCCCATCCATAAACAAATTAAACAACCATGGAGACATCATGCACCCCTGCCACAAACCAATATTCACTGAGAACCAATCACTTTTCTCTCTTCCTACTCGTACACATGCCTTGCATCCTCGATAAAAACTTTTCACTGCTTCTAACAATTTGCCTCCCACACCATATATTCTTTATACTTTCCACAGAGCATCTCTATCAACTCTTATCATATGCCTTCTCCAGATCCATAAATACTACATACAAATCCATTTGTTTTTCTAAGTATTTCTCACATACATTCTTCATACCAAACACCTGATCCACACATCCTCTACCACTTCTGAAATCACACTGCTCTTCCCCAATCTGATGCTCTGTACATGCCTTCACCCTCTCAATCAATACCCTCCCATATAACTTCCCAGGAATACTCAACAAACTTATACCTCTGTAATTTGAGCACTCACTTTTATCCCGTTTGCCTTTGTACAATGGCACTATGCAAGCATTCCGCCACTCCTCCAGTCAACAATACAGTCATCCCCTTTTTTAATAAATTCCACTGCAATACCATCCAACGTATACATATATATATATATACATACACATACACAGACATTAGATACATAAACATGTGCATATTCATACATGCTTGCCTTCATCCGCTCCTGTCACTACCTGGCCCCAAAAAGAAACAGCATCGCTACCCTTGTTTCAGCGAGGCAGCACCAGGAAAACAGGCATAAAGACCACATTCATTCACAGTCTCTACCTGTCATGTGTAATGCACCAAAACCACTGCTCCCTATCCACACCAGGCCTCACAGACCTTTCCATGGTGTATCCTACGCACATCACATGTCCTGGTTTAGTCCATTGACAGCACATCAACCTCAATACACCACATCATTCCAGTTAACTCTATTCCTTACATGCCTATCACCCCCTTGTATGTTCAGGCCCCAATCGCTCAAAATCTTTTTCATTCCATCCTTCAACCTCCAATTTGGTCTCCCACTTCTTGTTCCCTCTACCTCTGACACATATATCCTCTTTGTCCCTCACTCGTTTTCTCCATACATCCAGTCATTTCAAATTACCCTCTTCTGCTCTCTCAACCATATCCTTTTCATTTCCACACATCTCTCTTTCCCTTACATTACTTAATCAAACCACCTCATACCACATATTGTCCTCAAACATTTCACTTCCAACACATCCACCCTCCTCTGTACAACCCTATCTATGGCCCATGCCTCACAACCATATAACATTGGTGAAACTACTATTCCTTCAAACATACTAATTTTTGCTCTCCAAGATAACGTTCTCGCCTTCCACACATTCTTCATCTCTCCCAGAACCTTCGCCCCCTACCCCACCCTGTGACTCCCTTCTGCTTCCATGGTTCCTTCCGCTGCTAAGTCCACTCCCACATATCTAAAAACACTTCACTTCCTCTAATTTTCTCCATTCAAACTTACATCCCAGTTAACTTGTCCCTCAACCCTACTGAACCTTATGACCTTAATCTTATTCACATTTACTCTCAACTTTCTCCTTTCACACACTTTTCCAAACTCAGTCATCAACCTCTGCAGTTTCTCACATGAATCAGCCACTAGAGCTGTATCATCAGCAGACAACAATTGACACTTCTCAGGCCTCTCATCCACAACAGACTGCATACTTGCCCCTCTCTCCAAAACTCTTTGCATTTACCTCCCTAACCACCCCATCCATAAACGAATTAAATAACCATGGGGACATTACACACCCCTGCTACAGACCAACATTCACTGGGAACCAATCACTCTTCTCTCTTCCTACTCGTACACATGCCTTACATCCTTGGTAAAAACTTTTCACTGCTTCTAACTACTTACCTCCCACACCATATACTCTTAAAACCTTCCACAAAGCATTTCTATCAACCCTGTCATATGACTTCTCCAGATCAATAAATGCTACATACAAATCCATCTGTTTTTCTAAGTATTTCTCACGAACGCTCTTCAAAGCAAACACCTGATTCACACATTCTCTACCACTTCTGAAACCACACTGCTCTTCCCCAGTCTGATGCTGTGTACATACCTTCGCCCTCTCAATCAATACCCTCTCATACAATTTCCCAGGAATACTCAACAAACTTATGCCTCTGTAATTTGAACACTCACCTTTATCCCCTTTGCCTTTGTACAATGTCAATATGCATGCATTCCACCAATCCTCAGGCACTTCACCATGGTCCATACCTACATTGAGTATCCTTACCAACCACTCAACAACACATTCACCCCCCCTTTTTTTTTATAAATTCCACGGCAATACCATCCAAACCCGCCGCCTTGCCAGATTTCATCTTCCACAAAGCTTTCACTACCCCTTCTCTCTTTACCAAATCATTCTCCATAACCCTTTCACTTTGTACAACACCCAGACCAACACATCCCATATCTGCCACTCTATCGTCAAACACATTCAACAAACCTTCAAAATACTCACTCCATCTCCTTCTCACTCCATCACTATCTGTCATCACTTCCCCACTTGCTCCCTTCACCGATGTTCCCATTTGTTCTTGTCTTACGCACACTGTTTATTTCCTTCCAAAACATCTTTTTATTCTCCCTAAAATTTAATGATACTCCCCATTAATATGAGTAAAATCGGGTAAAGCAAGTATTAAGTAAAGTGATAAATCACGACTATCAAAGACTTTGACAATTTTGAATACTTGTATCCTTTCCCTCTTAAACCCTCTCTTTTCTAAGCTAAACAGATTCAAGTCATTTAATCTACTCTTATAGGATTAGTTTCTCATTCCAGGAATCATCTTTGCAGCTCGACACCATAATCTCCATTTTGTATTTCTTTTTTAGGTACGATGACCAAAGCTGAACATAATATTTAAGAAGTGGACAAACCAATGAATCCAACAATTATGTTCACTCTTTTCACTGCTTTGTGCTCTGCTTTACTTGGTTTATGATCACAAGAAATATAATGCTCACGTCTTTTTCCTCATTTACCTTTTGTAATTCAGGAAATTCATACTTTGCACTTATCGATATCAAAATTTACTTACCATCTATGAGCCCAGTCCATCAGTGTGTCTATGTCAGTTTAAAAGCTGTAGACGTTCAAGTTCATTTGCTGGTCTATTTCCCAGCTTTGTATCTTCTGCAAATTTTGATAGCTTGTAATGAAGCCCATTTTCAATATCTTTAAAATGTATAAGAGAACTGTTCTCAAGACTGAACCTTGTGGCACTCCACTTATTATGTCTAACCAGTCTGAGGCTTGACCATTAATCACAACTATTTTTTTTACAGCCAGTCAACCAATTTTCTATCCACTCAGGCACAACCCCATCAATGCCATATGACAGTTTTTGTCAGTAACTTCTGATGTGGAACCTCATTGAAAGCATCTTCAAAATATAGAAATATAATATCAACTGCTTTAATTTCATCATACTTATTGATTATATAATAAAAGAAATCTAGCTGGTATGTTGGATATAACCAATTTCGTTGAAAACCATCATAGGAATCACATATCAAGTGGTGGTACTCTAAATGGTCCACAATTCTATTTTGAATGATGGTTTCCTTAAGTTTTCCAACTACAGATGTAAACTTATTAGGATGATAATTCCCTGGGAGTGACTCATTACCCTTCTTGAATATTGGTGTCACATTAGCAAACTTCTATCAGTAACTGTTTCAAAGAATGTGACTTTTTGAAAAGGGTAGTCAAGGGCTTAACTATCTCATCTTTTGCCTGTTTCATTGTTATCAGATAAAATCCATCCTGGCCTGATGTTATATCTCTCTTTGTCCTGTTTATTTCTGAAAGTATGTCTTTGGCTTTTTTGTCAATTTGTTGAAAAAACATTCACCTCTCTTAAAAATGAAACTGGATACAAGATATGGGTTGTGTCTGTGATTGTAAATATGAAAGAAAAAAGTCATTTACTCTTTTAGCCATGGCTTCACTGTCTTGAACCACGTCACCACTTTCCATAATTAATGGAGCTATCAAATAGGTGATGACTCTTTTGCTTCTAACATAACCATAAAACTCCTTAGGGTTTCTTTTGATATTTTCAGCAATATACACTTCATTCTGCCAATTACTTTGTCATAAAACTCCTTTACTTCCCTATGCAAATTCATATAGCTTCTATCTTAATGGTTATTGGATTCTCCGAGTTTCTTATGAGCTACTTTCTTAGACAAAAGGCACTTATTTCATCATTCCACTACCTTGGCTTCATTTCAGGAATATACCATCTAATATGTATTTCCACATATGTTCCCTTTACTGGTTTTATGGTTTAACTGAAGCTTTTCCAAGCTATATTCACATCATTTTCATTTACCATTTCATCCCATGTTTGCCTGTCCAGAGCGATGGGCAGATCATTAAAATCTCCATATCACTTATGTTCTTTTCTCATGTTAGTCACAAGCAAGCACTCAGACCTACTTTGCATATCCTTAATTTGCACACAGACCTATCTTCTCTACCTCATTACCTCCTTGCAAAATAACGGGTGAAAAACTTTACGGATAACCTTACTCATTCTTCCATTGCCAAACACGTTTGATGAATTCCTCACGCCCTAAATCATGGCGGGTTTTTCCTTCTTCACGTTTCAACTTTTTTTCTACTGCAACCTGTGTTGCAATACCAGCATGATCACATCCAGGTACCCACAATGTTGTGCGACTCTTCATTCTGTGCCTGTAAAGAACAACCATTTCTAACTTTATTTACACTTCTACAACAATCTCTTTTCACATTCAATCAAATCAAATTTGTTAGCAGACAGAGTAAATTCTTATCTTTCTAACTGATACACACCACCTACCTATGTGAACTTGTTTTCACATCTTGTTATCTTTACAAAATATGCACTTACAAACATACTTACCCTTCTAAAACATTACAAAACCTAATAGCATAATCAAAATGTTCTCTATATAGCACTTCCCACTTCCAAAGAAAGTAGACCTAAAAAAATCTCACCCTCAGTGTTTCATGAATGGAATTACAGGTTTGCAGCACATCACAGATAACAATCTATGGCAAATCCTAAACAGCTCCAGATCTTAGAGAGTTTATGAAATCAATATCATTCTAATGCCATCAAACAAATTATTGCAGACTTATGCATTAACCCTTAAATAGCACAAATAATCATATCATTATTTGCATAGCAGGAGAAGGGAATAATCATATATGAACTAAATGATGTTGGGAGCATGTCTAAGTGGGAAGAGTGTGGGACAATTGACTGTTTTTATACAATGGAAATATACATGCATTTCTCCAATCCTCAGGGACCTCACCATGATCCATACTTACAGTGAAAATCCTTACTAACTAATCAACTACACAGTCACACAATTTCTTAATAAATTCAACTGCAGGAGTGAATGATGTTACCATACACAAATTAAACAACCTGGTGTTACCTCACTGATGCAAGGGGTGGGAATGCTGTTTCCTGTGGGGCAGGGTGGCGCCAGGAATGGATCACTGTGAGCAAGTATGAACATGTATGTGAGAAATACTTACAAAAGTAGATGGATTTGTATGTAGCATTCATGGATATGGAGAAGGCATATGATAGGGCTGATGGAGATGCTTTGTGGAAGGTTTTAAGAGTATATATGGTGTGGGAGTTAAGTTGCAAGAAGCAGTGAAAAGTTTTTACCAAGGATGTAAGGCATGTGTACGAGTAGGAAGAGAGGAAAGTAACTGGTTCCCAGTGAATGTTGGTTTGCGGCAGGGGTGCATGTCTCCATGGTTCATTCATGGATATGGAGAAGGCATATGATAGGGCTGATGGAGATGCTTTGTGGAAGGTTTTAAGAGTATATGGTGTGGGAGTTAAGTTGCAAGAAGCAGTGAAAAGTTTTTACCAAGGATGTAAGGCATGTGTACGAGTAGGAAGAGAGGAAAGTAACTGGTTCCCAGTGAATGTTGGTTTGCAGCAGGGGTGCATGTCTCCATGGTTGCTTAAGGTTCTGGGAGCATTGAAGAATGTATGCAAGGCAAGAACGTTATCTCGAAGCAAAAATGGGTATGTTTGAAGGAATAGTGATTCCAACAATGATATATGGTTGCGAGGCATGGGCTATAGATAGGGTTGTGCAGAGGAGGGTGGATGTGTTGGATATGAAATGTTCGCATACGATATGTGATCGAGTAAGTAATGAAAGGGTAAGAGAGACATATGGTAACAAAAAGAGTGTGGTTGAGAAAGCAGAAGAGGGTGTATTAAAATGGTAAGGTTAGATGGAAAGAATGAGTGAGGAAAGATTGACAAAGAGGATATATTGTCAGAGGTGAAGTGAATGAGAAGTGAAAAGGATTTTGAGCTAACAGGGCCTGAACATACAGGAGGGTGAAATGCGAGCAAGGAATAGAGTGAATTGGAATGATGTGGTACACCAGGATTGATGTGCTGTCAGTGGATTGAACCAAGGCATGTGAAGCATCTGGGGTAAACCATGGAAAGTTTTGTGGGGTCTGGATGTGGAAAGGGAGCTGTGGTTTCAGTGCATTACACATGATAGCTAGAGACTGAGTGTGAATGAATATGGCCTTTATTGTCTTTTCCTAGCGCTACCTTGCGCACGTGCAGGGGGATGGGGTTGCCATTTCATGTGTGGTGGGGTGGCGACGGGAATGGCTGAGAGCAGCAAGTATGAATATGTACATGTGTATATGTGTATCTGTCTGTGTATGTATATGTATGTATACACTGAAATGTATAGGTATGTATATGTGCGTGTGTGGGTGTGTATGTGGGAGGGTTGGGCCATTCTTTCATCTGTTTCCTTGCACTACCTCGCTAAAGCGGGAGACAGCGACAAAGTATAATAAATACATATCAATTTATTCATTTATTTATTATACTTTGTCGCTGTCTCCTGCATTAATGAGGTATATCCTCTTTGTCAATCTTTCCTTACTCATTCCCTCCATGTGACCAAACCATTTCAATACACCCTCTTTTGCTCTCTCAACCACACTCTTCTTATTACCACACATCTCTCTTACCCATTCATTACTTACTCGATCAAAGCGAAACCACAGCTCCCTTTCCACATCCAGGCCCCACAGACCTTTCCACAGTTTATCCCAGATGCTTCACATGCCCTGGTTGAATCCATTGACGGCACAGTGACCCCGGTATACCGCATCGTTCCAATTCACTGTATTCCTTGTGTGTGTGTGTGTGTGTGTGTGTGTGTGTACATAAGGAGAAGTACCTTTCTTTGTTTCCTGGCACTGCCTCACTTATGTGGGAAGCAGCAATCAAGCACTAAAAAAATCAAAATGCCCATTCTGAGAGCCTTACAACCTTAACCATACTTATGCAAAAAGCCCAATATAATTTCAGCCTTAAAAATAACCAATTTGTTTTCATTTGCATTCATAAATATAATCAGAACTGAATTATAAAATCCATAAGGATCTCAAAGAAATATTTGAAATATTTCTACTGCTAGTACATACCAGCGACAAATAGCATCCTCAACAGAATTTGTAAGAGCATGGCCAAGATGTAAGCTTCCAGTGACATTTGGCGGAGGAATTACCATGACGAACTTCCCATTTGGATTAGGTTCATCAAGATTATTCTGGAAAAATTAAAAAAAAAAAAGGCAAGTCTGTTGGTAAATGATGACATGGGTATCTGAATTTCTAAATGATCCTATCTTCTGTATCCATATGCTATTTTCCACTGCATGTTCGGAGTTCACCAATCTCAACTCTTGCACAAAAGCAAACATTCCTCCTGGGCAACGTCCTCCATGAAATATATTTACTCAGCAAAGTAGGTCAACAAGAATTTAAAAACATATGAACTGAAATCACTGAAAGCTTGTAGCACTATCAAGCTGAGACGAAAATCAAAAAATATAGTACAAATGCAGCAAAGTGATAATGAGATCCCCATGCTCAGCATCTACATGATAAGGTCTTACATGGTGGGTAAATTACCAATGGCCTCCTCTAGAAGCAAATTATTTCACAAAAACAGGTATGTTTAATGTGCATCAAAACTACAATAATTTTCATTTCAAGAGGTATTGAATTATCAAAACTTGCCATGAAGGCCACTAGGAAGGAAGTGACCCTCAGTAAAATCTTACTACTCACCAGCTAGATATCTCAAGAGGATCCCATCAGAATATCACAGGAACAGGTAGAAAAACAAAGTAAAACTGATGTATGGATCTGGTTTATGCCGTAGTTTGAAGGGGAAACTGTCTTTTAAGATAAGACAAATAAAAGAATACTGTGCAAAATATAGAATCTGAAATTCAAAATTAATAGACTGGTAAATATTAAGAAACTGGAAAAAATTAATTATTCTGAAAAAAAAATCTACAAGAGATTAAACAATTTTGGATGGAGGCAGATGCAGATGGAGGAGTTGTGTAAAACAAGTTTTTTCTTTATTCTTATTATTATACTCTGTCGCTGTCTCCCATGTTAGCAAGGTTGTGCAAGGAAACAGATGAAAGAATGGCCCAACCCAACCACATACACACGTATATACATACATGTCAACACATGCACATATACATACCTATACATTTAAACATATACATACATACACAGACATATACATATATACACATGTACATAATTCATACTTGCTGCCTTTATTCATTCCCGTCGCCACCCCACCACACATGAAATGACAACCCCCTCCTCACGCATGTGCACGAGGTAATGCTAGGAAAAGACAACAAAGGCCACATTCATTCACACTCACTCTCTAGCTGTCATGTATAATGCACCGAAAAAACAGCTCCCTTTCCACATCCGGGCCCCACAAAACTTTCCATGGTTTACCCCAGATGCTTCACATGCCCTGGTTCAATCCAGTGACAGCACGTCGCCCCGGTATACCACATCATTCCAATTCACTCTATTCCTTGCACGACTTTCACCCTCCTGCATGTTCAGGCCCCAATCACTCAAAATCTTTTTCACTCCATCTTTCTACCTCCAATTTGGTCTCCCACTTCTCACTCCCTCCACCTCTGACAAATATATCCTTTTTGTCAATCTTTCCTCACTCATTAACTCCATGTGACCAAACCATTTCAAAACACCCTATTCTGCTCTCTCAACCGCACTCTTTTTATTACCACACATCTCTCTTACCCTTTCATTACTTACTTGATCAAACCACCTCACACCACATATTGTCCTCAAACATCTCATTTCCAACACATCTACCCTCCTCCACACAACAACTTATCTATAGCCCATGCCTCATAACCATATAACATTGTTGGAACCACTACTCCTTCAAACATACCCATTTTTGCTTTCCAAGATAATGTTCTCGACTTCCACACATTTTTCAACACTCCCAGAACTTTCGCCTACTCCCCCACCCTGTGACTCACTTCTGCTTCCATGGTTCCACCCGCTGCCAAATCCACTCCCAGATATCTAAAACACTTCACTTCCTCCGGTTTTACTCCATTCAAACTTACCTCCCAATTGACTTGTCCCTCAACCCTACTGTACCTAATAATCTTGCTCTTATTCACATTTACTCTCAGCTTTCTTTCATACAATTTGCCAAACTCGGTCACCAGCTTCTGCAGTTTCTCACCCGAATCAGCCACCAGCACTGTATCAACAGCGAACAACAACTGACTCACTTCCCAAGCTCTCTCATCCACAACAGACTGCATACTTAGCCCTCTCTCCAACCCCATCCATAAACAAATTTAACAACCATGGAGACATCACGCACCCCTGCCGCAAACTGACATTCAATGAGAACAAATCACTTTCCCCTCTTCCCACTCGTACACATGCTTTACATCCTTGATAAAAACTTTTCACTGTTCCTAGCAACTTGCCTCCCACACAAGAAGGTACCTATATCAAATAGAGTTGGGGAGTTATTTCTGACATAAGATGAAGGACATATGTGAGAAGTGCAGTGGTATTTTGAAAAACCAACTGAAGGAATTGAATCAGATGTGGGTGATGGTACTGTAAGACAAGAGGTTCAAAGAATGCAAAACAGGTACTAGGGAGAAGATATTACTATGAGGAAAGAGGGCCAATTATCCACTTATAGTACTGAAAAGTAGGCGGAGGTGAATGGATAGAAGTGAAATGTTGGAGTGGGATGATGAAACTGTAACTGAAATGACATGAAAAATATGTATGGTAGAATGAAAATGTGGAATATGTATCCAACAACTGGATGGTGGACATGAAAATTCCACTGTAAAATGGAATGGGAGCAAAAAAAGGTTAACAACCATATACGAATGTCTTCTTAGCTTAAACATTTTCCATTTTCTGTAAATGTATTGTTTCTTGGTTTCAAGAATCAGAACTGCGTAAATGAAAACAATATTGCACAAATATCACGTGATTCTTACAGAATTAGCTGTCATGTTTAATTCTGCGTGCTTTCATTTTTTCATAATTGATCACAGTTTCTTATGTCAGTGACATAGTGCTATGAATAGACAAAGGAAGCCTGCATTTGCTCATATCCATTCTCTATCTCTCATGTGCAATGCAACAAAACCAGAGCCCCGTGTTCTCAAACTTTCCATAGTTTCCCCTAACAGCTTCACATGCCCCAGTTTAGTTCACTCACAGCAATTAGATACCTGTATACTACTCACACCCCAACTACCCAGTCCCTCTACCCTGCTAAACCCAATAAGCTTGCTTTTAGTCAAATTCATTTTCAACTTCATTTCACACACTCTCCTACACTTAGTAACCAACTTTTGCAGTTTTTCAATTGAATCTGCCACCAATGCTGAGTCATCAAAAACAGCTGCTGACTCACTTCCCAGCCCCCCTCTCATTCCCAATGACTGCATACTTACAGGAGAAAGTTAAAATGAAACCCTTCACGTAAATTTTTTACTAATCAAATTGACTATATTCTTATTTTACTCATCTAGAAAGGTTTTTAGCCTCATTTGCCCACAAAATATTTGTCTTATCTATTTTCTGAGAATGGAACCTGAATTTGTAACACTACATGAATGTCACTGGCATCTATCAACAACATCATGTACCTGAATTTGTAACACTACATGAATGTCACTGGCATCTATCAACAACATCATGTACATCATAAAATCTTGAAACTGCATGATTGCTTTATGCTGGGTCCCTTGGTATCTTAACCATATTCTAGAAAGCTTTAGGAATACAATTCAAAAATACTGGGGCAAAATTGGAATCACTTACCCCATATTCTGGTTTGAAGAAACCCTTTTTCTTCCACCACTCATACCAAACAGCTTCCACATACTTGGGGCTGTACTGTGCAGGTAAAGCCACTCTAACATCTTTCTTCTCTCCTAAAGGTGTTTGGATGTCATATGTAATAACTTTTTTCTGTAAAAAGCAAGTTTTGTAATCATTCACAACTTCTGTAAATGTAAATGGGGTTAATGGATAATAAACCAGACCAAGTATGTATAAAGAGGAACAATAACACCATTTAATCATTTTTCTGCAGCATGCTGCATAATCTGGCCATACCCCAATAATATGAATCATCAGAAAAGCACTAAACTTTCAGTCTCATTACAAGTATCATGTAACCTCAGGACTCCTTTTCATGAGGCTACAGTCATTTCGTGGCTGTGCTAAAATCAGCAGCAAGGAAATGAAGGACACCTTTTGATAAAGAAGTTCCCTGGGAAGATTGCACTCCTTTCTGTCCAATGATAAAAGCCACACTGAAGGTGACTTCCCACTTGAAGAGTAACCTCGTGCAAGCAAAGTCATGTAACCCTACTCTCTGAATATATAAAGATGTGAAATACTATTTACTATCAAAGTTCAAAAAACTAACCAAGACAATTTTTTTTTTTTAGCTTTAAATCACTGTTTTTAACACCCAATTCCTTTTTCTGTCCTCTGAGAGGCAGTACCAGAAAAAGATGACCAGATGTTTGAAGAAAAAAAATTTCTAACTTTTTCATTGTGGAGGCTCTCCAACCTCTCACCTCTGCCCCTTTTAGTCACTTTTCATGACAAGCAAGGGATATATGGATAGGATTTTTTCTCCCTTAGCCCCAGGAATAAGAATTTATGTGGTTACATCAGTCATATTCATTGTAAACTTACCAAATCATCAAAAAGTCTACTTTGGACTTTAACAGAACATGTTTCCACAAATGTAATGGCAAAGTCCTTTGATGCTTTTGTACTAAATAGGCAGACTCAAATCAGCTCTCAATAACCTTTTACATCCATGGCCCAGCATTTCATACCTTAGCTACTTTCCTACATTGCCACACACTGTAATAATGTACCTAATCAGTATGGGAAGGAAGTTACATTATCTAATATAAAAAAAAACTTATTTAGTCTATGTATGCTGTATGCATTTCCCATGTTCTGTCAATCTTTTCCAATATTCTTTACAACTTTTTGAACAAGCTTCTTACTTAATTTAATGTTATTTGCCCTGGTCACTCTACATCTTTTAAAGACCAGTTTACTATCCACATCAACAATGTCTTAAAAACTTTATGGCTGAGACCAGGTTACTGATTCCTGTTCCAGGATTTCTGAAAATTTCTTATGAAAGGAGCATGTATGAAGAAATGATACAGGTGACAACTTGCCCACACAGAAATAACAACAAAATGACAGTATGAGAGTATTACCAAAGCAGAAGTTAAGACTGTCACAGTCTGGTGTAAATATGTCTTGTCATGTGGTACTATTTCTCAACTGCTACTGATACCTCATAAATCAATACCCTTATTCCAAATGTATCCTTTGTGTCAGAAGATGATAATAAGCTTTCTTTATGACTTTAATAGTTTAGGTACCATTGATAATCATTAAGTCAGACTCCAAAAGGAAGCGTACTGTACTTCTTTCATTTTTTGAGGTATGCCAGGTCATAATTTGTTGAATTCAACTTGTAAATCAACTTACAAACCAAATAAAGTTCTACAAAATCGGAACAAAGCACCATGTATACATTTCATGTCAACCATCCACGATACGATACACAGGACAATAATTTCTTAGCATCTTGACAACACCTTTGAATATTACTTTAGGATGGTCTAGACCTCCCTCATGTTCTACCTGATAATCATTAAACGAACAAATGGTTCTAATCAATTCCTTATAATGTGAACACTAAGTAGACAGTGGTCTTACCCCATACTTTCCCTCAATAATTCAATGCCCTGCCCAATTTGTGGTGACTTTACCTTGGGGTAATTAGGAGCAATTATAGGTTCAAAAAATATTGCATCAAACCTACAGTGTAAGACTACCACTTTTAACAAACTCTTCTAAGTAAAACACGCGTGTCCACTGTCTGATTTATTACCGATTGTTGTGCCAATATAAACACAATTCATTTCACTATCATTTTCATAAGTTAATGTTTTGATACTTTAACTATTCTTACCTCCTCATTTTTTTTTGGTTTCTTTTCATTCTGCTCCTCATCAGGTTTCTTCTGGGCAACTTTAGCCTGCTTTTCAGCAAATTTTGCCAATTTGGCAGCTTTTTTAGCTTCTTTCTCCAACTGTTTAGCTGTTTTGGGTTTTTCATTTCCTTCTGTTGTATTAGACAGGTTCTGGTTAATATGATCAGCCATTATCAGTTAAAGTCTGTTTGTCTTCCGTCACTCACAAGAATCTTCCAACCCCAACACGTCAGCTGATGTTATGTTGTTACATTTACTTTCACGTGTAAGTTCACTCTTGCAGTATATCACTATCATGGAGAGGAAAAATGTTTATTTTAGTCTTTTTATTCCTCAACAATATGTAATCTTTAACATTTATTTTCTACTTACATTGAATAATAATGAAAGAGCTCTAAATCTATAAACACATACATGTGTGTATGATTTGTACTCTCGATATTTATATATCAAGTGAGCAATTTATTAATCTTGCTACTATTTCAAACAAATTTTTCTAAAATTTGCATTTTATGTTTTCATAACGATTTAATATATTATGTTGCATCCATGATGCTCAACTATGCATTCATTGTTACGAGTATACTTATGGTTTGCTCTTATGAAAATTTAGCCGGGGAATTCCTAGAATTTCAAGGTATTTTCCCGTGATATGCTCATAAAACATGCCCACTTTCCTTTTAGCTTCCTGGTCGAAATTTTCATGCTTTAGTTTTGTGTTCCCTTGAAGTCAAAGTGTTTTGCTGGGTAATTCAGACCTCTATAATAAGTGGCGTGTATTGAATTGATGGATGTGATAGGAAAGCATATCAACAGTGGATCTCTTCTTACGGAATCCATATTGATGATCAGAGGGAAGATTGTCACATACAAAAGAATATGGGTGCTGAGGAGGGAGTCAAATGTTTTGGAAATAATAGATATCAAAGCAACAGGACGATTGTTAGAGGGGTTAGAACTGTCACCATTCTTAAGGATGGGAATAACCAACACATGCTTCCAATAGGGAAAAGTCCCAGATTTTAAGCAGAAAGCACAGGTGCAAGTTCAACAGCTTACTTTCAGTACACGTGGATGGATGCCATCAGGACCATAATCCTTGCATGTGTCAAGAAAGAAAGTTTTTTCGGACACTGATTGGAAATAGGGAAGGGCATAGAATTGGTAGGAGGGTTCCAGAGGAGCTTCAGGGGGTGAAGCCATCCAAGGCAGAGTTAAAAAAGAAATGGGAACCAAAGATTTGCATTGTTTAGGGTAGAGACATATATAGTGCCGTCAGAACGGTAAAGTGAAGGAAAGGTAGTGCGACAGTTGTTAGCAGTGCCTTTAGCAAAAGACCTATCAGTGGATGACGAGGAGAGATTATCGCACTATGAATAAAGACATGTTTTGCCTCACGGATAACGTATATGTCATGATTACGGACAGTGAGAAGTGCTGAATGGGAGTTGTTGGAAGGAGAGTTTTTCCAAGCCCGATATGCCTGATACCTTGCCTGAATGACACCAGAACAGGAGCGACTGAACAATAGTTTAGAAGAGGTCGTCTTGCAGAACCAGGAGATGAATGCTTTCATTCCTGCAACAATAACCTCTGCTATGCTTCTGGCGGAGACAGATGCATCATCACATGAAACAATGATTTACCCAAGGAAAGCCAGAAAAGAATTTTCGTAAATTATTGCAGTCAGCTTTGTTGTGTTCCCAATGTATATTAGATGAGAGTGCTGGAGGAGGACGTGCAGTTAGAATATATACTAGCTTGAGAATGTGATCTGATGAAACAATTGAGGGCGAGATTGTGTAGTTACAAAGGGACGGACTGGTAGTGAAAAAACAGACTTATCATGACTTAAAACCTGTCGAGTCAGGATCAACCCACCATAGTTCAATATCCTTTGAGATGTGATTAAAATCTTGGTTTTTACAGAACAGAAATTATGCTTAAATCTTTATTTTATTGCAATAATTTTTTCTATTTTACACGTTTGCCATTTTCCGCGTTAGGAAGACGAAGAAATGGTCTCATTCCTTAAGTCCATTCTTTAGAAGATTTGTCATTTGTACAGTGAACCGAAACCTATTTTAACTATCTTTGATGTTCACGGTTTCCATATTTTTCACTCCTATTTACATTCGATTTCCTATTTCTCACTATTAATTTTGATATAAAGTAAAACTATACAGTAAGTAACGTAGAGTGCTGTCATCTCTTGAACTCAAATTAATGTTTTACAGCATTATTTTGTCATGAAGATTTAGTTCAGTAGTAGCTTGTCTGAGTTTACATCCTCCACGTCTAAACACATGTGAGATTTCGTTGACTATCCTATTTGGTGTTATGTCACTTGTGTTAGGAGGTACGAATATCCTTGTATTTTCCAGTATTTTGCTCTTGATTTTTCCCTAATTGGTGCAGAAATCAACCTTAAACTTGGACACTGTTTCTGTAACACCTTGGTATCTCGCAAGGCAGCTGGTGTAGCAAGAATGGGTGATTTATCAAAAAACTTTTTTCCTTGGTATATTGTTTTGTAGCTATAGTACAAGACCCAGTCGACTCATTAAACTTGTTTATGTAAGTAACTTAAGCTTAGGTTGTGTTACCCTTCCTGCTACACAGCAAGAGGTATGTACGTCTCTTGATGGGCATTATGACAAATGGTCTTGTGTTTTATGGTGGCATTAGGGCAAACATGGTCACCCCTGCGTTCTTTCTCGGTTTATGGTGGTCTCTTCGGTAATTTTTCAGTTAATTAATGAACGCATATGTTTCAGTTGATAGATTTTTTTCAAGCGAGAGGTATGAATGGATTCCCTAAACTATCTAGAGTTGATATGTAGCGTGAGATTGTCCCGTCATTTTCTAAAGTCCTTGCACTATATGCAAAGGCATCTGATAAGTGACTATCCTGCTGATGGCTGGCAAAAGACAATTACCAGGCGTTTGTATGGATTCTATAGAACTTTATTCGGTTTATGTGCTAATTGAGTAGCCCTTTAATACAAGAAAACTTGCCTGTAAAGTTTATAAATGCCAAATTTCTTGTGTTCTTGATGCACACCACTGAATGCTGCCATGCATTATAACTTTTGAGTCTAAGTCTGAGTTTTGCAATTATGTTTGGTGAGTTCAGATTTATGTAGAGCATTTAGGATTAAATCAGTGCTTTTAAGATCCGTCTCACACTGTTATCAGGTTCCCATATACTCACTGTTTAACTTCCAGGACAAATGATTCACAGTGCAGTTAATTGGAGTACCATTTGATATTTATGAAATTTCTCCAGTGGTTAAACCCTATGACAGATTTAGTTTTGAAATGATAAGGTTATCTTTATGTTCTTATTGGTATGTTGCATAACTTATTTACTGTCTAACCCCATATTGTCCTTGACATAACCATACCATAAACAAGTTGTATAGTATTGATTGATTTGTATTATGAGTGAATGAGGAAAATCTTGCACTCTTCCAATCATTTAACGGTGGCACCAGTGATTTCATGGAATTTTTGTTTTCATACTATTCGCCATTTCCCACATTAGCGAGGTAGCATTGAGAACAGAGGACTGAGCCTTTGAGGGAATATCTTCAGTTGGCTCCCTTCTCTGTTCCTCTTTTGATAAATTAAGAAACGAGAGGGGAGGATTTCCAGCCTCCCGCTCCCTCCCCTTTTAGTCGCCTTCTACAACACGTAGGGAATATAGTGGCAGAAGAGATTTCACGGAAGTGGGACACAGATCATAATCTGCTCGTAGCAAGTTTACCACATATTCTGTTCCTTTGATACTAAACTGGTATCCAGAGAGGGTATTTTAATTTTTTTTTAGTTATCTTGTATTTTATGCTGATGACAAAGCAACATGATTTAAGATTTGTATCTAATAACCAGGGGTGAAACAATTTAGATCCATATCCCATTACAAGCCCATTATATTTTTTGTACACAGTGTTGGATGGGATTACCATGGTCATTTACGATTTTTTAGCCTTCCGGGGTAAGTTAATCAATATTTCAAACAAAAGAGAGAACTACTGCACAGAGGAATACTGATAGTGTTAAATTAGAGGTTTTCAGGGTGTGTAATGTGGGGGTAAATTTTTGGTTAGGAACGGAACCCTCTTGTAACATGGGTTTGAATGGCTCATGTTGAATCAATGGAATGACAGAAATCCAGGAATGTAACTAGTACTAAGTAAGTGTAGGTAATTCATTCTGAGAGCTAGCACCATCACACTAAATATTACCCCTAAAATCTAAAGTTGTGATAAGCTCAGAAAGAAATAACCTTGAGTATCCAGGGCCAAGGTTTTTCATATTTTTCTCTTTGCCCTTCAGAAAGATTTTAGGATCCACAGACAAAAAGTTTATATTGGTCTGAACAAAAAAAAAGTGTACAAGATCAGCAACGCTGTGTTGATTACATGGACCTACAGGTCATGACTTCCAGCTGTCTGGTTAATCAACAATTCTGCTCAGTGGCTTAGAGCTGGCCAGAGTTGTGTGTGTGTGTGTGTGTGTGTGTGTGTGTGTGTGTGTGTGGGGGGGGGGGGGGGGGGGGGGGGACTACTGAAGTTATCTCAAGGTAATTAGAATAAATGTTAGTAGGTAACCTTGTCATAGGCTGGTTTGCTTTTTTGGTTCTATTTTTTGAGGCTGTTTATTGCTATTTTCATCAATTTTGAAAGTCAGTGTTAAGTATCTACTAATTTTCTAATTAAACATTTTGTGTTCTTGACAGAGGATGCCCATATCTAGGGAAGAGGAAGAAGCATTAAATGATTATTTTCTCGACAATAGCTATGTAGAGGGATTTGTCACAAGTCAGGCTGATGCAACATTATTTGACCTGTTTATAGTCACCCCCAGCCAAGATCTGTATAATCTTCATCGCTGGTATAAACACATTGCTAGCTTTGGAAGTGACAGGTTAAAGTTCCCCAGCCTGAAAAGAAACTGTGTAACTCTTTCTGTGAATGGGATAAAGGTTAGTCAGTGTGACAGATTTTTTTTAGAATTTGGGTAGTTGGTTTATTTTTATTTCATATCCTTTTCAGATTTTGCATGACCTACAGAAAAGTTTGTTACAGGAACAGTATAGAACATCTTAGGCTTAGGAAGATTATAAAGATAATTGTTTTGAATATTATGAAGATAATTGTTTTGAATATTATGAAGATAATAGCTTTGATTCTCATGTAGAGTTTTCTTTCTTTTGTCAGCCACGAAATGGTTCGGGTATAATGCACTATAAACAATATGGTTGTGAATGTAAATGTAATTTAGAAGTAATGTTAAACATGGTCTCGCTACATTTCACCATCCTCTCCTATGATTGCTTTACATTTATCTGTCAGTTTCTCAGTTTGTTTATCTACCTGTCACTTCATCTGTATATATATTTTATCTATCAGTTGTCAGATTTACTCCCAATTCCATGGTTTAGATTAGATTACTTATAACCTCTCAGATCATATATAAACATTCTGAATCCGTGCCGTGTGTGCTAAAGTGGTTTGTAGATGCCAAAGGAAGGTTATGTAGGAAGAAACAAAAGAGTTCTACAAAAACCAGCTTCCAGTCATATGCTCTTTCTAGGTCCCTATGTGCCACATACAAGTTACCTGCCTTCTCGAATCATTGCTCTCAAATTTTTTTAAAGGATACATCTTTTTCTTAAATCTTATCTCTCCTGAAGCCGTTTCTCTTGTGTCAGATGTTTTGTGAATGCCACCTCTCACTTTGTCACCACGTATACATAATAGTCATTATTTATATTCATTTATTTTACTTTGTCACTGTCTCCCGCGTTAGCGAGGTAGCGCAAGGAAACAGACGAAAGAACGGCCCAACCCACCCACATACACATGTATATACACTCACGTCCACACACGCAAATATACATATCTATACATCTCAGCGTATACATATATATACACATACAGACATATACATATATACAAATGTACATAATTCATACTGTCTGCCTTTATTCATTCCCATCGCCACCCCGCCACACATGAAATAACAACCCCCTCCCCTGCATGTGGGCAAGGTAGCGCTAGGAAAAGACAACAAAGGCCACATTCGTTAACACTCAGTCTCTAGCTGTCATGTATAATGCCCCGAAACCACAGCTCCCTTTCCACATCCAGGCCCCACAGAACTTTCCATGGTTTCCCCCAGATGCTTCACATGCCCTAGTTCAATCCATTGACAGCACGTCGACCCCGGTATACCACATCATTCCAGTTCACTCTGTTCCTTGTATGCCTTTCATCCTCCTGCATGTTCAGGCCCCAATCTCTCAAAATCTTTTTCACTCCATCTTTCCACCTCCAATTTGGTCTCCCACTTCTCCTCGTCCCCTCCACCTCTGACACACATATCCTCTTGGTCAATCTTTCCTCACTCATTCTCTCCATGTGACCAAACCATTTCAAAACACCCTCTTCTGCTCTCTCAACCACACTCTTTTTATTTCCACACATCTCTCTTACCCTTTCATTACTTACTCGATCAAACCACCTCACACCACATATTGTCCTCAAACATCTCATTTCTAGCACATCCACCCTCCTCTGCACAACTCTATCTATAGCCCATGCCTTGCAACCATATAGCATTGTTGGAACCACTATTCCTTCAAATATACCCATTTTTGCTTTCCAAGATAATGTTCTCGACTTCCTCACATTCTTCAATGCTCCCGGATTTTTCGCCCCCTCCCCCACCCTATGATTCACTTCCACTTCCATGGTTCCATCTGGTGCCAAATCCACTCCCAGATATCTAAAACACCTCACTTCCTCCAGTTTTTTCCGTTCAAACTTACCTCCCAATTGACTTGTCCCTCAACCCTACCGTACCTAATAACCTTGCTCTTATTCACATTTACTCTCAGCTGTCTTCTTTCACTCACTTTACCAAACTCAGTCACCAGCTTTTGCAGTTTCTCACACGAATCAGCCACTAGCGCTGTATCATCAGTGAACAACAACTGACTCACTTCCCAAGCTCTCTCATCCACAACTGACTGCATACTTGCCCCTCTTTCCAAAACTCTTGCATTCACCTCCCTAACAACCCCATCCATAAACAAATTGAACAACCATGGAGACATCACACACCCCTGCCGCAAACCTACATTCACTGAGAACCAATCACTTTCCTCTCTTCCTACAGGTACACATGCCTTACATCCTTGATAAAAGCTTTTCACTGCTTCTAACAACTTGCCTCCCACACTATATATTCTTAATACCTTCCACAGAGCATCTCTATCAACTCTATCATGTGCCTTCTCCAGATCCATAAATGCTACATGCAAATCCATTTGCTTTTCTAAGTATTTCTCATATACATTCTTCAAATCAAACACCTGATCCACTCATCCTCTACCACTTCTGAAACCACACTGCTCTTCCCCAATCTGCTGCTCTGTACATGCACATGCCTTCACCCTCTCAATCAATACCCTCCCATATAATTTACCAGGAATACTCAATAAACTTATACCTGTGTAATTTGAGCACTCACTTTTATCCCCTTTGCCTTTGTCATATGGATATCATAGTATTGATAGGAAATTTAAGCAAAGCCTGTAGACTTTAGCAGTCACATATTGATTCCCTGAGAACGATATTTAAGTCATCATATGTTGACTTTTAGAGTTTGAATGTTAAGGTTCTTCACACAATCATTTATTGCCTTCCATTATGAGATAGTATACCCATATTAAGAATGTTGTTACTTTGTTTCTCCCCACTATATCTGCTTCTGCCTTCCTTTCTTTTATGGGTGTACTGAATATAGTATTCATTTATGGTTCTTTGTGGAAAACAGCATTGAAAATTATCTTGAATGGTATGAAGTTAAGATTTCCGTTTCTTTAGTCTCCTAGATCTGCCATTGCAACTTTTAGAGAATTTTTTTTTTTTTTTTTTTTTTCATACTATCCGCCATTTCCCGCGACAGCGAGGTAGCGTCAAGAACAGAGGACCGGGCCTTTGAGGAAACATCCCCACCTGGCCCCCTTCTCTGTTCCTTCCTTTGGAAAATTAAAAAAAAGAAAAAAAAAAAAAAACGAGAGGGGAGGATTTCCAGCCCCCTGCTCCCTTCCCTTTTAGTCGCCTTCTACGACACGCAGGGAATACGTGGGAAGTATTCTTTCTCCCCTATCCCCTATTTTGTGCCCTCAGTGAGCAAAATCACCTCCGTAGTTTTTGTAATCTCAAGCCAAAGTCTTCTTATGAAAAAGGTTATGGGCTTTGAGTTGTAAAGTTCCAGTGATACTACATCAGGGCAAAAATTGTGTTAGACATCTCCACGTACATTGAAGTGACAAACAGACACTGCACTGGATCTTTAATAAAATCATTTTGAACTGTACTGGCTCTTGGTGTATATTGAAACCCTTCTTTTAGTATTCATGGCAAATAAATCACTCTTCTCAATATTCATTAGAGATTTATAGTTTGTTTGTTTTTGTTGTTCTTCAGTGAAAGTAGGAAACCCCTTTTCTTAATCACTTTTCTTCTTTCTTTCCTTAATGTTCGCCATATCCCTCCCACTTCAGTAAGTTAGCATCTGGAGCCAATTAAGAAATGGCCTCATTTGCTTACATCCACTCTTAACTGTCAGGTCTAATGCACTGAAACTAGAGAACCTCATTTGTAATCAGGCCCAAAAAAACTTTCCATAGTTTCATTTTCTTGATTATATTTTAATTAATAAAATCTTTGCTTAGAGGCATTTCAATAGATATATTACGTATCTCTGATAAATAAAGGTCTTGTATTTTATAGGTAATACTGCCATAAATTCTTGTGATAATCATTTGAAGATACTGTGTAAGCTCACTAAGTAGACGCATAATTTAATGGTGAGCAATGCTCCTTATAATACTGGTTTTAGAGTTTGGGTTAATTTTCAGTTAAAAATGGTGAACAAGAATGAGGAAGAAATCAATGGTCAGGAAGGAGTAGAGCAACAGCAGCTGTCTGAGGATATTGTAGACCCTTGGAATGTACAGGCTTCAAGTAATAAGGGCATTGACTATGACAAGTTGATTGGTAAGAGAATTTTAAGATTTGTTTAGTATTGTTAGATTCTAGTGAATTCACTTGTTCATTATATTACCCATTATGTATCTTTTAATTAGAATTTCATACTAATCTGTAAATCCAACATTAGACAGATTTGGATCGTCTCGTATTGATGACGCTTTGTTGGAGAGGTTTGAGAAGATTACCAATCAAAAACCTCATCATTTTATGAGACGAGGGATATTCTTCTCACATCGTGAAATGCACAAGTGAGTGTGTTACCAGTATATACTTGGCATGATGCATATAAACCTACTGATATGCTGAATTAAACCAATTTTTTATTTTTCATACACATTAAAGATGGTATCCACTCTTAACACACTTAGGTCCACAGGAAACAGCACAAATGCATGAAGGAAAAGGAAAAAATATAACACATTCTTTTCTTCCCCACTCGTGAATTGCCATCCCATGCATCAGTTAAGTAGCACCTGGAAAACAGATGAAGAAAGACAACATTCGCTAACATCCAGACATGCACTGTTATGTATAATGCACCAAAATCACAGTTCCATCCACATCCAGGCTCCACAGACCTTTCCATGATTTACCCTGGACGTTTCACATTTTCTGTTTCAGTTCGTTGACAGCATGTTGACCCCAGTATACCACATTGTTCCAGCTCACTATGTACTTTGCACACCATTCACCTTCTTGCATGGTCAGGACCCGGGCCTCAATCACTCAAAAATTTTTCACTTCATCCTCCATCTCCAATTTGGTCTCCCCATTCTCCTTGTTCCCTCCACCTGTGACACATATTCTCTGTGTCAACCTTTCCTCACTCATTCTCTCCCTATGTCTAGACCATTTAAACATTCTCTTTTCTGCTCCCTCAATCACACACTTTTATTATCACACATCTCTCTTACCCTTTCGTTACATACTCGATCAGATCACCTCACACCACATATTGTCTTCAGTTATTTGATTTCCAACACATCTGCTCTCTTCCACATATAGCCCATACCTCCCATCCATATGATATTGTTACGACAACTATCCCTTGAAATGTGCCCATTTTTGCCCTCCCAGATAATGTTCTCTCTTTCCACACATACTTCATTGCTCCTAGAACCTTCAACCTCTCCTCCTCCCTATGACTCACTTCTGCATCTATGGTTCCA
This sequence comes from Panulirus ornatus, assembly GCF_036320965.1. Classification (NCBI taxonomy): domain Eukaryota; kingdom Metazoa; phylum Arthropoda; class Malacostraca; order Decapoda; family Palinuridae; genus Panulirus; species Panulirus ornatus. The sequence goes on along the minus strand of NC_092275.1, from coordinate 12,873,984 downwards.
TTTGCCACCATGTCCTTTCCCATATATCTTAAACACTTCACTTCCTCCAGTTTTTCTCCAAACTCACTCTCTCAACTAACTTGTCTCTCACTGCTGCTGAACTTAATAACCTTGCTTTTATTCACATTCATTCTCAACTTCCTCCTTTCATGCACTCCTCCAAATTCAGCTTCCAACTTCTTCAATTTTTCCCTCTAATCAGCCACCTGTTCTGTATCATCAGCAAACAACAACTGACTCACTTCCCAGGCCCACTCGTCCCCCCAGACTCTATACTTGTCCCCATCTCCAAGACTTGCATTTATCTCCCTCACCACCCCATCCTTAAACAAATTGAACAACCATGGTGACATCACAAGCCACCTGCCACAGACTGAGCTTCACTTGGAACCATTCACTCTCCTCTCTTCCTACATGTATACATGCCTAAACACCCTTGATAAAAACTTTTCACTGCATTTAGCAGCTTACCTCCCATACTAGATATTCTGAAGACCTTCTATCAACCTTATCATATGTCTTCTCCAGTTACATAAATGCTACACACAAATCCATCAGTTTTTTCTTGGTATTTCTAAATTTTTAAAGCAAACCTGATCCACACATCCTCTGCCACTTATGAAACCACTCTGCTCCTACCTAGTGTGATGCTCTGTGCATACCTTTACCCTCACAATCAATACCCTCCCATAGGTATACTTAATAAACTTATACCACTGTAGTATGAACACTCACCTTTACACCCCTTGCCTTTATACAATGGCATTATGCATGCATTCTGCCAGTCCTCAGACACCTCACACCTCACTATGATGCATACATACATTGAATATCTTTACCAACTAATGAACAACACAGTCACCTCCTTTCTTGATAAATTCAACTGCAATACCACCCTGTCTAGCTGTCTTCCTGTATTTCATCTTATGCAAGGCTTTCACTACCTCTTCTCTCTTCTCCAAACCACTCTCTGTGACTCTCACTTCACATACCACCCTGACCAAAAAAACCTACAGCTGCCAATCTTATCATCAGACACTTAGCAATACTTCAAAATACTCACTTTGTCTCCTCCTCACTTCATCACTCCTATCACTTCCCTTTTACCCCCATCATTTCTATTTCTTATCTTATATTTTGTACATTATTTACCTCCTCTAAAAACTATTTTTTTCCTTTTTTATTACATGTTCGCCATTTCTAGTGTTAGTGAGGTAGCATCAAGAACAGAGGACTGAGCCTTAGAGGGAAAGTCCTCACTTGGCCCACTTCTCTGCTCCTTTTCGAAAAGTAAAAACTGGAGGGGAGGATTTCCAGCCTCCAGCTTCCACCCCATTTAGTTGCCATCTACGACATGCAGGGAATACATTGGAAAGGTTTTTCTCTCCTATTCCCAGTCTCCCTAAAGTTTAATGATACTCTCTCACCATAACTCATTTGCCCTCTTTTTATCCCCTACACCTTCCTCTTGACCTGCTGCTTTCTCTTATACATCTCTGTCATTTGCACTCCTTCCCTGTAAGTACTGCCCAAATGCCTCTTTTAATTTTTCAATAGCAACTTCTTCGCTTATTACCCTTTCTGATTTGCACACCTCCCACCTTTCGCATGCCATATGCATCTCTTGCATGTGCCATCACTGCTTCCCTGAATATCTCCCATTCCTCACCCACTCCCCAAGCTTCATATACTCTCATCTTTTGCCATTCTGCACGCGATTTCTCCTAGTATTTCTTCTCACAAGTCTCTTTTCCAAGCTCATTTACTCTCAGCACTTTCACCTCCCCAAAGTTATTTCCTCTTTTGAGAATCTCTGCAAATCTTCGTATGCGCTTTCACAAGATAGTGATCAGACATCCCGCCAGCTGCCTCCCTCAGTGGATTTACATCCAAAAGTCTCTCTTTTGCTTGCCTAACAATTAATATGTAATACAATAATGCCCATTCATACACAGGCACAGTGTTAGCTGCAAAATAACACAGATACAGATATTTTTTTTATCTTTAAATTATTTTTTGTCTCTGTCTCCCGCTTTAGTGAGGTAGCACAAGGAAAGAGACGAAAGAATGGCCTAATCCACCCACATACACATGTATACATAAACACCCACACACGCACATATACATACCTATACATTTCAACATATACATACACAGACATATACATATATATATACACATGTACATATTCATGCTTGCTCCCTTCATCCATTCCTGTCACCACCCCACCACACATGAAATGGCACCCCTCTCCCCCGTGCGCATGGGAGATAGCACGAGGAAAAGACAACAAAGGCCACATTCGTTCACACTCAGTCTCTAGCTGTCACGTGTAATGCACCAAAACCACAGCTCCCTTTCCACATCCAGGCCCCACAAAACTTTCCATGGTTTACCCCTGATGTTTCACATGCCCTGGTTCAATCCATTGACAGCACGTTGACCCTAGTAAACCACATTGTTCCAATCCACTCTATTTTTTGCACGCCTTTCACCCTCCTGTATGTTCAGGCCCCGATCACTCAAAATCTTTTTCATTCCATCCTTCCACCTCCAATTTGGTCTCCCACTTCTCCTCGTTCCCTCCACCTCTGACATGTACGTCCTCTTTGTCAATCTTTCCTCACTCATTCTCTCCATGTGTCCAAACCACATCAATACACCCTCCTCTGCTCTCTCAACCACACTTTTTATTACCACACATCTCTCTTACCCTTTCGTTACTTACTCGATCAAGCCACCTCACACCACATATTGTCCTCAAACATCTCATTTCCAACGCATCCACCCTCCTCCGCACAACCCTATCTATAGCCCACGCCTCACAACCATATAACATTGTTAGAACCACTGTTCCTTCAAACATACCCATTTTTGCTCTCCGAGATAACATTCTTGCCTTCCACACACTCATCAACGCTCCCGCAACCTTTGCCCCATCCCCACCCAGTGACTCATTTCCGCTTCCATGGTTCCATCCGCTACTAAATCCACTCCCAGATATCTAAAACACTTCACTTCCTCCAGTTTTTCTCCATTCAAACTCACCTCCCAATTGACTTGTCCCTCAAACCTACTGAACCTAACAACCTAGCTCTTATTCACATTTACTCTCAGCTTTTTTCTTTCACACACTTTACCAGACACAGTCAGCAGCTTCTGCAGTTTCTGACCTGAACCAGCCACCACCGCTGTATCATCAGCAAACAACTGACTCACTTCCCATGCCCTCTCATCCACATCAGACTGCAACTTGCCCCTCTCTCCAAAACTCTTGCATTCACCTCCCTAGCAACCCCATCCATAAACAAATTAAACAGCCATGGGAGACATCACTCACCCCTACTGCAAATCAACATTCACTGGGAACCAGTCACTTTCCTCTCATCTTACTCATACACATACCTTACATCTTCGATGAAAACTTTTCACTGCTTCTAGCAACTTACCTCCCACGCCATATACTCTTAACACCTTCCACAAAGCATCTCTATCAACCCTATCATATGCCTTCTCCAGATCCATAAATGCTACATACAAATCCATTTGTTTTTCTAAGTATTTCTCGCATACCTTCTTCAAAGCAAACACCTGATCCACACATCCTCTACCTCTTCTGAAACCACACTGCTCTTCCCCAGTCTGATGCTCTGTACATGCCTTTATCCTCTCAATCAATACCCTCCCATATTATTTCCTAGGAATACTCAACAAACTTGTACCTCTGAAATTTGAACACACCTTTATATCCTTGCCTTTATACATTGGCATTATGCATGCATTCCCCCAATCCTCGTGCACTTCACCATGAACCATACATACATTGAATATTCTCACCAACCAGTCAACAACACAATCACCCCCTTTTTTGATAAATGCCACTGCAATACCATCCAAACCCGCTGCCTTGTCGGCTTTCATCTTCTGCAAAGCTTTCACTACCTCTTCTGTGTTTATCAAACCATTCTTCCTCACCCTCTTACTTCGCTCACCACCTCGACCAAAACACCCTATATTTGCCACTCTCTCATCAAACACATTCAACAAACCTTCAAAATACTCACTTCATCTCCTCACTTCACCACTACTTGTTATTACCTCCCCATTAACCCCCTTCACCAATGTTCCCATTTGTTCTCTTGTCTTATGCACTTTATTTACCTCCTTCCAAAATATCTTTTCATTCTCCCTAAAATTTAATGATACTCTCTCACCCCATCAATCATTTGCCCTCTTTTTCACCTCTTGCACCTTTCTCTTGACCTTCTGCCTTTTTTTTTTTTTTTCATATACATCTCCCAGAAATATTACACCTTTAACAATGAAATTCAAGGTTAGTTCAAAAGAAAAATTTTGAAGGATTTATTTTCATTCTTTACACTGAAATCTTTATTATTTCATACTTATTATTGTTACTTCCATAGTCACAGCATTATTGGTGAATAACACAAATGTACTTTATGTAGAAGTGATACACCGCTCACTGCATATAACTGAGAAGATTGAGTGACCATCATATATGGAGAAAATATTGGAGGTGTTTCTTACTATATCACTCCGGTTCTTTCCATCCCATGCATGCCTCTCACCTCCCTGATTATTCTGGCCTTGATAACTCAAAGCATCTTTCATCTTGGGTCTTGCTCATCCCTCTGTTATTGGGTGGGGTTGATGATGATCTGTAAATCTTAGTTTTGGGACATCCATGGAAAGTCTGGAATAGATGTGCAAACAATAGGCATTACTCTATGTTGTGCTGAATGATATTGATAAAGTTTTGTTTAAAACTTTTTCAGAATACTGAACTTTGTCGAAGCTGGCAAGAAATTCTTCCTCTACACTGGTCGTGGTCCATCATCAGAATCAATGCATCTTGGCCACCTCATCCCATTTATTATGACAAAGTAAGTAATTATTTGGTTAGAATTATACGGACTAGGTGGAGGGAACGAGGAGAAGTGGGAGACCAAATTGAAGGTGGAAGGATGGAGTGAAAAAGATTTTGAGCGATCAGGGCCTGAACATACAGGAGGGTGAAAGGTGTGCAAGGAATAGAGTGAATTGGAACGATGTGGTATACCGGGGTTGATGTGCTGTCAGTGGATTGAACCAAGGCATGTGAAGCGTCTGGGGTAAACCATGGAAAGTTTTGTGGGGCCTTTATGTGGAAAGGGAGCTGTGGTTTCAGTGCATTGCACATGACAGCTAGAGACTGAGTGTGAACGAATGCGGCCTTTGTTGTATTTTCCTAGCGCTACCTCACGCTCGTGAGGAGAGGGGGGGGTGCCATTTCATGTGTGGTGGAGTGGCAGCAGGAATGGATGAAGGCAGCATATATGAATGTGTACATGTGTATATATGTATATGTCTGTGTGTGTATATGTATGTATACGTTAAAATGTTTAGGTATGTATATGTCTGTGTGTGTGTGGGTGTTTATGTATATACATGTGTATGTGGGTGGGTTGGGCCATTCTTTCATCTGTTTCCTTGTGCTACCTCGCTAACGCAGGAGACTTTAAAGTATAATAAAAATAAATAGTTTATATTACATAAAAAAGTGGATGAAGTGTGCTGTAGACCTTATCTAAAAATGGCAATGAGAAAAATGAACTATGGCATATTCTGATGTATGTGCTGATAGATTATTTTTATTGCTTTTGCAGTATAATTATATTAGAAGAGGGTGTTTCCTGGACTGTTAGCTATGCCTATTTTATTTTTTTTACTTTGCTCACCTCAAAAAACTAAGATTTACACATGTAACATTAGAAATATTTTAAAGCAAAATAGAATCATGAAAACAATATTTTATGACAAGTAATTATTGGATTACATGACTTTCCACATAATGTAAACCTGTTGGCTGGGTCACAAATGCATATCAGAGTTAGCAAATAACATTGTAGTCCCTATGTTTTAGAGTTTGGTGTCCATAAAGTACATTCTTATGTTTCATGGATGAAATACTATCAATTCTCATGTTGCCTTCCTAAATTTTAATGTTTTCTTCTTTGTAAAGGGGGTTATTGCTTATTGACAATAGGAGAAGAGTAACAAGATATTGTTTATAATCATGATATGAGATTAAGCATGTGGTAGAATATTCCAACTGAATTAAGTGTTAACATGCCACATCAGTTTAATGCTGCATGTCCTATAAGAACCTGATACTTTATCATATCATACCAGTAACTGATGACAATCATATGTAACTGAAGATATTTAGAAGTAGTTAGTGCAGGGATCTATACAGTGGGTTACATATACACATACTGAGTCTAAACATGAACATTTTAAAATCATAAAGGGACAAAAGTTGGGTTCTGAAATTTGAATTGACATTTTTTTCTTGTCAAGGGGATGACTTGTAAGCATAGAATGTAAGGGTACAGCACTCGCAGTATAAATCCAGACAAGCTTCTCTGGCTTTCCTGCCTTCTGTGTTGTGCTGATGGTAGGATATTGCCACACCACAACCCTCTAGACCTCCTTTCTCATACATACATCTCACTCATTTATGTAATAATATAATAGAAAATTATATGGCATGTACAGAGCATCAGATTGGGGAAGAGCAGTGTGGTTTCAGAAGTGGTAGAGGATGTGTGGATCAGGTGTTTGCTTTGAAGAATGTATGTGAGAAATACTTAGAAAAGCAAATGGATTTGTATGTAGCATTTTTTTATCGAGGATGTAAGGCATGTGTTCGTGTAGGAAGAGAGGAAAGTGATTGGTTCTCAGTGAATGTAGGTTTGCGGCAGGGGTGTGTGATGTCTCCATGGTTGTTTAATTTGTTTATGGATGGGGTTGTTAGGGAGGTAAATGCAAGAGTTTTGGAAAGAGGGGCAAGTATGAAGTCTGTTGGGGATGAGAGAGCTTGGGAAGTGAGTCAGTTGTTGTTCGCTGATGATACAGCGCTGGTGGCTGATTCATGTGAGAAACTGCAGAAGCTGGTGACTGAGTTTGGAAAAGTGTGTGGAAGAAGAAAGTTAAGAGTAAATGTGAATAAGAGCAAGGTTATTAGGTACAGTAGGGTTGAGGGTCAAGTCAATTGGGAGGTGAGTTTGAATGGAGAAAAACTGGAGGAAGTGAAGTGTTTTAGATATCTGGGAGTGGATCTGGCAGCGGATGGAACCATGGAAGCGGAAGTGGATCATAGGGTGGGGGAGGGGGCGAAAATCCTGGGGGCCTTGAAGAATGTGTGGAAGTCGAGAACATTATCTCGGAAAGCAAAAATGGGTATGTTTGAAGGAATAGTGGTTCCAACAATGTTGTATGGTTGCGAGGCGTGGGCTATGGATAGAGTTGTGCGCAGGAGGATGGATGTGCTGGAAATGAGATGTTTGAGGACAATGTTAGGTGTGAGGTGGTTTGATCGAGTGAGTAACGTAAGGGTAAGAGAGATGTGTGGAAATAAAAAGAGCGTGGTTGAGAGAGCAGAAGAGGGTGTTTTGAAGTGGTTTGGGCACATGGAGAGGATGAGTGAGGAAAGATTGACCAAGAGGATATATGTGTCGGAGGTGGAGGGAACGAGGAGAAGAGGGAGACCAAATTGGAGGTGGAAAGATGGAGTGAAAAAGATTTTGTGTGATCGGGGCCTGAACATGCAGGAGGGTGAAAGGAGGGCAAGGAATAGAGTGAATTGGAGCGATGTGGTATACCGGGGTTGACGTGCTGTTAGTGGATTGAATCAAGGCATGTGAAGCGTCTGGGGTAAGCTATGGAAAGCTGTGTAGGTATGTATATTTGCGTGTGTGGACGTATGTATATACATGTGTATGGGGGTGGGTTGGGCCATTTCTTTCGTCTGTTTCCTTGCGCTACCTCGCAAACGCGGGAGACAGCGACAAAGTATAATAAAAATAAATAAATATTTATGGATCTGGAGAAGGCATATGATAGAGTTGATAGAGATGCTCTGTGGAAGGTATTAAGAATATATGGTGTGGGAGGAAAGTTGTTTGAAGCAGTGAAAAGTTTTTATCGAGGATGTAAGGCATGTGTACGTGTAGGAAGAGAGGAAAGTGATTGGTTCTCAGTGAATGTAGGTTTGCGGCAGGGGTGTGTGATGTCTCCATGGTTGTTTAATTTGTTTATGGATGGCGTTGTTAGGGAGGTAAATGCAAGAGTTTTGGAAAGAGGGGCAAGTATGAAGTCTGTTGGGGATGAGAGAGCTTGGGAAGTGAGTCAGTTGTTGTTCGCTGATGATACAGCGCTGGTGGCTGATTCATGTGAGAAACTGCAGAAGCTGGTGACTGAGTTTGGTAAAGTGTGTGGAAGAAGAAAGTTAAGAGTAAATGTGAATAAGAGCAAGGTTATTAGGTACAGTAGGGTTGAGGGTCAAGTCAATTGGGAGGTGAGTTTGAATGGAGAAAAACTGGAGGAAGTGAAGTGTTTTAGATATCTGGGAGTGGATCTGGCAGCGGATGGAACCATGGAAGCGGAAGTGGATCATAGGGTGGGGGAGGGGGCGAAAATTCTGGGGGCCTTGAAGAATGTGTGGAAGTCGAGAACATTATCTCGGAAAGCAAAAATGGGTATGTTTGAAGGAATAGTGGTTCCAACAGTGTTGTATGGTTGCGAGGCGTGGGCTATGGATAGAGTTGTGCGCAGGAGGATGGATGTGCTGGAAATGAGATGTTTGAGGACAATGTGTGGTGTGAGGTGGTTTGATCGAGTGAGTAACGTAAGGGTAAGAGAGATGTGTGGAAATAAAAAGAGCGTGGTTGAGAGAGCAGAAGAGGGTGTTTTGAAGTGGTTTGGGCACATGGAGAGGATGAGTGAGGAAAGATTGACCAAGAGGATATATGTGTCGGAGGTGGAGGGAGCAAGGAGAAGAGGGAGACCAAATTGGAGGTGGAAAGATGGAGTGAAAAAGATTTTGTGTGATCGGGGCCTGAACATGCAGGAGGGTGAAAGGAGGGCAAGGAATAGAGTGAATTGGAGCGATGTGGTATACCGGGGTTGACGTGCTGTCAGTGGATTGAATCAAGGCATGTGAAGCGTCTGGGGTAAACCATGGAGAGCTGTGTAGGTATGTATATTTGCGTGTGTGGACGTATGTATATACATGTGTATGGGGGGGGTTGGGCCATTTCTTTCGTCTGTTTCCTTGTGCTACCTCGCAAACGCGGGAGACAGCGACAAAGTATAAAAAAAAAAAATAATAGAAAATGAATGTAATAGAAAAATAGAGGGTAAGATATGTAGGAAAAGCAAAGAAAACTGGTTCCTATTGGAGAATTTATTTATTTTTTCCTCAGATTTCATACTCCAATTTCTTTCCAAGAAGGGATTGACTGTCCACTAAGCATAGATGAGAAAATAGACACATGAAGGAGTTGGGGTCCTTCCTCTGTTGTACTCTTTTTTTAATGTAGTCAAAACTTTTGGTGTTTGATTATAGGTTTCCTGTAGTCATGCATTGGCTTTGTGGATAGCATGTGTCCTAATATTTTCAGACATAGATGTACTTTGGTTTAGTAGATCCCTGCACCACAACTCTTTCAAGGAGTCATGAAGGTTAACATCCACAATTGGTAGCTATGATAATACTGTCTTTACAGGCGCTGTTGTGTTCCCGACATGTGTAGTTTGTGGATTCTCGAATTATATTCTGACTATTTCGGTCACATGGCTGATTTCTGTCCACATAAGGCTTTAATTGTAGTTTGGATATGGGTATGTTGTATGAATGAGGAAGGGAGACTGACAAGCTGAGTATTCTTCAGCAGCCGCAGTACTAGCATCCTAGAGAAAAGGTACTTCGAAAAGAGATTTCCTTTCTTTAGCATTTTGTTACTGGTGAATTAACATACTTAAAGACAGCACCAATGATGATGATTTAAACTGGCTAAGAAGTTTGAAATGAAAGGGTAGACAACTGTTTCTGCAGGGGAGAGAAGTTATGTAAAATTTACAATGAAGGAGTAGGAACATGGGTAACCTTAGCTAAAAATACAGAGGAAATGTTAAGAAAGAGGGAGTAGTTCAATAAAAGATATCAGAAACCAAAGCAGCTTCAAGATATGCTATAACAAAAATATTGGTGCCACTCCATTTAGCCAGCCAGCACATCTATGGGATAATATTACTATGAACAGATATAGTAGGATAAGGAAAGATGTACAGTAAAACTTTGAAAAAAATATTGTTGACTTAGCGGGAAGTAATCCAAAACATTATAAATTCATCAGGAGGAAATTGTCAGTTATAGAATAGCAAATCAGGCCAAGGGATTTAGAGTGAAGTGTTATTGATGGTAATACAAAGACAATACAATCCCCTATCCCTGGGGATAGGGGATTAAGAATATTTCCCACGTATTCCCTGCGTGTCGTAGAAGGCGACTAAAGGGGAGGGAGCGGGGGGCTGGAAATCCTCCCTTCTCGTTTTTTTTTTTTTTTAATTTTCCAAAAGAAGGAACAGAGGGGGCCAGGTGAGGGTATTCCAAAAAAGGCCCAGTCCTCTGTTCTTAACGCTACCTCGCTAACGCGGGAAATGGCGAATAGTTTAAAAGAAAAAAGAAAAAAGAATGTTAATTGATAGGCATGTAAGTATTTATTGGATTACATGTTAATTGATAGGCGTGGAAAAAAGAGACTTTGTGGATGGTAATATGCTGAGAGGGGCAGCTGCAGAGATGTCTGATCACTATCATGTGGAGGCGAAGGTGAAAATTTATAGAGATTTTAAAAGAAGAGAGATTGTTGGGGAGAAGAGAGAAGTGAGAGTTAGTTAGCTTGGAAAGGAGACTTGTGTGGAGAAGTACCATGAGAGATTGAGTGTAGAATGGCAAAATGTGAGAGCAAATGACGTGAGGGGAGTGGATGAGGAATGGGATGTATTGAGGGAAACAGTGATGGCATTTGTAAAAGATGCAGTTGAGAAAGGATGGAGATGGGCAGATTAGAAATGGTAATGAGTGATTGAGAGGGTAAAGGCATGTGCAGAGCATCAGACTGGGGAAGAGCAGTGTGGTTTCAGAAGTGGTAGAGGATGTGTGGATCAGGTGTTTGCTTTGAAGAGTGTATGCGAGAAATACTTCGAAAAACAAATGGATTTGTGTGTAGCATTTATGGATCTGGGGAAGGCATATGATATGGTTGATAAAGATGCTTTGTGGAAGGTATTAAGAGTATATGGTAAGCTGCCAGTTAGAGGCAGTGAAAAGTTTTTGACTAAGAATGTAAGGCATGTGTATGAGTAGGAAGAGAGGAGAGTGATTGGTTCCCAGTACATGTCGGTCTGCGGCAGGGGTGTGTGATGTCCCCATAGTTGTTTAATATGTTTATAGATGGGTTGGTTAGGGAGGTAAATGCCAGGGTTTTGGAGAGAGGGGTGAGTATGCAGTCTGTTGTGGATGAGAGGGACTGGGAAGTGTCAGTTGTTGTTCGCCGATGATACAGCTCTGGTGGATGATTCGAGTGAGAAACTGCGGAGATTGGTGACTGAGTTTAGAAAAGTGTGTGAAAGGA